>NC_073709.1:8776437-9077296 GCF_023634085.1 Falco cherrug
CAACACATTATAAATCCAAGAAAATGCACGGTTTAATATAACCTGTTTTATACTTGCATTCTTTCTCCTATCATGCAGAGTAGTACTACTACAATGATTTCTTTCTCTTCTAGATGTATTTCCCAGATAATACCGTTATGTCCTACAACAGGTAAAAGCAGATAGCCAGGGCTGTGGAGGCTGGTGTCTCTGTGAAAGTATCATGTGAACTTTCAGTATAATCCCACTGTAGTCTTCTGTTTACACAGCCATACTGTCCTGGGACAGAGAGTCACACAGATTGCAAGCATTCTTGTTACGAGGAATCTGGGTCTGACAGCAATAGCTGATTCCCAAAGCTCAGCTCTGTTTAGAAAACTAGCTCTGTTATCCAAGATTATGGCAGACAGCAAACACTCCTCCGGTTTACCATAGCTTTACCATCAAAAGAAGCTTTCTTTTAGGAGTTTGAGTTACCAAACAGAGCATATTTTCCCAGGAATGAGTGAGTGTTTGCTTCAAAGATGACGGGCAGGATTGCACCAAGTGCAACACCATTTAAGTTGGTTTTACTCGAAGTAACCACAGAGCAGGAGGCAGTGCAACGTGTGGCACAGAGACATCTCACCAGACCACACGAGCTCGCTTGCACAGGGAAGGAGGCCGGTGGCACACATTTGCAGCTGCATCCTGGCTAATAATTCCTGCTGAGAGGGGCTTTGTGAATCTGGACTTCCAGTACTGGTTTGGCACTGGGATGCAAATATATGTAGGCCAAACCCACGTAGAGAGGTACCCTCAGAGCCACTTGGTAGCACAGTGCTTTAGGGGCTATAGACACAATACCACATATGTAACTGGAAAAGTGTTTACTTTAAAAAAAATACATTTTATTGTAAAACATCCTCTTTCAAAATAAAAAACCCTTCTGTTACACAGTCAAGCTTACTGCGTTTAGTGTATGATGGGAGACTGTTGTGTGTCAACATACTCCACATTTGAAGTATTGCCCTTCAGCCATATTTCTGCTGGGGAGTGATTACTTTGTTTGAATGAAAATATGGTTCCTCTTAGCAGATGCTCAACCCATACATAGCAATTACTGTCTAATGTTTGTTTTGCAGTGGTTACTGAGAGTTGTTGAGTCACTGACATCTTTGTTGAGAGTCCTGGTTTTTTTCTGTAGTGCCAATTTGATGAAGCCAAAAATCTGATTCTCAGTGTCTATTGTTTTTCATGGGCTTTTAGAAAACTCTCCTGATAAAGGCAGTGTTAACTGATTAAGGGCCGGTTGGCATGGCCAGCCAGAAACACCAGAAGGATGTGTGAATTCTGAGCATCATCTTCATGCACACAGAGGTCAAGACACTGACACAGCATATGCAGATAGCAAACCTTATATATATGCTGAGAGCATAAGTGTGAAATGATCTTTGGTAATACTGTTCATTTTCAAAAATAATTAAGTAAATCAAGAAACTACATTCCATGCTTTTAATGTGATGCTGTGCCCAAATCCTTTGAAAAGGTGGCTTAGGATCCTAATTCATTTAGCTGTTGCTGGGCACGTTAGCCGCTGTGCTAAGGGAAGAATAATACTTCTAAGGCTGAGTCAAGCGATCTGGATATATTTTTCAAATGTTGCAGGGACTCTGTATGGCCTTCAATAAGTTGTGCAGTGATTGCTTGAGAAAAGGATGTGAAATTCTGGCTGGCACCTTTATTTTTAATATTAGATTTTTGAAAATCCCCGTTTATTTGTCATGTAAGCCTGAATATGCCTCTCTTTCTGTTAATGATTTTCCCAAGATGGTTAACCAGGTATCTAGCCATGGCCAGCACTGCTTGACTCTCAATCTTACCACCAACTTAAGAACTTATGACTCAGCTCCCCTTGCAGGCGCTGGGGCCCAGCTGTCCTGCCTGTTCCATGCATGGACAGGGGCTCCCCACAAAGGCAGAAGAATGACTGTTCAGTCTTCATCATTCAGAGACCAGTTTGCTGGTGCCTCTGAGCATTTCTAATGGAAATAAATAGTAAGTAAACGATGTAGTGGGTATGAGATGGTTACTCATATGATTCTTTCCATTTCCTACCCTAGAGTCCCTAATGTGCATTCTTGTGTCAAGAACTACTGTTGATGCAGCACCACAATACCACAGATTAAAAAAAAAAAAAAAAAAGGAAAAAGAATCAATTAGATGCAATTATAATTAAAGTCTACTGACTGCAAGTTTGTTCTGGCTGATTAGACAAGCTGAATGAGAAATTTCTTGATCATGAAATTTTGTATCATACCACCACATGTACAATCCTTTGTTTACACAGAAACCTCCATATTATGCTTTGTTTATTTTAAAAATCAAGTTCTATTTTTAAAATATAATGACATGCCAGTAAAACCAAAAGGGCTGTTGGCATATTCATTCACTCATAGCCTCCTTTTGTTACCATCTTTCCCCCTGACAAATAAAAAAGAAAATAATGCCTTCTAATAGGTTCATTTGTAAACTCAGCGGATGTGGGCAAATGAGGGGCAAGTGAGGCAGCTGCATGATCAGGATTCCTGACCTGTGAAAGCAGCTTTTTGGCAGTGGCAATCAAGTCTTTGGTTTGTATTGCTTTGGCTGGTCTCTAATAAGGCCCCCAATTTCCTCCTTGTTCTGTCTGCTGCTGAATTGCTGATGAGTCTGTAAGGGCATCTCAGGGTCACCTGGCTGAGGGTTTGTGGGAGCTTGGACTCTTTCTGCAGCCCCAAAGGACCGATTTCATTGTTTTTCACCTGGTTCCCTTGAACAGTTCCATGCATAACAATCTGTCAGATGCTGTTTTCCAAAAACTCTTAGACACTTTTGGAGACTTGCAAATAAAATCCACTGCGAGATTTCCCCGCTGTGGTTTCATCCATTCTTCTGTATTCCGGTCAAGATGTGGTGCCTTTCTCAAACGGACACTTGGCTGAGCTGAAAGCTGTGGGATTGATGGTTGAGTCACTGCATGAAACTGTATCACAGTGCTCTTCCACACTGATATGATTTAAGTTCCTTTGGTGCCAAGTATGAGAGGGCTTGGTTATGTTATATTTAGGAATTGCTGGAGACAATGCTAAGAAGTTTAAGCTCAGCACTCCAGAAAACCTCCAGTAAGACCCTCTCAAGGACTAGTGGTGCAAGCCTGAATCAGCTTGTGCTTTAATGTGCCTTAACAAGGATTACCCTGTAAAAGCTAATGCTCAACAAATCTGCATTTGTGTGTTTGTTGGTTGCTTGAAACAAACAAAAAAAAAAAACAAAAAACAAAAACCAGCTTCTCTGTTATACTAAAACAATTGTGTGCTTGCCCAGCTCCAGGTAGTGTGGGCATTTGCCTTGTGCAACAATCATACATTTCAGAGGCTGGCACAATATGATTGCTGTATTCAGCAGCCCAGGCTCCTTGGAGCTGCAAAGGACCATCCTTTGAAAAGTAACAAGAGATCATGAGAAAGTTTGTGGGTGTTTACAGGAATTTGCAAATTTCCCATTCATTTTCTATGAGAGACTCACAAGGGCTGGCATTTCCTGACCAAAAAAAGGGGGTGGGTGCTGGGAGGGAAAAAAACACTTGTCTACATCATATTGCTAATCATGTATTCCAAGTCGCAGGAGGTATGGAAAGAAACTGAATAGGTCCATGTGGATAATGGGACAGATAATCATAAGTCTGCACATAAGCCAGACTGAGAACTGTGAGATCTCGTGGCATGCAGATGGATTGTATTGCTGTGGGCGACAGCCCCAGCTCGGACTTTTCAGAGATTAGGTGGTCTGTGGTGTTGGCTCCTTCTGCACATTACTAGCCTTGGATGTCGAGATTACATTTACAGTTCCCAAGTTCAAACCTCAGCATACTACACACCCACAGATTCCCACAGTTTTGTCCTGCAAAATGTCTTCTCTAACAGAAATGTCCCAGTCCTCATGTGCTTTCTTTTTTCACTGTGGCAGTGAACAGTTTTATTCCGAGCAGAAGACTGAATGTAGCATGTTTTCCCACCTATGACTGGGTCTCTCATGTGCTAAACCTGAAGTAAACAAGTATTACTAGATCCCACCTCCTTCACTCTTAGTTGCATTGGGACATTTACTGCAACTGCAGTTTTGAAATTCATGGCAAATGTTTCAGGCTTTTTTGCCTGCCTGCCTCAGTCATTCTTGTCAAAATGGGTGCAGGAGGTTTTGCTCACTTTGCTGCTGGAGTAGCAGCTTCACATAACTTGACTGGTACAAGAAAAAAAAAGAAAAATCGGTAAGACCTATTCTCTCTTCTTTACTCACTCTTTACTGTTTGTTTTGGTTTACTTCTCCCGGTTAAAAAGAGGCATGTACGTAGTGATCAGCCACAAGTTACAAATAATACATAATTTGGGAACCATCGATTAATGACTATAGCTTGTCAAGGTTCCTTTGTCATAGGTGAAATACAGATGCAGGAGGAAGACCACTTGTTTTAAAGAGCTGGAAATCTTAGTAAACAAAGCAGAAAAAGGATGTTGTGGGAAGGGAAACGAGGTCGTAGTGACCAGTGCTACAGAAGAACTGACAGTAGACATCTAAGTCTTGTTTGTGAAACATTGCTCCCTCTGCGTCTTTTTCAAGTGACAACTTTGCTCATGTGTTTAGTCGAGTGGATCTCATTCTTTGTGAAAAATAACCTTCTACTCAGTTTAAATACATATATAGTCCCACTGGGGCTAAAGAGACTTTTCATGTGGCTCCAGTTAAGAACCATATGCATGTGCTTTGTTGGACTGGGGTTTGTAATACATATTACAGCAGTCATTAGAATTGTTCAAAATCAAAATCAGGAAAGAATACTTAGATAGTTTATCCACAGCAAATAATTCAGCAAGTCTGTCACCAGTGCACTTCTGGTCTGTATAGATATTGTACACAGTAATTCATCTCTATAGAAAGAGCCCATCAATAAAGGCCACCCATTCTTTCACAGTGAAGACCACCAATCCTTCAGTTGTCATGACTTCTCTGAGCCCATTGTTCCTTACTTCCTTTCTCATATAATAATTCTGACTTCCATGACCTTTCTGTCTGCTCCTCCAACATGGATTTTAGAGCACCTACCACAGAAACAAAGCTGAATCCTAATGATTATTGGTCTTCATTCCTTTCACTCTAGATGAAGCTGTATTTTCCTTTCACTCCATTTCCGTTTAGACTTTCTTTTCCAATTCCTTTAAACTGTCTGTCTCGGCTGCCTGGTTTGCAAAGACTTCTTGTGCTGTTACTGTGTTTTTCTCACACCCCTCTGAAACCCACAAGGTCAAAACAATGCTTCTAATCTCATTTGAAATCCCTTGTGTACTTTGTTTAGTTATGTTTTGTGCCAGTTTTCTTGACAGATATTTGCTTTTAAATGGGGGTTGTAGTTTCTTCTTGGGGGTTGAAGTTCTGGCTTTGTAGAAATCAATAAAAAGTTTCCATTACCTTTAGTCAGGCCAGGATTTTGTTCAGAGTCCTGAAAGAGGATTGTTATTACTTCTTGTTCTCTAGAGTTTTGGTAGACTGTATAGAAGTTTAAGTAATATGAAAACATACTAGATAAGAGTACAGGTAAAAGCAAAATTTCTTTTAACCTGTTTCAGAAGGGTAGTTTGGGTTTTTTTTCAGATCTATTGAACCATGATGGATTTTCTTTTCTCTTAACTTTAAATAGTAAATTTGTGGGTTTCTGCCACCCTTATTTACACTGAGCATATTCCAAGCCCCGCTGATCTTAGTGGAAACACTCCCACTGAACTCAGTGAACTTGTATCAAGAACACATTAGGGTTTCCCTGCTCCACCTGAAGTCAAAGGGAAATTGGAAGGGTTACCTATGGCACAAAAGCCTGCTCACTGCAAGAGCCAGATAAAGAGCACAGAATAAAGGAAAGTTTACTATCTCATTTGAAGAATTACCTGCTTTAATAAGGATGTAAAATGCATCCCCTGCTTGTGCTTCAGTATGTGCATGAGCCCTCAACCTTAACTTTTGCACTAATGTCAGATAATTAAATACACATTTTTCTGCTTCTTGTAAAATTACAGAAGGTGATAAAAGTCCAAATACATTCAAGAATTTCTTTTACGCTATTTTGGACTTCATTCTTCATTTGCTGCATTTTTAGCATTTTTGTTTTGTCTAGTAATTCCATATAGAATATGTAGATTATAGTCAAGTTTACATCTCCATCTGAATCATGCAGAAGAAATTTGAGGGGTGATGCTTTGAGTGCAGGCAGAGGTAGGAAACACTGGTGGGAACCAGCTCTGTAGTTTTTCCAATATACTGTGGAATTCTTATTTTGGACACTTGGCAAAAAAAATTATATTGTGGAAAAATAGTCATCATCACTGTGAGCTTTCCCTGTAAACATGAACAAGAACAGGTGGGGAATTAAAAAACCTTAACAAATTACCCAGCTATTTGGCAGGAGTGTTCTTTTGTAACAGGAATCTTCTTCCCGACTAGAGCTGTGTATGAGACACCAGGCACTCAAACTTGGATTTGTTGCACTAGCTGTGCCTTAGGGGTTTGCTGACCAGTTAGGAGGATCGACAGAAGAAAGAATAAAGCAGTTTTATTAGCCTTGAAGTCAGACCAGTGGGAATTTTTCAGAGAAGGGCCTGCCATAGGTATTTTCTATAAACTAACTTCCTCCAAACTATTTGATATAAAAACAATCAAAAGAGGGCAGGGGGAAGAAGAGGAAAACCTACCATTTGTTAATTACATAGTCGGATGTTTTGGAAATGTCAAATGTGGCAGCTCCATACCATTTCTGTTAACCATTGGGTATTAGTGGTTGCAGACATCTTGTCTCTATGTCAGGAAGCTTTAAGATCAGGATGAAGTTTGTACGCACGCGAAAACTACGTGGCTATTTGGACCTGAGCTGTATTTTGTTGATGGCTTGCCACCTCATCATCATGATTATTGCTTTCACGAAACAAAGGGACCATGTAAATGTACATTGTGAGACGAAGATTTCAGCAGAAGAAATGCTTTGCGTTATTACTTGCATATGATGTTCTCAGCGGTAGTGCTCTATCTGCTGCTGTCAGGTCAAATAGTTTTTTTCGGTTTCTCTTACTGTCCAGGAACGCTGCAGCAAGACAGGTAAGAGATGACTGCACTTAGCTTAGTTTGCTGCCCTCTGGGTTAAGCTCTGAATATTTTAATCTGACAGAAATAAAGATTGGGGAGCTCATACAGTGGTACAGTTGGCTGCCAAAGAACAGTACTTCCAGAAACTAGGCCTTTTGAGTTAGGCTTTTTTCCCCCTCTTATGTGTTACCTTGACCTAAATCATCATTTCTGTAAAAGATAAAAGCCCAAACCCTTGATTTCAAAGGGAAATGGATACATAAATACCTGTAAAGATTTGACGTAATCCTGCATCTAATATGCACTGAGTTAATAGCACATGCTGAATTGATTCTGCTGAGCATAGGCTTGGATCCTTTTATGCTAATGTTGCAGCTGAAGCTTTAGGCACTGCAGAAATGTGATTCTAAACCTGGGTTCTTAAGCAAGGTCACCTGATTTTCACTGTGTTCTTAGTTCGCTTGAATTCAATAAAGCTGAAGCTACTTTCTGTTTTTTAACTACGCAAAGGTTTCTCAGATGCTTAAAAGTAGCATCAATGGGCTCAGTGAAACTTCTCTTTCAACTGTTGACTGACTTGAATTTTGAATATTTTTTCTGTGTCAGAGTTGAGAAACTTAGCTTATGGGTACCTCTGTATAATTTCTCAAGCTTTATTTTTAGAGATGACCATCAAGATTTCAGAACAATAAAGTTAACCTAACTATGTCACTACTCTTTTCAGTGTCTTTACACATTTAAAATAGACCAAAGTTATTTCTCAGTAAATATACTAGTAAAAAACCTGGAAATACCACAGCTGATGAACGGTGACACTTTTTTTTTTTTTCTTATAATTACTAGTCATTGGTTTCCTTATTGTCAAGGTCACCAGAAAGCTATGGAAAACTTTATCCCAACATGCTGAGATTACTGGCGTTTTGTGCTATTTTTTGAAGAAAAAACACAAAAACGTGAAGAACTTGCAGTCTCTGCCCTCAA
This sequence comes from Falco cherrug, assembly GCF_023634085.1. Classification (NCBI taxonomy): domain Eukaryota; kingdom Metazoa; phylum Chordata; class Aves; order Falconiformes; family Falconidae; genus Falco; species Falco cherrug. Next base: position 8,784,544 of record NC_073709.1, read on the forward strand.
ATCTCTTTACAAGAAACTATTTTTATTATTAGATACTGGACCAAGCTGCTCTGCAATTTTTTCACTGCTATTAACTGTAAATAACTTCCAGCTTGTATTAACCCTTTTTGCTCATAACAAGCAAAACTGTTGTGTATCTGCTGAGCGTAATGAGAGAAACAGATGAACTGAGAATCCGAGGCTGGGTCTGAAGCAGAGCATTTTTGTGTGGGGACTGTGTTTATGAACTCCTCTGCTAACGTTCTCATTCCTGACTCCCCTTAGAGAGCAGAAGTATTTTTATCATGTAGAACATTTTGGGAAATACATCCATGGTAATGCTGGATTTGATCTTGTGCCTGCTGAAGTAAACGACAACATTCTTGTTAGCCTTGGGGAAATGGCTATGCTCTGCAAAGATTGTCCCAAAAAGACTGATGGGTCCAAGCTGGAAAGCTGTAGCTTTGAATTCAATTCCTAAATCTCTCTGGTCATCTAAAGGCAGCAAGCAGCAAGACCTCAGATATGGCTGAGGCCTGTAGATGCTGTCTAACAAAAAATGCTAGTAGGAATAAAAATATTAAGGCACGTTAAGGAGGAAAGCAGCTCTTTTTGAGTAACTCTTGAGAGGGAAATTCTCTAGCCTTGTGTATTCCCTTCTGGAATGCCCACATGATGCCAAGATTGTGTCCCAATCTTGACTCCTAAATCCTCTGTCATGGCTTAATTAAAGAGTGGAATTCTGGGTGAGAATTTTCATATGCCCTTAGGGACATTACAGACAATGGAAACACAGGGGGAAAAGTACGTGCCTCAAAATGCATGATGATTTAAAATCTAAAGATTCCAAGATGAAAGATAGTGAGATACCTAGTGCAAGAAATCCTATGTACCTGTCGGGCTGCAAACTGACCAGAGTTGATCTGTATTTTAAATGCTCCACTCGTGCATATGAATCTGAAGAGTGACCCTATAATAGAGAAGATGCAGAATGCCTTTTACAGGGTGGGGTTTTATCAGTCTGTCTTTGTATGCAACAGCATAAGCATCTCTTCTATGTGACTTAGAAATTTCTTGCCACACTGATTAAGAACTCTTATCAAAGAAATACAGTACAAAATGGATTTGTGTAAAATAAATCTTGTCCACACTGATGCCATATCTTATAGATGAGGAAAGCTGTGTAACTGCTCTCACTTTGCCACAAAAGAGGGAAAAAGTGGTTACTATGACCACTTAAAAATTCTTGCACTGAAAAGATTCCCAGGTACTATTACATTTTTTGATGGGAATTATGGCACAGAGGCACTGACCTATAAAGTTCATTAGGTGTTTAAAATATATTTGAGCTTCTTGGCCAGACAAAATTAATAGTTGGCAGGAGGTCACACAGGAACCTTTTGGCAGAGCTGAAAAGTGGTTCCAGCCTCCCTGTGGTCCCTGGAGAAGGATGCTGGCTTTTCACTTTCTCTTCTGGGTATTGAACGAAGTTCTCCAATTCAGCATCTGCTGAAGCCACCAGAATCTTACCACTGGCTTGAATGAAAATTAGGTTGTGTATCAAAAAGATAATGTAGCTGTATTTTCACAAAAGTTAATCCTAACTGTACCTGTTTATCCTGGACAGAAAGATGGTTCTTGGAGTTTTACATATCACTTTATATTCTCATTCAGGTCTTAAGTATTCTTGGTGGAATTTCTTCTGGTTTCTGTTGCAACTAAGTAACTGCCTTAGTTTCACGTTTTTTTTTTCTTTTTGCAACTAAATCTGTCAGCTTTCTATCTTTATCACAAGGAGAGAATCAAGTCCTTTTCAGGCTGCTTTCATGCCTCTGCAAGTTACTCTCCTCCCATGGTGTCCCGGGCCTCAAAAATAATCACGACATCCATAATAACTAGTCTCCATTGGAAGTTGTGGGCAAACAGAAATCTACTAATCAATATTTTTTCTGCTTGATTTTTTTCAGGACTCTGCTCCATGGGCTTCAAATCACTAACTGGTTGTAGCTGCAATAGCCTGATGGATAAATCCCCTACCCCATCCTGTTTGCCTAATTTGGGATTCTGAAACATAATCGGATATCAGAAAAGGTAAATATAATGTTCTTTGTGTTTTCATACACCAACTTGCCTGTGCTGCTAATAAGAACGAGTCTGCAAGGTTTTGGGACCCTGTTAGGCTCATGGGTTTCTTAAATAGAATTTGTTGTTTGATTCTGCTGAGCCTGATGCACCAGAACACATCTCATTACAGGTTTAGGCCCAGGTCACAAGAGAAAACAACAGATGGCTGAAATACACATATAGAGAAGGGAAGATAAAAGGAGCAAAACTGGGAAAGGTTTAGGCTGTTCAGAGGATGGAAAGCTTAGTCTGGCTACCTCATCCAGTCCCAGTGTGATGTTTTGCATGTCTGTCCTCCATGCGGGCAGAAAAAGGAATAAAGAGGAAAAAAACCAGCAAAGTGTGGCAAAGGGCAGGGGAAAGTATGCTGGGTAGAAAACTATGAAGTTATATTATTGATGTGGAAACTTTGAATGTGTACATAACTGAGAAATATGCTTCAGTTGTTGTGACAATTTTGACCCTGATAAGGAAGGTAACTGTGCCTCCACATTGTAAGATCAGCGTCTAGGAGAAAATATTTTCTTTTCAAAATTAAGGTAGAAGAATAAGATTTAGTGTTGGAGGGCTACACTCTGTGCTACGGTTTCTTCCTCATGACTTTTCAAATCTTCCTCAAATTTTAAATGTATCCTATTCATCTGAAAGGTAAAAGGTTTTATTGTACTACTTACCTATGCATAGATACATGGGTGAAAAAGGGAGAAGAAGGAAGCAAGGCATGGATGTGTTGTATTTTGCTTTAAAGTCATATGTTAAAAATAATCCCTTTACATTCAACTGTAGAAACAGTGTCAGAATCCACAGCGGGCTGCTGTGTTTGAACAAGACTGCTCAATTTGTTTTTGATTAAGTGTAATTATTTATTGCAAGACATGCAAGTATGGCTAATATCATCTGATTTCTCAGAAGGGAGGTGTGTGTTTTGTTTTTGTTGTTTCTCTCTGTGTCTTGGTTTAAATTTATCTCAATCACTTTTTTTTTTACAAGCAAAAAGGAATGCATTGGGATACATCTTAAAATGTGTTATTTATCCTGACAAAAAGAACAGCAAAAAGAGCAATCTTGAAAGATTTCTATAATGGAAATGAAACAATCAACACAGAAATATGAGGAAGAAATTACACCCATTAAATACATCTAGACTGATGAATGATATGATGGCTGCCTATTCAAATTGGAAATTTTACACATGATTGAAGCTTTATTTAGTCTAATGAAATGTGCTTCCTGAATGCTGCATCTGAGTGACGGCGTGACCCAGAGCACAAAAGAAAGTATTATGTGATTAGACTGAGATCATTCTCATTTAAAGTCATTGTGATATAATTTTAAGTTTTTAATTAGCAGCATATACTTTTGTGTCCATTGCCTCTTTTATTGTGAATACCTTTTCAGGTCTTGTCCTTCCGCAGGCTTGTTTGAAACTCAGCACGGATTAACAGCAAAGGGGTTTGGAGTTCATTGATCCTTTATTTTTATTTTTTTTTAACACCCCCCCTTCCTTCAGTAGTGAATGCAGGGGGGCAGAGGGATGAAGCTGATTAGGCTCATCTTGTGCAGAATTCTTCATATGATCCATAGTACATTCCTTAAATTTTCTTTAGCTTGGAATCCAACTTAAATCGCTTGTTTGGTTTATGAAAATACCGATAGTCTCAACCTTTAAATTAGTGAAATTAGAGTTATTGGTGAAGCCACCAATTCTAGATGTACTCCTTTTATCTCCTTAGCTAGGGCAGCTGGGATTTCTTGAGAGATGTGGTGTAACATTCTTTTACACCAGCTAGGAGTTTGTACCTAGATCATCTACACCACACGTTTCTTACCTTACTTCACCTTTATGAGCTGGGTCTTCACTTTGAAGCTGTTTTGTGTACCAAGCTGGAAGGCAACTAGCCACACAGAAAACACCAGTGTTTTGATTAAAATCTATTAAATCACATTTGACTTGTGCAAAATTTAACATGGTTCATAATGCAATTTTATGAGTTATTGAGATTTCTGGCACCATAAACTGATTTTGTTAATGGGTTTCAGCGGTTGTTACTTACCATGACGTTAAAAAGTAATGAAGGAGGAAGTAAATGCAAGGGGTGAGCTTGCTTCTCAAGTCCACAGTTCTTTCCCTTCCTAGCTGGAGAGCATTAGTAGGGGTAAGCAAGCATTAAACGGATTCACTGTGCTCTCTTTGTGTGAAGAGCTCACTGCAGACCCCATATTTTTGGATGAATATGAACTTGCTGACCACAATCCTGAGTTTTAGCTTGTTAGTTAGGTTGACTGATGAACACCCAGGACCAGACAGATAAGCCAGACACTTAATCTATCTACTGTATGTGTTCAGTCAGACTAAAGCTTTATCAATCATTTCAAACTGGATTTCAAGAGCATATTGTATAGTTTCCCATTACCATAAGTCATTGAATTTGGAGCCTGGAGTAATTTAACCACATCCTTCATGAGGCAACTGAAGGTATCCGTGTACCTGTAGGTACCTTATTTTGTGCTTTTTAATTTTTTTTAATCATTTTTTTTTTTAATTGGAGCCCTTAGTTACAATTTGGAAGGGCAAAAGAAGTCACTCAGTAAGTTGTCAATAAGTATTTTAAAATTATCCCAGTTTGAAATTCAGGTTAACTTCCTCAGATCACTTAGCTTACTGCATGAATATCTTCTTGATCAGCCTCTTATTTCCTGCTACAGTGAAAAGTATAAAGCCAAAAAAAGGATATCGCAAATGTATGTGTGAATTACAGAACAAAATCCAATGCTGAGAGGGGCAGAAGAAATGATCTTTTCTCAAAGGAGACTACCTAATTTTTTGTCTGTTTTAATTTTTAGAAGCCTCCATATTTATATCATCAGAATTTTGCCTTTGTTACTTTTAGGCATTGTTGTACCCTTTTTTATATTATTATTATTTGATGGCCATAGAAAGTGTATATTGGAGTGCGCAGATTGCCTTTGGCCTCAGTATTGACTTTGCTAAATGGCTTCACAGAACAGATTGCTGACAAAACACAAGGAAGAAGTTGTGTGTGTAAAGCTGGTGGAGCATATTGAAGGAATGCAGCAATTGCATAAGTTACAGCTTATCAGTAGCAAGTTCTTTCATTAGTTTCCCTTCAAATTATATTCTGTGGGTTTTTTAATAATTGGTGAAGTCTTGAGTACAGTCTCTATGGTAGATGGCTGGTCTAGGTTTGGACCAACCTTTTGTGTGTTATAAACCTGTCAACAGATACTATTTTTAGCCATGGCGTAGTGGCTAGCATTGAAGAACAGTTTAGAAAGGAGGCATGATAATGTCTATGGGACAAATTACACATCGCAAACTAATTAATTATATGTAATGCTTGGCATAACAAACATGAATTTTGAGCATGACCATAATACATGTTTTTACTGCCAACAATTATCATTTGCTTAAGTCATGTCTTGGATGAAGAGTGAATCTTGTGATGTTATGGTAAATGCACGGAATATGGATAAGTGGACACCTATGGTTTTAAGCTATATACATGGAGATTAAGTACTTGACTGTAGATATACTTCAGGTGTGTTCAGAGAAATTTGGTTTCCCATGCTAACTGCAGTGAATGAGTGGGATTATTTCCATGGGTTTCAGTGGACTTTTGGATTGAGTCCCAGAGACTGACCTCATACTTTGCCTAGAGGAGGTTTCTGAGAACATGCAGACCTGGGCATCCAAGGGGTTTAGCAATGCTGGAGTGATTGTAAAGGGCCACAGCAAGGCCCTTTATTTACAAGTTCAATAACTTCCCCAATGAATTCTGGTGAACTTTAGGCCATTGGTGGTTTATTTCACCTACTTAAAATCACACCAAGGAAGAGGTAGGGCCATGTCCTTTGACAGATAACAGATTGTCTGGTTACAAATGTTGATCAGCTGTATAAAAGCAGAAGGTGAGACTACACTAAAATTTAAGTTTTGGCTTCATGGACTGTGGGAAAACTAGTTATACAGCCTTTTAGTTTCCTCTGCTGAAATGCGACTCTTGATCATTGTAATTTTGAATGATGCTTAAACGGTTTCTCAGACTACAGGAACCACAGACTCACCCAAGCTTTGCCAAAGAACGAAGAAGAGTCACTGTGCTTTTTCACATCATGTCTCTGAGATTTCTCAGTTCTGCTTACACTCCTCAGGCTTGGGGAAATGAATGGAAAGTGATTTCCAGGGGTATTCCATTGATAATTGTGAAGAAACTCACAGCCACACCGCATAAAAAAACTTCTAAGTGTACTTGTACTGACAAATGGATGATAGTGATGAGGATGTAGTTTAAAAATACAACACAGGATTTTCTTGCTGTGAAACTTGTTTCGGGAAATTCTGTACTTTAATGGGAATCTTTCACCTTTGAAAAATGCTGCATTTTAAGAATTTATAATGCTGTATTATCTTTTCCCAAGATAGGAATTTTGGGTCTAATTTGTGTTATACTTACGTAAAGTGAAACTCAGTCTGTAAAGATACTTCTTTCCTGAGCATTTTTATTACATACTATGTAAATGTTTTTATGCAAATAGAGGCAATAATTATGGCTTAAGGCTAGATACATTACAAGTAGGGAATTCCTCATACATTTACATACGTATTGTAGAAGCAAATCTGGATCTGATTTCAAAATATATAGTGGAGTGTCACCAGCTTTCGTCATCAGTATCTGGCCTTTTGAAATTCAGAGAACTCATTAAAAGTAAAATTTGCTGGGGGGGTGGAGAATAGTGTTATATCACATAGCAAGTGAGCACAGGAATGACTGGCAAGAGAATGGTATGCTACAGATGAACTGGATGGTGGACAGATTTGCAGTGTTGTAAAACACATGGGAAAAGTCCCTTGTGTTTATTTTTTTTTCACCCCCTTATTAATTTACCGCAACCACAAGCCATGTGTTCCAGTTCCTGTCTGGGAAAAGAGGCTGGTTAAGCCATGTTGTGACTTAGTTGAACTAGTGATCTAAAAGCAGCTGGAAAACCCCAAGAAATTCTGAATTGCTCATAAAAGAGCCAAGGAACATTGTAAACCACTCGAGGCCATTCTGAGCATCATTGTACTCCCTGTTACATGTTAACAGCTGTAACGAAGGACATCAGCAATTGGAGATGAGGTAGAAAAAATATTTTTGATGAAGGTTTATGCCTTAAAATGGTGGGATTCATAGTCCACCAAGAAGTTATGTTCAGTGTTAGCACAGCAGTGACTTGTGTGAAATATCCCAATGACCACTCTTGTCAAAGTACGTAGGAGAGGTGCTTCATACAGATAATGTTGAAGCTTGTGCTTTCTACCGTCACAGCTGAGGCTTTGTTGTGTTGAGTCAGGTTTCAAAATGTTCTTACTCACAGCCTTTGTTCATGGTTCCCTTTCCTGGAATAACACAGTTCTTTTGGGATGGCTCTTGAAAGAGATATCCATCTGAGTGGGTGATATAAACTCTGAAGAAAACAGCGTTGGTCACAGCTACCTTGTGCCCAGGCTGCGTGCAGTAGGTAACATATAACATCCTGTCTCGAGAGCAATCCAGAAAACAGGTGAACTCCTGCTTCAGCTCCTCCTTTCCCTTCTTGCTTTCAAGGGGAGCAAAGAGAAGCATGTTCTTGTCCTTTATGTGACACAGGTGATTTCCTGTTCTACATTATGTATGAGAGACTTGAAGCTCCTTTTGGTCCTCCCTCTTCTCCAGCCGCTCCTAGAAGATCAAGCCTTTTGCCTGCCCTGGGTTAAGACCTTTGATGCAGTATCCTAGATAGAGGTGGAGGCATTTTTATTGTCCATATCCACCCTATTGCCAACAAATAGGAGGAGTAATGATCTTCCAAGCAAGAAGGGAAAGGGAGAAATGAAAATTTAAAAAGGGGAGGGTTGATATTCTTAATTGCTGAAGGCAAGTTTCCCATTTTAGGTGTCTATTTTGAAAAGGGAGTAGCTGAGCTGCGGTAGATGGCATGGAGGAAAAATGGTCATGTAAACTTTTGCTTTGTTTCAAGCTTTGCTGCGAATCTCTTCTGCTTTCATGCACTGCTTAATAACATACCACATTTGCTTATGCACATCTTAGTGGCTAGTCATAGAGAAGTGACTGAAAATGAGCATTTCAAGTATTGGTTTGGAAGGCCTGAAAGCCAGTAGATTGATTTTTATGTGGCTCACCTGTGATTAAGACACAATGACTAAAATGTAAGTTATCATCTGAGCACCAGTATTGTACCACGTGTATGTACTAGAGTTTCATCCTATTTGTGTTTGGTGTTGTATGTTTAGCCCAGGCTCAGCACTGATCAGTTATACAGAATTTCCTGCCAGTCAGAGGTTCCCTTCTAACTCAGTTGCATGCTGTATGAGCAGTTCCAATATTTGCCCTTTCACGTCATAGTCTACCACAAATTCTCTCTATCACAGACTTTCTCATCTGTCATTGCAATTGTCCAGCACCAAGCAAAATGCCAAAAAGACCCTGGAAAGCACTCTTCAACCCAAAGAGAAACAGTAGATCCACTCAACCAGGACCAGGCCACAGTAAGTTAAGAATATTTGAGCTTTCCTTATAAATAACTTATTTGTCAGTGGTAGTAATCTATGCTAAGCTAGAAACTATTGAGAGCAAGAGTTTCAAAGGTTTGTTGACTAAAGGGGAAACAACCAGGAGAATTAAGAGAAACACTCAGAAATTACATCAAATCAGGAGAAAAAGAACTCAAAATGACTGATAACAAAACAAAAACAAACTTCAAATTACATTTCTGTGGGTTCCATATGCAGTCCCAGCCTCCAGATAAAGATCTGACTCTTCATTTGTATAGGATTGTAAAATAATTCAGATTGGGAAGGACGTCAGAGATCAGCTAGACCAGCCTCCTTTTTGAAGCCGGTTATGTGAATAATGTCCTCACCTGAGGACTGTTTAACCTACAGAAACAAAAACCCATAGCATGTGGCACACTCATAACCTAATATAGTCTCCACTTTTATGGAAGATAAAAATAATGCGATTATTTTTTGGAGACCTGGATTTTAACCAGTGGAGTGCTCTTCCAATCTTGTTTGTTTGTTTTGTTGGTTGTTTTGGGGGTTTGTGGGGTTTTTTTGGTGGCTATTGAATTCCCACAGAAATCAAAGTGAATTTTAGGTGGTGAAGAAACTGAGCTGACTGCTCTCCCTGTGGCTTTAGAAGGCTAAGCACTCTAAAAGATAGACCATAGTATGTGCAAGCACACAGTCAGGTAAATGGAAATGTATCTGGGAATTAGTGTAATCTTACCTACTGCTACTGGTGAGATAGCAATACAAGTAATACGTTTATATCTCACTGATAAGATTGATAATGGTTGTTGTTGCACTGTTTTAAACTTCTCTTGTAGCCTAAACCATCTTATTTTTACCCTAAGTGTTAATGTTAAACTTTTGCATTTTCTTTATTTTTTTAATTATGGTCTTGTTTTTGAAACTAAAGACTTATTTTTCTGAGTGCGTATTCGTATTTTGCTACCAGATGAGATTTTAAAAGGGATGTTTGCCTCTTGGATTTCTGTGTCCCAAACTTAATCCTTTACAAAGGCTCAAGTGAGATCAAGGTCAGATTTTGTCATCAAAAATGGAGAAGGCGCATTTCTTTCCTAGCGTGCCTTAGCCACGGAAATCTTAGGTGGCTTGATGTGTGAAAGGCTGGAGTGGTTTAGTAACTTTGGTATAAGGTAGGAACTCTATATTTTATAACCTACCCCTTAAATTTAAAAGAGCTAAAACATTTAGAATAAGGAGTAATTAACACGTGTTGTGGAGACAGACCCATTCAACAAAGAGCCTTACTGTTTACTGTTGGCATTAATGTACTGTTTACCAAAGAAAACCCTAAATCTCTTGAAATATATTTAAACTTTGATATGCATACAGTATATAATTGTATCAATAGCGACTATATCATATGCACATATATTTTGTAGTATTATTTTTGCTCATATTCTGGAAAAGACTAAAACACTTTCAAATCTGGTGGCTTTAATAACACAAATGAGAGAATTTTTAGTTTTTAACACAAATACAAAATTTTATTAAGTCATTTCCATGAGGGGAAAAATTTGGGTTTGAAAGTGTCCAACGGCATAAATGCCAAAACAGTAGAGGGTTATTGTACTGTGTACAGTACTCTTGGCTTAGGTGACTGGTTAGGCTGGTATGAATAGGTATCTAGGTGTGTATATACTCTACCTTTTTTTTTTTTTTGTGAAGAAATGGCTTAATTTTCAGAACTGTTACGCTCCTTTTTCTCACACAGACTTACATCTGTTCAGTAAACATGCCACTGAGCCAGGAAACTTATTTAGGTGATGGTGGTTAGGCATTTTTTACTCATATTCAGTTGTGTCTGTGCATCTGAAGACCAAAATGTTCCCACGCAGGAAAAACTAACTTGATTTGAAAATTTCATTTGTGGAGATTGTGCATTTCAGAACTATCCAGGTGTGTCGGTCTGCATTTGAACCCATGTGCATGACATAGCTGATCTCTGGGCATGACAGAACTATGGACCTTATATATTGTGCATACAATGAAAGGCTCAGCCTACAGCTACTGGGACTCCTGGGAAAGTCGTTCTCTTGTGCAAAAATAGGAGGAACAGCCTTCTGACAAGAGTTGGCACCTTCATGACAGGCATATCCTTTCACACTGTGGTATAATGTAGTTCAGCATGCTTTGAAGGCCCAAATTAGTGGTGGTCCTGGCTTATCTTTCAGTAGATACTGATCCTTATCACAGAGTCATAACAAACCGTTCAGTGGATTGGAGGGGGTGAGAGAAGCCTTTGGCTTCGTTTAGAACAAGTCTGATGTGAATATTGAGATACTCTGGCCTCTTTTTATGTCAAATTATAAGAAGTATATGAAGATCAGTGTTATATTAGACCCACTCCGTTGCACTGGATAAAACAAAAGAGCGATTTCAATGAGATGCTCAAAATGTCAGGCATAAAATTCTTGTACTCGAGGACATTCTGGTTAATTCTTTTGTAACTGGAACTGAATGATACGAAGTGAAAGGTGTCTGTTCTAGTGTAATCTCTCAGGCATATTCAACTTTGCCTTAGCAACTTGCTATCCCCTTGATTCAGAGTTTGAAGAGAGAAAATACAAAATTATTCAGTGATTGGAGGAAAGTGGGGCAAAGTGTTATCTCAGAGCTGTGATATTTGGCTTCCAGTGGACACAGAAACTTGACACAAATCAAGCGTCAAACTAGCTGATAGTAGACAGGAAGGATTAGTGTTGACACAGCAGACCCGACCCCTGCCAGCAGTGTAGCTGTGTTTAAATACAGCCGCGTCTATCTGAAATCACCCCAGGCATCTGAGCGGTAGAAACTGTAGGTGTAGATATAGGAAACATGGTGTGTTAGGACATTGTCATGCCTAATTGGGCTGACAGCTCAGTCTGGATGGGGGACAGTGTTTATTTACTCATTGTTGTGTGATGAGCAACTAGAAAGATATGCCTGCTTTAGCCCATGCTGATACTGGTCCTAACGCTGTCTGGCTCCAGCTGCAGTAAGCCAGGACAATACAACACAAAAACTTCCTATTCACCATCACTTCTAAGTCTGTCCTGGCACAGATATGCAATGACCTCAGACCACAGTTGGGTCTATTAAGGAATTTATCTTCATGGAAATGTGACCTCTTGCTACCAGAAGGCTACAAAAATACAAGTAACAATGGGTAAATGAAGATAAAGGTTTATCCTGGCCAACTTGCATTTGCAAAACAGTTCAACCCTGCCATGAAAAAACTACCGTTTGACATAGGGTGCTGTCTGAAGCTCTTAAAAAAGTTATCGAGGTCACAGTTGAAAGAACATGCTGCTATTATTGTTTTTATAAGTGAAAATTACTGGATTGATTCTCTCCTTTTTAGTGATGCAGACATTCAGTACCAGTTTTAAACTCCCAGAATCCACACTGGCTACAGGAACAGAGATTTCAGGAATTTTGGTTTTTCACTGTGGAATTAGGTTTTTCCCTCTTTTAAACTCCACCCTCCGCACTAGGAGTTCATACTCTGTATGTGCTTTAAATCTTGACTTCAATATATTTTACTGTGGCTAGCTTTTAGTTACAGTTTAATAACTTCAGCTTTATTTTGCCCCAGGCCATATTATAATGAATAAAAAGCTTTTTCTGTGATTTAGTTGAATTTATACAGCTGCCCTCGAAACAGCTGCGTAACTTTTCCTACTGACTAGGAAGGATGGCAGTTGACTCAGACTGATCAGCTGAATCCTACTTCCAAACTCAATTTTGCCAAAAAAACACATGGAAACAAATCCAGATCTATGAGCATGCTTCCAGACACTTTGTGTGATGTTGTTATGTCTTAAATTAAGGTTACCCTCACCCCCAAAAGTAATTTAGACTGAATAAATACCATATTTTTTATATGGTTCTGTGTGGCACCTTGTGCAATGAAATCTTTAATCTAGTGAAGGCCCCTGGCACAGCAAAAATAGCTACTTCCCAGTTTTCAGTCCTAAAAAGGAAATGGTAAGTGGATTTGGGAAGAAACGTACGTTATCCTTTTTATCTTATAATTGCATGCTGCTATAATTGCATGCTGCTAGGTTCTTCCTTTGAAGACAGCGTAGAAATAGGTCAGATCCAGCAATTGCTGCATCAGGACCTATAGAGAGATGTGTCAAAAGTAAATTTGCAGAGGCTGTGCAGTGGATCTGATCAGAATGATGTGGCAAGCTCAGAATAGGTATGACATCAAACCTCTGACTTTGTTCATTTCATGTCTTAAAAAGTGGCATCTCTGAACTATAGCCAGGAGCCTATGTGGATTCCAGCTGAGCAGGCAGCTAGAATAAAGAATAATACGTGCTGTGTGGGAACCTGCCTACAAATTGAAGGACAGCAGATAGGACGGAAGAGGCAAGAGGTCAGTAGTATGAAGCTTAGGGAGCACGTGGTTTAAATGCAACTCTGAAACCTAAGACACCTCATCAATTTGTGAGACTTCTTCAATAAGTGCCCAGCTTCATCTTAAAGCAGGGAATCCTCTCCAGAATTCAAGACACATGAAAGACATTAACTCATAATTCCTAGTAGTCTCTTGAGTACCTGTTAATAATTATGGCTGCCCTTTTTGGCCTTAGAGGCTTTGAATTACCTGGTGTTAAACCTTGTATGTAAACTGGAAACCAGTATAGGACACTGAATGTGAAAAGATGTGTTTATTAATACTTCTGTGTATTGATAAGTATGAATAAAGTATATGGTTCTTACTTGCTCAGGATTAGCAAATACCAAATTGAAATGAAGAACAACTATTTACATGCACTTAAAATAACAGGTTTAAAAGAAATCTTGTAAAGAAAAGAAAAAAGAGCAGCAATAAACTCTAGTCTGAGATCATACTATTAAACAAAAATATTATTAAAAGAACAATTTTTAGAAAAATGAGAATGATCAGTTTGCCCAGCTGTTCTAGTAGCAAGGAAAATGTTAATTAAAAAAAATTGCACAAGTTATATTCATCTTCGTAATAAAAAGGTAAGTAAAGAAAGAGTGAGACAGATTAGATCCTGGTGCAAAGTGTATGCTCTAAATTAAAAAAGATTATAACATATGTAATAAAGGTGAAGCACCCCACCAAACAGAGAGAGAGAGTGGTGCATTGAGTCATGTAGTGAACCTTTTATTCATTACAGCTTTGAAGAATTTCTGGTCAGTTCTCCATTCCAATATAAAGGAAGCTTAAATCTAGTGTTTTTAGAATGTATGTTCAGCTAAAAGCCCTCCTCCCAGCTTTGCGCTGCCAGAATGAGGTAAAGAATCTGGAGATTTTAGAGCTAATAAGCCAAGCAGTAAAATGGTGTACATTTGTATCTAGCCTGATGGAATATGGGAATGCACCCAGAGGCGGCTTGGCTTCTTCAGCACAGATGCTGACGGGTGGATGCACTAGGACTTTATTCAATGAATCACAGTGTCTCAAACCTTGGCAAATACTATCCATGAAAATTCAAAGAGGAAAAAGAGGCAAGAAAAACCTGACTCCAGTTGTTGTACAAAACCACTGTACAGAATGACAGTTGGGCAACCCATCCACCTGCAAAGTGACAACAGCTAAATGTTAGGAATTTGGGAAGGAGCAAATGTAGAAATCTTTGAGACCTGTGTTGCAATATCTAAACATCCTTGACCTCCACTGATACGGGAGAAAAAATTGAAAATTCACTTTCTCTGGGAAGAGAAAGCTGTGTAATTACAGTATAATATCATACTGGGCTTAGCAGAAAAGCGCAGGAAGACAGCTGCCATCAAATGCTGAACTTTTAGTTGTCTGGGAGCCTCTGCATGTCAGAGGGATGAGACAGACCCTTCTCACCCCATCCTGTACGACTGAGGCCTTTCCACAGCCAGGTGATGGGATCAGAAAGTTATTCTTTCACACACAAAGATCTCAGACCCATTCAGAACTCCTTATATGACTCATTACTGAAAAGACTTTGATAATAATTCACATCCTTTAAACATTTTGAATACTGCCTTTACACATGCTGGGTTAGGAAAATTGAAAATAATAAGGCAGAAAAATATATGAAAATTCTTACATTTTTAATGTGATAGAAAACATAGCTTTTGTCAGATTTAATTCTTACTATGAATGTCCACAGTGTGTTAGCGATATTTTTAAAAGCCTGGATAGAATCGCACTGAAGTGAGTGTTTGTGAAGTTAATAGAAAATTCTGGACCTTCAACTCTGATAAATGTAACTCTTGAGTGCTATGAAAAATTTCATTTTCAAGGAAGCCTTGACTTTTTATGGGAAATTTTTCCAGCTGAAAAATTTTACTGGCTCTACTCTTCGTTCCCCTTTATGGACCAGATTTGGAAATACCTGTGAAAAACAATATATTCGGTTTCAAGGAAATCACTGGGAATGCATGGATGAAAGCATTGTAATTGAGGACATCCAGATCTGTTTTTACAAAAATGCTTAATATTTACATGGTCCGTTACCTACATGTGCTGAAGAGCATTGAAAACATAGAAAATAAAACTCCAAGAGGGTAAGAGTTAGCCAAGAAAGCCAGCTGTGTATAACTTTGAGTCGTATCCCAAACACTTGGAATACATCTGTATGGCCCATCAAGATGTGCTGTATTTGCAGTGTGACAGGTTTGGTCCTAGTACTACTGAGGCATAACAGTGGAGGCACATAAAACCTATGCAGTCACGGAAAAAGGAAATTTCAGCATCTTTTCTTTGTGTGCAGAATTGTTTATGTTCAGAATTAGCAAGATCAGTTACAGATGTACTTCAGAAAAACAAGGCAATTCACTTGGTCTTTTGCAGAGCATTCTCTTGAAAATTCATTATAATGCTTTAAAAAGATTGGGGGGGGGAGGGGGAATATACATATTCCTGAGAATCACTGTAATCCTCAAGGCCATGCGAGTAGTTTGTTCATTTGGAGTAACTTCGATTTAATCATTAAGGTATCTTAGCACCAATGAGGAGTTAGGCTGGCTAGGAAGAACACGGGGCAGGAAGCTGAGAGATCTGAGTTCAATTCCAGCTGTGAGACAGGCTTCCCATGTGACCATGTGCCTCGTGTTTGGACCCATGTTTGCTTAAACAATAGAAATGCAGCAAGTGTTACCCACACCCTGGCCTGCATCTCAACCTCAGATGATTTCACTGTGTACTTTCTTAATTGGGGAAAAGGGTAATTAATTTCATTGAGGTCATGCGAGGTGTAATTCGCTACTAAATTTTGCAGTTTTATTGAAATACTCAAGATAAGAGCTTTCAAAGTGCCTAACAACGCTTATAGATTACAGGAATCTTTGGTTGGAATCTTGTATTTCTGAAAGAAAGATGGTACCGGGCCACTCTTGAACCCAGGCTACCTCTTCTCATTAGAAGAGCTATAGGCATTTTTCTTATTTCTACAGAAGGAATAACACAGACTTGTTCTAAAACAGAAATAACACTTTATCCCTGTTCCTGCAGTTTTGCTAGGTGGATTGCAATCCCAGCTTTTGAGTCTGGTTTAGTATAGTATTTTCTTCACACAGCAATCATTGCGTGCTATATTAAAATATGACTTAGTCAGGTAATGAAAGCTCTTGCTAAGGGCATGACCACATCCTCACGCTGTTAGAGCAGGAAGTTCCCAGTGAGGTGGTGTTGCCTTCACAGTTCAGTGCAAATACCCTGCACATGGCTTTCAGAAGAAGTAATTCCACATTAACATAACGCTTTGGATCTGTGACTTATCATGGCTATTTACTGTGTTAGAAATATCACACCTATATAAAGATATACTACTTCTGGCTCTGTAGACATTATTTCAGGCTAGCTTGAGCATTTCCATGTGATGTGGTGTTGCGCAGTGCAGGCTTAGATACCTAGTGCTTTGCATGGACCTGAAGTAAATTTGATTTTGACTCTACATTGTCTCTTTTAGTAGTGCATAGAGATGGTAGGACTGTAGTCCTACATTAGTTACTATAATGCCCTCTCTGGATATTCTAGGTCTGTGTTCATCTTGTCCAACTTCAGGCACCTAACTGTTGTGTCAAAGTTAGGAACATAATTACATAGGTAGCCTGGTAAAGTCATCTTGGGGGAATAGATGCACCCTATGGAACAGACTTTTGTGTTGTCTTGACCACAAAGACAACCACCCTTCTAATTTAAAGGCATAATTAGTCATTGATCCAGGCCCCTTCTTCCAGAATATGAGTGGCTTAGTTTAAGCTCTTTCCTCAGTGGCAAAAAATAACGTGAAAAAGAGGAGTAGAATGAATGTTTACAATGTGCAAATATACAGTGTATCTGCAGCGTAACTAATTTTACATCCTACCTTCACATAATTTTTTTACATACACAAGTCCCACTGTAATTGATTCAGTCTGTAACAGTGTTTGTATGATTAAATCTGGCACAAAAGTTGCCAGTTCTGAGTTTGCTAAATCTTGAGAGATGGATCCATTTGGGGCTGCTTCTTTAAATATCAGTTCTTTAGTGGAGTTCCTAGTTGAAGTCACCATCAGATTTCACTTCTGTGGAAAAAGGACTCATTTTAAATCTCAAATAGTAATTGATCACAGCCTTGAATTGTAAAACTCTATCTAAGTGCCTGAAATAGCATACGTTTGTGGTGTGGTATGTGTTTTCAGTCCAGGTCAAGAAAAAGGGAGGCCTTGGAGAATATGAAAATCTTAAGAAGCTTTCCCCTAATAGTATGGGTCAAGGATAGCATAGTCAAAGCATCCTGTCGTTAATGCGCTGTGGTGAAATAAACTGGTTTCAATTCTCAGTCTCAGCTGTTAGTCACAGAAGATGGACACTGCTTTTGTTCAGATCGTTGAGAAAGATGCTTGATTCTGTCTCCTTTTATATTCTTCCTTACATTGGGTACCATGATGGTGTATTTCTTGAGGTCACCTGGGACTGAAAGAAGGGTCAGCTATGATCTAGCAATGCCAATGTGACTGAATTTCCTCAAAGGATCATTTATAAAGTGTCAAAAATTAAAACAGCTTCCTTTCTTCACACTGCAGCCTTCATCCTCATAAGAGTCAAGGAGTTGCAGACCAGACCCTTCATGTGTGCCAACAAGTGTGGCAAAAACTGAGATTGCTTGGGCATCTGAGAAATTAAGTCTTGACCTGGGAACTTAAATTTAGTTTTCTAGCTTTTAAAAAAAAAACAACAGTTTGTGGGGTCTGCTTTCTGTTTTTAACAAGTTTTCAATGAGATCATCCTGTGGCTTTTCATTTATTCTAAACCTAATTTATTTTGATGTTAAGATCTCCATCATTTTCCTCTATAAGACAGTTTGGGACCACTGATACTGGATGCTTTCACAATTTTATGAGGATAAAACGTTATTCATTTGAAGAATTTACCAGTATGGGAACAATTATTTTTTGGAAGAAAGCAAGAAAATGTTCCCTCTGTTGTGATGCTGAACTTGAGCACCCTAACTACCTTTCCTTCTGGGATATCTGAATCGCCTAATGGTCTTTTCACTTTACACACCATGGTAACTGTGACAAGTAATTTAGGCCCCCATAGTCAGCATTTTAAAGTGGTGTAATGCACGATGTGTTTGACACTGTTTCCTAATGCTTGGGTGACCACCCTAAAAGCTGGATCATTCTTCCTATTAGGCCAGACAATGACCTTCATCACAGCACTAAGTGTGTGTAGCACCAACACAGTAATCGTATCCAGAATTGCTGTGTGTCTAAGGCTTGCCTATGAGTTATAAGCTTCCTTTATACAATGGTGGGTTAGTAAATGGTTGCCTCTTGTACTCCTTGTATGTTACTAACTACTCCCAGACCACAGTGCACAGAAATTTGCAGGTGGAGGAGAGAAGCAAGCAATCTTTTCCCATCCAAAACTCTTCAGCTGAAAAGAACAGATCAATGAGCAACTCTGCCTGATTCCCATATCACCCCCCACCCCCACCCCCCCCCACCCCGAATATTCAGGAGCTGGGCAATTTGAGTAAGGTGTGTAAGAAGGAACTAAAAACTTCATCCAGTGGAGAAAAACCCCGGAATAAAATAATGACCGTGCTTCTGTACATTGCTACTCTAGTGTGCGCAGTTCTCAGTTGGGAATTGGGAATCAAGGTCAACTCCTTCATGCCCAGAGAGGCTGCGGTCTACCTATCAGTCAAGATGCAATGGATGAAAGAAAGTAGATGATAGTGGGAACAGGCAGTATAGTAATTCAGACAAAAGGATGTATTCAGAAAGGGCTATTCATGTGATCATCTCAGTCACAGATGACCACAAGTCAACCAACAAGAAAGCTTTAGAATTTGCACGATAGAGGGACTTTACGAGCTTTCATGTGCTGAGAGTGAGTGTGAAGTGATTCTTTCTAACTGCTCTTGAACAACCACAGACTTTTTAATATTTTGCTTTCTATAGGTCTGTTATCAGAAATCTTTTTACTTCGTATATATATTTTGTAATAACACAACAATTTGAGATTAATCAAAATCCTAATATTAAAACTTTACTGACTTTGTAATGAATTAGCCTTTGTATTCAGCTAGATTCTAAAAGGTGTCACAGAAGTAAAGCAGTAGCAGGATGCCACAAATCCTTTTAAAACAAACACCCTACTCCTTGCTTGAGGCAAGTCTCTGTTCTTTGGGGAGAGACCTTCAGATGGAGCATTCCAGATATTCGTGGCAGGTTTTTTGTAGCTTGTTTAAGGTTTTTAAAGAAGAAACTGAGTTTTAAGCATCTGTGTTTCTTAATACCTTGAAGAATGAAAATATAACTGAAGCGGGGAAAAAAAATGTTCTGAAATATGGATTAACAATTGGCTAGACTGATGTTTCAGTTAAAAAATCTCAATTCTCTTTTTCCTTTTATTTTCTTTGCAATGCTGTGGCATACTTTCAGGGGGACATGCGTTTAAGCACTAACTGGAGTGGCCTACAAAACAAGTGCATGAACTTCTGCCTTGCTTAAAAGACACACACATGCATCTTCACTGGTAGAATACTAGAGCTACTGAGCACAGCTTGAACAGGATGAATTAATGGAGCCTATCTCCTAAGAGTTGTTTGTTTAGTGTGGCTGTATTTAGAGCTATCCTGTCTGAAAGGGCTTCTAGTAAATTCCCCCCCTTCCATTGTGGACACATGACCCTTCGTTAACACAGCAGACAATGGTCAGACTTTGAAAGCTACCAGTAAAACTGAATAAATTCAAGTTTCAAGAAGTCACTGTTGCTCTTCTCTGTTTTTTCCCAGCTGCTGAGGAATAAAAAATATGCTCAGCTGAAGAACTTACAAGCAATAAAGGGCTTGCAGGTGGTGATGGCCCTGGTATCCACCTCAGTGTAGCAGTCTGCCTAACAGATGAAGAAGAGGGTGGTCTAATCATGACAGTTGAGTAAAGGGAAGCAGGGATGACATGTATGACTGACTCCAGCTTGTTAGGCAGGAGGAGATATTGTTGTTATTGCTAATGCCAATTAGGACAAACCTCTTTCTTGGTAATAAACGGTGGAGGGTGCCTACAGAGAAATCTATCTGCTGGAATGTCACCAAGTATCTGGTGGAACACCTGCAGTCCAGATGTGTATCTCTTTACCACTCCATGTGCTGAGCACTCCATATGCTAGTACTGGCTTAGCAGAGGGTACAGAAAGTTATGGTTTTCTTATAATTACAGCATTAGACTTTGACCTACAAGCAAAGCCTAAACCAGCCTTGAATTCCTCTGGATTCAGTTTACTAACAATATTCCCCTGGCAAGGAAAGGAGGGTTGGCTTTTCTCTTAGGCCATGGTAAATTAGGAGAAAATCAATGAGTTACACTGTCCAAAAAGCAGTGGGGTAAGACCAGTCAGGCCTTGCTTGAGGGCCAACGTGATGCTGCTGTAGTGATGTTCTGCTTGCAGGAGCTGAGGTCCTCTAAATAAAGTTGCCTGTTTTTCCTGTAAGCCTTTTCTAGTTAAGTTAAAGTGAGGGCAGGTAAAAGGCAGAGCAAAGAAAGTCCCCAACATAGCAGCTGAGGACAAGTGAAAGCAAATTATGAAGACTAAAACCACAACTTTTTTAGTTCAGAGGCCTCAGGTCTCCTTTTCTGCATCTACATCTCTAAAAAGAGATGCAAAGAGTAGTCCCTGTGCCCAAAGTGAAGCAGCACAGATGCTAGCCCATTATTAAGTACGGTCATGTTCCTGCTTCGTAGCATTTTGAACTGGAATTCATCTGAACCCTGTGGGGTGCCTGGAGGGTTCTAAAGAATTAGCATTTGAGTCATTTTGTGGTTTTTGTTTTTCCCAGTATCAAGTGCCTGAAACATAGCGATGCTGTGTTCCAACTCTGAAGCCTGTTGCTTGTACAGCACACAACTGCTGATACATGCGCAGGGGTATGGCCACAGGGACACGTGGGAGCGTCTGAGGGTGTAAAGCCTGCTGGGATAGTGTTGCAGAACTGTTGAGGTGGTCAAATCGTGTCTTGTATCTGCTGCTGTGGGAGCAGTCCCCAAAGAGCAATATTGCTAGCCTGTGCCTGGATATGGTACTAGGAGGGAGTTACTTGGAGTTTGGATATGATCAAGGAGTGAACTAGCAATTATGTGTTATGGATGCTCATGGTTCCAGGGTTTGAGCTCACTTCTAGGACCTCTTTCATTCATCTGAGTAAATATACACCTGAAGATAGTACAGAAGGGGATTTCCAGTCTACAGCTACATCCTTGACCTGGAATCTGTGCAGTGCTGCAGCACGCTCTCCAGGGAGCCCTTTTCATCTGCACATGGACGTGGGTTCTCAAATGAGAGCCTTCTCATTCTCCCCCAGTGGCAAAATGGAGTCCAGGTATAGCAGACTTTACGATGTTCTTTGCACAACTCTGGCTTGGCAATCAAGCATAAGAGTAGGATATACAAGGCTTATTCATATGGGAGTTACGCTTAGGCTCATCTCTGTGCTTTCTTTTTATCTCTTTCATTTCCACATAGTTGTTCTGGCTGGGGTACTCTGTTTTTGTGAGATGCTGGGTGATCTCATCAAAGGAAATCCCAGAGTGGTTATTATTAATCTTGGATACCAAACACTCACTTTGTCCTTTTACTTTTCCGTTGACATATTGAGAGAGCAGTCAGTATATGACTACTTACGAAAAGGATGGTGCTTTTGATGAAACAGATTGATTTAGTATGAACCGAGTAGGAAACTATGGCTATCATAAGCTTGGGTGAAATCTGAAGGAAATTTCTCATGATTCATCCACAGTTGTTAATATGACAAGACCCAGATCCACACAAAAGAGCACCTGGCCTGCTATTGAGTGTATCTCTTGAGAACAGCATTTGCCCACGTTTGTTGCTCTAGCAACAAGCCTGAACATGGATGACTATTTCTTAAAACAACACAAGAAAGAACAGATTCTGCTATGGGAACCTTTCTGTCATAAAGGAAATTATATTTGTTCTACAAACATTGAGTTGTCCCACTTTTTAAGGACTGGCTGCCACTCTCTGAATCATTAAAAAATAAAGAGGCCCGTTTCTTGACTCTTGAAAATCTAAAGATGTGCCAAAACATACACAGATTTCATATTTTCCAGTAGCTACAAATCAGACCCTTTCTCTCAAGAAGATCTCATTTTAGAACAGTCTCCTAGGTCACTTCACAAGCTCAAAGTGAACCAACTTTAGAAAATAAAATTATTTGCCTTATAGGGTGAATTTTACCCCTCCACTTAAAGCTTTTGCATCTTCTGTCCTTTAAAGACAGGTTTCAGATGATGACTTGCACTCTCGCCTCTGCACAGCAGTGCTCTCTTTCAAAATGCATACATATATGAAAATATATGGGTGTTAATGGGGTGATGCTTCACTCGCTTTGATTTTAGTCACTCTGGCCCCCACTCCCCCAAATCTGAAAAACTTGTATACACATATATGTATATATATGTGCATATATATATGTATATAAAGAAAGACTGAGAGAAGCTTGGATGCCCTGTGAAACACTTGTATTGCAAGATGTTTCATAATCTATTGCTGCATTCTAATATTTCTACTGCCTGGGTTCCTACTTTGTTGACAGACCAGCTTTGTTAATTTTCATCTGTTCCTGTTCTGATGCCTGGTTTTACATTTCTGTCCCTGGTAATGCTCAGTCAGTACAATAAGGATTTTTTTAAAGGCTGGACAGCAAGGAGGATAAAAATGGAGAGAGAGATACTTTGAATCCCAGAGGTTACTAATTTCTGTCTGAACTGAATAAATGGCTGCATATAAATGTGTTTCTTCTTCTTTCAAAAAACGGCTTGCTTTTTTCTACTGACCCTGGGTGAGTCTGGAGTTACCTGAAACTGTTTGTAGCTGTTCAGAAATTGCAAGCTTTCCCACCTGAATTCCTCCCCTGTCAGCTGGAGGGGGCTTTCAGGTGGGTGTGTGTTTCATTGCGTCTCAAAGAGATCCGTTCCTGTGCTGAAAGACAAGCCCAGGACAATGTTTTACAGAGCAGAAGATATTGTGAGGGACCAATTATCACATAAGTGGTTCTCACGGCTTGGGCTGGTACTGTGTGCCAGGTTGCACATTAACTTCTTTCACTGCATTTTACCCAGTTTACTCAACTTTCTCAAGTGGTGGCTTTGTCAATTGTTTCTCCTGCTGATATTTTGACAGACGATAGCCCCTTGATGCCAGCTTAACCCAGCTAATAAGAAATAGGCCAATGTGAAACTTTAGACCAAGGGACTGCTCTCATGGTATGGCGGAGCAGTAGAGTTGGTTCTATTTTAGAATAGTTATTAATTTTCATCTGACAAATAGATCTCCAACCATGTTCTTGCAATATTCTTTGGGTGTACTCCATTTAAAAAAAAAACAAAACCCACAGACTTTTCTCTTTTTTTTTTTTTTTTTTTTTTTTTCTTCCCTCTGCGACACCATGCTTAAGTATCCTCTAATGAATGTCAGGGTACATTTAGGGAGTATGTCTGAACTGTGTGAGCAGTAATGTATTTAAAGATTTATAGTGTTTCATTGATTCTAAAGGAATGTATAATGACCAGGCAATTTTCAGTGTAGTTTTCCTATATAAATCATACCAAAATTGCTGACATTGTGTTATTAACACTAGGGGCTGGTATTGCTGCAAAGTGAAGAGATTTATGTGGAGGATAAAGCAGGGAACCTGTGAAAGTGGACTTTGCTAATTCATCTAGCTGTTCGTTAGTTTAAGAGCTTTCTGTAGTTTGTATATTGCATCAACTTATTGTTTTTTCCTCTTCTCACTAGAGATAGGTATATATATAGCTATAGGTAGGGGAAAAAAATCACTTGCTTTTAAATTTTCCCAGTAGTTGGAGCTAAATTTTAACAGTCTTCTTTTAAGTAGTTTCTTTTTGCTTAATCCTGTTAGATGCTGAATGCTTTCCATGGTTTCAAATAAATGTAGAGTTGGACTTGGGCAGGGCTTATTGTTATCAAACCTTTCTTTTTCATCCTTTGGGATTTTGTTTTACAAGGAGTGACACAGAAGAGATGAGAGAATGATGCTTAGAACTGAAACCTCTCTTAATAAGAGCATATTACATATGTATGCAAATATCTACCACATAATTGTTTCCCTGTACTGTTATTATCCCTTATAGTATTTAAACAGCAAAGATTTTAGAAAAAGCAGTTAAACTTTCATTACTTATACTATTGCCTTTATGTTTTTTTTTTAAACATACCTGGGCAGATTAATGTAGATGAGACTTTCCTTTATGTATTTTCTCTCTCCTTACTTTCTCTTTCTAAGCTGAAAGTAGTATTTAATGGCATACAAAAAGCTCTTTTTTCAGTAAAATTTAAAGATTACCAATGATAATACAGAAGTTTTTGTTTAACTTCAATTTTTTGTTTGCAGAAGCCAGGTTCTTAAGCACACCTGAAAAAGTCAGAGAAGGGGGTACAGACAGGATCACAGAATCATATATTTGCATATGTATTTATGCACACATGTGTGTGTCTCAGGGCCTTCTTTACAAGGAATAGTTTGCAAAAGTATTTGTACTATTAGGACCATCTTGTCATTTCTCTTCTATAAAAGCATGATAGAAATCGCTGTTTGTTTTGAAGATCCCAGCATGTGTTCCCTGCAGATACATACACCTGAGACAAGGGAGATTTAAAATAAGAATGCCTCGATGTGATCACAAAGCCTATTTTCCACTGCACTTCTGTGATCTCTACAGCATGGCGATTCCTGTCTGGTTGTGACTGTTGCCATTAAGTGTAGTTTCAGTTCCTGAAAATGGTTTGTGTGCTTTAATTTTAGCATGTGTGCCCCATTATTGGCTGTGATTTCCTGGGAGCTCAAGACCTAAGGATGATCTTTCAGGTGAAAAGGGTACCTGGTTAGTATGCATCATCTATTAAATTATTCAAGTCAGGTGAGCATACACTTGCCTAAGTTAGGTATGTGCTTGAAATCAAGCACATCTGGGAGTCGGGGCCTGTATTCAGTAGCAGTGAGCTTCAGGGGCTTGGTGCTGGTCAGATGAGGAGAGTCTGAGGTTACACAGATCTGGGGTCCAGAGGCTGAGCTCCTCACTGAGTTCAGTGGTAGGTGACAACGGCTTTATGTTGTTCAGGATCAGACCTTGAAGGCCTAGAGAACAGCAAGATACATCTGCAGAAGACTTTATTTAAGGGAGCTGTGAACTAATTTTTATTTCTGATCATGCTGGGGTCTGGAAGAATGTTTGGTGCAATCTGGTTGGCTGATGGACCTGAGAGGTCCTACTCCAGGGGGCTCATAATCACAACCAAAGAGAAAACATACTGAAAACCCTCCAGCAAGATGGATTTTAAAAAATCGCTTTTCTCACATATTTAGCTTGAACTAGCAATAACAACTTCGATGCAGGGCATTTCCTGAGGATTAATGACTGTCTGGGGTCATCATCTCCTCCCAGTTAGTTATTAATCCCCAGGAAATACTCTGTGCCTTGATCATTATTGCTTAATTAGCATTGAGAATGTGGGGGGTTTAGGTTTCTTTTCATGCATCCTGTGAATTGCTAGGGTGGGGGTTTCTTTCATTAACTTGCCCTTTTCAGCCTAGATGGGAGCATGGGCTTTGCTTACAGTTTGCAGGTTTGAGAATTTAGTCACAGGGTTAAACCTTTTCAAGCAATTTGAGTTCCATGTGAAAGCACCACTAACAGCCCACATCTGCAGTGCATCAAGAAGTGTTCCCCCCTCCCAGCTCTGCTGAAAAACATCGGGTGGCATGGGGGCAGTAGCTGGGGTCTGGGAGCAGAGGATGTGGAGTGGAGGAGGGAGAGGAAAGGGAAAAAAGGGGAGCTTGGAGAAGCAGAGAAGTTAGATGCTTCCAGTCTCAACAAACAACTTTATCAGTACCAAGTTCCCTTTCAAGCATTGTGCAGTAGGACTGAGCTCAGGAAGGCTGTCTCCACTAAGCATCCCAATTCCTGCATCACTATTCCCTGTACAGACTAACGACAACCCTGGGAGATACACTCTGCAGGGTGTATTAAGGTTGCTTATGGGGATGTTCTTCTGTACCAAGCTGTGACTCCAACATCACAAAGGGGCAGACGGAGCTTGGCCCCAGGGGTGTGGGCACTGCAAGTCTGCGTGTCTTCAGGCACACTGTGATTACATCAGTTGATGTATTTTTTATGGATGTAGAATTAAGCATAACGTGAAAAGAAATTTAATTTTCAAAAGGAAATAATCAAGTTTTCTGCTCAAAATAAAATTATAATACGATTTTTTTCAAGACTTCTCTTTTTACAAAATTTTGTAGAACTTCATTGGGGTAGGCAATTGGAGCTGTTTTAGTGATGTTTTCCTAACTAGTTCTGCTTCAGGTCTCATTACTCACTGCTCTTGTGGGAACCTCTGCCCAAGTCTCCTTGGAGGTCGTTTTTGCTCCTGCATGTTTAAGTGAAAGTTGTAGCAATCTGGACTTTGTGTTTAGGACCAGTAGGTGCAAATCAGTTTCATGCCTTGCAGGAAAAAAACCCTTATCCTAAACAAATATCAAGCCTCACAAATATTTGTATGACTTTGGTGAAAATATACAAACATGGAGGATGAGTACTCTGGTTCTCAAAGTGCTATTTTTTTACTTTCTTACTTAAACATCCCATTTAATTTTTTAGCCAAGCAGAAACAGAATGGTTCTAAATGAATGTCAATTTTTTTTTCAGGACAATAGATTACAGGACAGCAGAATTGAGGTTTGCATTTTATTTGCAAACTCCGCTATTAATACTGCATAGGCTAAAAAAATAAAATAAAATAAAATCCAAGCTTGGGTGCTTGGGTTGCCATACTTCTCTTGGATTTGGAAAAACTTTGTTTGAGGAGAAGGGATATTGTAAAAGGAATACCTGCTTATTTTTAAGTTTGAAGAGTGTGTGATTTGGAACAAAAATGTATTCTGTAGTCAGCTATCAGAGTAGTTATGCTTTGTAAACTTGCCTGAAAAAAACCCAGATAGATAAACTATCATATATAAATCAATACAAATAATTATTTACAGTTATTTTGAAAATAGCTTTTCAAAGGCATAGAACCCACTGCAACTGAAATAACTCCACCTAATCTGATAGTATTTATAATTAATTCAAAAGATCTAAAAGATATGACTGGTCTCGACCTTGATCAAGGTTAGATCTAATCCCCATGCCAACTCTTTCCTTAAATATGGAAAAAGGCTTTTGACAGAGTCAATGGCAACTATATATTTTAGATTCTCCATAGAGCGCAGTATAATGTTCTCATCCAAATCTTGGTCTTGTAACTGAGCTCTGACAGCCAATGTATGGCCCATGTCAAATGATAAAAGGCATAAAAAGGGGAGAGGGAATAGAAAAAGGGTCATTATGTAGATGATATATAAATGTCCATTAATAAGAGACATTCCTTTGTACATTCAAGTTCATAGCAAAGTTCCACGCTGAATAGGTCTCAGGGGGTTTAAGGCTTCATCACACATATTTTTGCATGGTTGTATTCTTACTAAAGAACAAAAATAAGAGACCTGCATAAAACAAAGGGACTATAGCCCTTAAGAGATAAGATCAAAACAAAATGTATGGGAAAAAACTTCTCTGCTTGCTTGGGAGACAAAACCACATCATAAATATTAGGGGCTTGTATTTTGTTGAAATAAGGCCAGCCTGATTGGAAATCTGAAACTACAGTGTCACCAGAACAATTTCTGAAAAAGAGAAAAGTTAAAACATCAAAGGCGACGAAGTATAAGATGAGCCATCACAAACTTGTCATAATGTCTGTTACTGAATTTGTGCACACCTGAGCCCAGCGGTCTCACTGGCAATGCTGGGAAAGCTAAAGCTGGTGGCAGCATGTGGGTGCACACCCACTGTGAGCCTCATGCTGAGAGGTCTGGTGGCTTCCGTGGTTCTGTCCTCCTGGCCTTTGGCCTTCTTAGTGTCCTGTTTGCCCTTATGTCTTAGGCTGTAAGACTGAGCTCTTCAGAGATATTTAGGCATCTCTCATAAAAATCAGTCTACATCCTCCTGAAGCCCTGACGACAGAGAATCACTCCTCTAATGTGTTAGAAAAGATGTAGTCCAGTAGCGCCCTGTCTTGCCTAACCCTCTGGTACAGGAGGGTGAGTAAGAGTCAATAAAAGTAACTGTAGGGAAGGCAGATCTTTGAGGATTTAACATGCATAGTGTCATGGGTAGAAGCTGTCCCTCTGCATTTGACTTCCCCGCAGCCCTGAAGCTTCCAGCACACCTACTGGCAGCTGGGTCTAAATTTGCTTAGATGAATTAGTACAGAATTAGTTAGAGCAGTTGTGCAGGAGATCATACCAGATCTTAGCTTCATTTCTCAGTTTTGCTAAATGGGGTCTGGATCCTGGTTAAAACCTAGTGTAAAAACATTGTGGGAACCAAGTTTTACAGTTTTAGCCATATTGGATAACTACTCTGTTTCCCAGTTGCAGTGAGATGAGAACTGACTGGGGTTTTGCAAGTCTATGAGCTAAAATGTGGAATTATCCTAAAGTTTACCAAAGAGGGTACAGACTGTAATTCACTTAGACTAACATGATTCCCATTTAAAAAACTGCATAATGGTCAGGAAGGCCAAAATTCTGTTAGTTGCAGTCTGGTTTGAAGAAGAATCTGAACTTCCAGTGTTATGCCCCTGGATTGTGATGACATTAAGCTACAGAATAGAAAGCACTCTGTGGAATTGTGTACCTGCTGAGGTCAATGGAAGACTTGCATTCGGCTGAAGTGACGCCAGAGTTTTATTCACCACCTAACATAACATATTATACTGTTTCTAATCCGCTCACCCCTGGAGAAAAGTTCCATTCTGCTTCTTGAGATCATTGATGCTGTGTCTCTGCTCTCTAGCTGCTTCTCTGCTCACCTTGGAAGGGATTTGCTCAAAAAGGCATGATAGAAGTTATATAGCTATTTGATCTCATTAGTGAAAGGACAGTAATGCAGTGAAGATGAATTGGGGCTTCTAGTTTCTATTCTTACTTTTGCTGGTGGCAAAGCAGGTCTGCATCTGTGAGGTAGTTCCCATAACTCTGGTCCTCTGCCTGTCCAGATCAGCGATGTACTGGAGAAGGTCTCTGGCTCTGGTCTTTTCTCAGTAGGCTATTAAATATGGTCTGACAGTGCAAAGTATTTTTCCTGAGCTAGAAAAGATAGAAAAGCAAGGCTCTGATTCTTGTGCAGTACAGAGGTCTATATCATTCAGTAAAGAATGTAACTGAAATGGAAAACATGATTATGGGGACCCAAAGTCACTATAGCAGGCCTGTACCAAGAAAAGGAAAAAACAGAATCTGAAACCATTTGTCTTAGCCTTCTGTTTCCCCATCTTTCTTCTAAAATAGGTATGAAATGTCTTAGTGCATGCATGGTCCGTTTGAATCTAGACACTTTTGAGAAACGTCCAATTCCTAGATCAATGTTAAGCAAGCTGGTTGAAACAACAGTAGATAGGAATATTGAAACCCTTACCTGGCTTTGAAAACCTGCCCCTTGCTTATTCAGGAGTGTCAAAAAGCCAGATCTGGGGTTATTCTTTTTTTTCCATTTTCTTGTTGTTTTGGGAGGAAAAAAGTTATCTTTCTGATCTGTACATGATCTGAAAACCAGCTGTTATCATCACTTGGTTATAGCTCTGCTGATACAGCATGTTTTGTTTATTAAAGAAAAGACATGGTTGAAATTAGATCTATGTGATACATGTCATCAAGTTTTATGTATTTGCAAATAATAAACAGTTTGCAAAGCGTGACTTGAGCTTGCGGGTTGCAGTTTAGTGTCATTTTAATATAGGTTTCAGAACACTAGTTGCCCTGTAGTATCTGTGTCTTTAAGGTGGAAAGCACCTTTGAAAAATGTTATCAAAAAAGGCACGTTTCATATGCTGCTTTCCTTTGTTAGGAAAGATGGACTTGGTCTTGTGGCAGCCTTAGTTTAAGTAAACATAAACTCTGGCCCAAATTTCATAACCATCATTTCCTCAAAGCTAGCAGCACTAAACCAAAATATAGTTTTATTTGGCTAACCCCAAAGTAGGATGTGGTTACCAGCCTCTGAAGCCACATGATCAAGTTTCAAGTAGACGCCACCAGAGCTATGCCGTTGTTGTCTTAATCAGGAAAATCACGAATGTGCTACTCCCAACATCATCATTATGTTTAACAAACAAATGTAACCATAACAACAGGTATGCTAAAACTAAAGCCTTACATGCACCAGGACAGTCCAGGAGTGCCGTGACACTGCTGGGTTAGGAGGTAAAAGCCGTTACAACGTGGTGATTGCCAAGGGAAAAGGCTAACTCATTTTCAGCATACTTCCCATGCTGCTGTAAGCACAGAGCTCGGCATGGTGCTGCCAGTCATGGAGTACGAGCCTGAGGCAAGCCCTTCCTGCTGTCTGCAGGACTTACACCTGAGCCCAGGCAGAAAGTTGCTTTTCTCAAAGAGGAAGATTGAAACATAAAAGTCAGTGGCTGCAATGTGCCTGGTTGCTCCCCTTTTTCTGCACATGCAAATCACATGCCTGTTCAGATACCTTTGCCTAACGTCCGAGCGACTGGTTCACACAGGTGATGGGTGAGAGCTTTAGGATAGTGCCAATGCAAGCACCAAATCGGTCTGGTACAGACGGCTGTTGCTTCACTGGTTGTGGTGGACATAAGCTGATTTTGTCTGGCTGAGAGCATCGCTCCTTAGGCTTTTCTGTTCTCCTTTTCTCCCCACCCACTTTGCTTTTCCTTTCATATTGCAAACACCTCAATGAGACGAAGGGATGAACAGATGATAGAGTCAGTGCCCCTAGTTAATGACCAGCACTATATTCACAACCTCGTTTGGTTTTGTTCCTATTTGCTGCTTCAATGGTGCCGATGAGAAGGAATTAATTTTATTGAGAACAACTCAGTGAATTAAATGAAAAACTGCTCACTTGGCTGGAAAGGCTTTGGCAGACGGCACAGCAGCCGGTCAGAATTGAAAAACTTTACATCTCCTGGACTTGGGGAGAAAAGGAGGCAAGAGAAAGGAGGGGAGGGGGAAGGTCATTGCAGATAAGCTGCAAGGCGACTATTTCAAGGCCTCTGAAAAACAACGGAGCAAGCTGCAGTCTCTTATTTTGATTCATGGGTCTCCCCTCCCTTTTGTTCCTTGATGCACTAAATCTGTTCCTTAGCCCCCCTCATTTCAATAAACACCCAATAAGAAACTAATCGTCGTATGGTGAATTAGAGAAGAAGAAAAGGTACTCAGAAGAAATGTTATGGTCATGGAAGACTCTTATGCATTGTAACCATCTGGTGCACCACAATTACTGTGAATGGGATAATTGAGTCCCAAATAACTTCTTTTGGGTACAAATAATAGCCGTCACCCTGATTTGTATTCTTCACAACAGCATCCCCCCATCATTTCACATCACATCTGCACATTTCATTGATTGGGCACTGTGCTACCAATAAGTTACTACACTTAATTAAGCCCACATAATTCTCTTGAAATGAGCAGAAAAGTTTGTGTATAGGCCAGAAAGAAAAGGGGCTGCAAATGAGACTTTAGTGACTCCACTTTGTATGAGGTATTGAGATTGATGGTGATCCCATGCCACCAAGGTTTTCCTTCAACATAGGAAAACTGTGAATGCATTAGGCAACTCAACAGCTGTGTATAATCTGAGGAAGGCCTGATTTCAGACAAACATTCTCCTGGAGGTGATTGAAACCCCATTGTAGCATAATCTCGCTTTTCAGAAAGTGTTACAATTCATTTGATTTGATTTCTCGGGTGCCTGGCTTTCACAGCATCATTAAAAACTCTGTAAGAAACCAAGAAATGGAGTCCTCTGCAAAGAAGCATTGTCTGCTCTTCAAGCACATTTCACCCAAGTGCTGGGAGGAAGAATTGTCAGAAAACAGGCAAAAGTAAGCTTTGGAGTAAATATTACTGAAAATAAAAACTAAAAGATCAGCTTTCCCAATGGGAAAGAATGAAAGTGTCAAATCCTTACGGAGATTTTTTTTTTTTCCCTCCTTTTATGCTTGGCTTTTCTATTTATTAGCTTAAGTAGGGAAGAGCACATTCCTTCAGTTACATCACTGTGATACGTTATCATTTCACATGGTTTATTACTTGGTTTTGAGCTTTTCACACTACAGACTGACAGGCTGCTGAGACTGTCCTGGCAAATAAGCCACCAGGAATGTGCTGGCGAGTCCAGTTGCTCAGGATCAAGCCCAAGAAGCCTTACTGGAATGTCAGGGTCTATGGGAAGCACAATAGTAAACAAAGAACGGGGTTACAGAAAGAGAAACAACTTAAAAGTAAATGAGAGTAAACCTCCATCTTGCTCAAAGAGATTTTTTTTTAAATAAATGTTTTCTCATTCCACCCAAGCAAATCTAGAGCAACTTGAATACTTTTTTTTTTTTTTTTTTTTTTTTTTTTTCAGAACAAGTGGCAAAATATCCCATGAATGCTGCAGAGGTCACTTCACACACTTGGTCTGCCCCTCATTTGTTTATCTAAATGCTGACAAATTGCAGCATTTTAACAACATATCTCTGGTACTGAACTTCATGTGCATGGCTTGCCCTCTATCATTGAGCTGATAATGAGGCTAAGCATAAAGCCTTCATTCACTGCTATAAAGGCTTCTGACAGTGATGAATACCAAGTAGAAGAATTAGGTGGTTTATAGGAGAATGTGCTATTGTGTAAAACCTCTATGCCTTTTATCAACCCTTCTGCTCATTTTCAGTTCCTCCACGTAAGCTGTCTCTGCAAGCACTCTAGTAAGCTTTCCTCTTCTTACTTTTACTCTTAATGAGGCTATTTTCCAGAAAGTGCCAGCTAAGATGTTGTGTCAGCAATTATTCCTGGCTATCCTCTCTGAAATGCTGGAGACCCCTTTCATTTCACCAGCTGATGATAAACATTCAAAATACTGGTGCCTGAGATGTTTCACTGCGAGGTAATTCATATCTGCAGTCTTGTGCGTGGCATGGCACAGCAGCTGCCTGTCACTGGGACATCTTTCTTATAACAAAAGCAGCCTTGTCTTAGCATTTCTTTGCAAAAGCATCAACTAATATCCCTTTTAGATGGGTATGTTTGTAGAAGAGGTGACTTCTGGGATGGGTTCTTTTAAATTGCTGGCTGCAATGGATCAGATTAACATTTCATTGTTCACATCTGAGCTCTGGACTGATTCTGGGAGCTGAGGGAAATGTGGAGAAACAATGCTGACAGATCCTGATAGAATATCTAATTTGATTGAACTAAAGCCCGTCCCCCTCCCCCGGTGTTTTTATGCTTTGGGCAATGCCGCTCCTTTCCCTGTCTGCCCCAATATACCCCATCTGCAAACATAACCCTGAAACATTTTACCTCTAAGCAGGGTCTGGGTATTTCTGAATTTGTGCTGGTGACGCTTATGGTCCTGTACAGATTCGCATGAAGTTTCATCTGTGTCAGCAGGACACAAGTGCAGAAGGATGGATGTAACCCAGTTTGAAGGGAGGGACTGCTGAGCCGCATTTCACATGAGGGGTAAGATGCCTTAGTGCTCTGAGCTGTCCTGGGCTCCTCATGGCTGATTCGGAGGGTAGCAGCTGGGTTACCAGCTGAAGGCAAAAACACTTTCTCCCTTTTGTTGCAATGCCACCTTTATTCTGAACATATCCCAAGAGCAGCCAAAAGGAGGCTGCTGTGCCAGAGGTGACTCCATCCTCTCCACAGCTTTTTGCAGGCAGGTTCACTAGCTTCAGCCTGGAAACCCGTGAGCCACAGCCTGCCAGTGTTTCTTTCCATACTCTTCCCAGTTCTGCTTCTTTGTCAGCTCCTTCCCTCGTCATCGCTACACCTTTTCTCACTGCCTTTTGCACCCCCATGCTCCAACCTTTCCCCAGAACCTAGCCGTACCCTTGGGCACTTATTTCTGTGCTTTTTTTACTTGTTTTTGTTGTCTTCTGCACGTATTGTCCAAGTGTAAGGTCCTTACTACTTACTGCACCTCTGGCTATGCCACTTTGCTATCCATCTCCCTTCTCTGTAGAAACACTGCTTTTGCCATGGCTCTTCCCTGTTATCACCGTTGGCTTCTGGCTCCCCTCCTGCTCTTGGACAGCAGCCGCTGGGTTACTGGTGGTTCTGGGCCCTAAGAAAGGCTCCTGGGGGGGAGGCAGTGGCAGTGATACCTCCTCCAAGTTTTCAGAGGCAGCTGGAAGCACCCCAGCTGTTTTCAAAGGTCCTTGTTGCCTTCAAACATGGCTGGAAGACGTGGAAGTGCTCAGTGGCCCATGTGCTTGCTGCCTGCCACTTCTGCTGGCTCTTTTGGAAACTTCTGGTCATTAACCACTTTGGAATTCCTTTTCCTTTCTCTGTAAAGAATATTCCTATCACTTTAACACACATCTTCCCTTTAAAAAAAAAACAAGTGGGGACGGAGAAGGGAATCACATTTTATTAAATGTACATGACACTGAGGATACAAAAACACCAGCATGGGATGAATTTACTAATCAAATGCAGACCTGGTCTACATTGTGTATGACACTGGAAAGGAAATATCTCTTCAAAAGGTTTATTTTAACTCCAAAGGAAAATTAAGAGAGAGAATGTTGAAACACAGAGAAGTCTAGGGGGTGGCAGGGAGGGAAGCTGGAGAATAATTGATGCAAGTGGGGAAGTGGAGCCTCAGCCCAGGGCAGAGGGAGTAGTGGAGGGTTCATACTGTGTACAGAGTGCTTCAATCAAATTGCCATGCCTGGAGAGGCAAGGCAATGGTTAGAGCTGGGTGAAGTTCAGCCATTCTCTTACTGCTCTCGCTGGAGGAATTGTAGATGTTTTGCACTGCAGATCCTTCATTCCTTACCCCAAATGTCACCATGAAACCCAGCTTAGCAGGCTGTAGCTGTGGCAGCAGTAGTGACTTAAGAAGCTTCTCTTTCAGGTGCTTATTCTCACCCTGATGAGCCTCTCAATGCTGATCTGTTCACGTGGCTTTATTTAAATCAAACCAGTGAATTGATCTGGGTTTATTATTTTCCAGGTTTATTTTTAAGCCTGGATCCACTCACTGCCGTGGTTTACAGCGCGGCCCCACAAACTGCTGGCTTGTCACAGCCAAGAGGCTGCAGGCTGCGTTCGGTGCTGGGAACCAGCACGTGGGGTGGGCACAAACTCTGTAAGCTGGTGTGGCTGCTGGCCCCCCCCGTGCCGCGCTCCAGTTTCTCAGATAGAAGTGTAATTGTTTTTTCACAGACTTTGGTGGGAAGTTCCAATTCTTATTGTCATCCTTGCTCTGCCTTTCATTATGAGGGGTGTTGGGTCCCCTCATTGCTGTAATGAGAACCAAGAAAAACACAATAATTCAAAGGGAAATATGAAAATGCTCTTCAAAATCAGATGTGTGAAATGCTATAGCTAAAAGATATATGTGAAGTGCTGGTTAGAGGATGCCAGAGCAAAGGCAGCTTAGAAGTTGTTTTTTTTTTTTTTTCTCTCTTTCTATTATTCTTCAGAATGATGAACTCTCATTTTCGTTTCACGCAGAGTCTCTGAGCACTTGAGCAGTATTTTTGTATGCTGTGAAGTTGAAGAGAACTATTTTCACTTTAAAACTTTATTTCTTGGAGTCTTTGTTTCTTGGACTCGTGAGATGTGGGATTTGGATAAGGAAACAGCTTTCACCCTGTATTTCTCTCTGTCTTCAGGCAGAAAAGTCACATGTTTACAAGTGGGAAAATTGACACAAACTACATGGGGCAAGTATATTAATTCCCTCTCTTCCTCAGAAGACTTTTCCAAATATTTGTTTGTTTGTCTTTTATTTTTCTTCTCAGAAAGCATTGCTGTGTACCACATAGTGCATTACATTTGTCATATGGGTCTCAGTCCCCTCAGAATGCTCATAGGCAGCTCTCCTGCTTCTTTGCTTTTGACCCCACCAAACCAGTTTTCTCTCCAGCAACTTCGCACATGTTCTGAATATAACCCGCTTAAAATGGATGTGATGAGGGCCTGTTTGGTTGTGTTACGTGAGAGGAAACTGCGCACCACGTTTTCAAAGGGGAGGAATGTCTTCTGAAGAGGGCAGGGGGGGTTCTGTGGATCACAGCAGGGCAACTGTATATGGAAAACCAGCCATTCTTGCTGGCTTCTTATAAGCTGCCCACAGAGTACAAACAATACCAGACATGATGTTTGGATTTGATTCATTAAGGGAAAAAAAAAGAAAATAAAAGAAAAAAAAAAGAAGTAATAAACCCCCTTCAAATTGTAAACTAGGTTACATTTTTCAGACACAGTTCCTGCAACAAATTCTCTCTAGTCTTATTTATGAGAAACTAGTGACTTCTGTAAATGTACATGGCTGAGTCCCAAGTCCTCGAGGTTTGATGGGAGAAAGAGCTTTCAACAAAGTTGCAGTGGCAATGGGTTGTCCCTTATACCAATTAATCATGGAGGAAATCTGCCACACATCTGTCAAAGCAGGTTCGTTTCTCAGTTGCTGCCCCCAGCATTTGAAGACAGCAGGGCCAGTGGCTGAGCAGCGGCTGGAATAACAAAAATGCGGGTGCCACTGCTCTGGCTGGGCTTCCTGCCGGCAGGCATCTCGCTCTGCTGCTTTTCATGCCCCTACCGGTGTGATGCTCCAGCTGGCCTCACTCTCCAGATGGGCAAGGTCTGGCCCTTGGGTGTCAGGGACAACGTGGAGTTGAGCAATAGTTTGGCTCAGTCTCAGGCCTGAATCCGATTCTGCTGTTGCCATTTGTACCATTAGAGTCAGACCCCATCCACAACTGCTCTTTGCTTATTCTCTGCTCCTGCTGCTTTGCAAAGTAGCCCAAAAGTTTATAATGCAGGCAAGTCTCCCTCCACTCCTCCCCCTTCTCACAGCAACATAGATGTGTTGTAACGGAGTCGATTTCAAAGGGATTTAATCAATCAGGGTGCCAAAGTACTTCATGCAAGAGAGTTCTGTGTAATGGGAAAGCCTTTTAATGAGGAGGATGTGTGCAGCAGTGAACAGCTTCAGATTTCACTGCTTGATGTGAAGGAGAGCAAACCTTGGCACTGAGCTGCGTGTGACTTCACATCCCCGTGCAGCTCTTAAGGATGTTTAAACTTCAGCAGGTAGTTGGACTCGTGAAATGTTTTAAAACAAGGAGAAAACTAGATCGTGTATAACAGGCTGTCAGTCAGCAGAAGGACTCAGCCATGTCTTTTTAGTCTGTTTTGGTAAGGGAAGGTCAGGAAGGAGATTTGAACCACAAGCTGATTCAAAAATGTTTTATTTTTTGTAAACAACTCCATCTGGAACTAGTAAGCTTTCAAAATTTGAGCCAGCCCCTCACCACCTCCACACACCCCAGCCTGCCTGAAATGAATCCAGAAGCAACCATTGATTTCCATTGCTTTACAGAGCTGGGATATGATCACACCACCTCTGGGCCAGAAGAGAATACAATCACTCACTCTGAGTCATTACATAAGCTAAAATATGTGATTTATTAAACCACAAAAAATAGGTTGTACTAACACTGAGTCTGACTTGAAACCACAGAAGGAGCGACATGCAGAGTTAAGGCTGGGACTCCCTCCTTAACCTATCTTGTGGTGCCTGGGCATTGCGTGTGACCTGTGAAATCACCCCTGTTTTGGAGACTCCTTGAAAGGCAGCGGACAGAGGCAAGGATGGCATTTGAGCCTTAAGCCTGAGTTTTCTTACTTTTGTGGGCTTGAGTCGTGTTTAGCAAAATTACAATTAAATTTTTTTTTTCTGGTTTGGTTGGATCCTGTTCTAGCCTTCCTAGACTTGGCCCATTACCTTGGAATTCAAAAGAGCAAATATATAAAATGATAAATAATAGGAAACATTTGGAAATCTAAAATGTTTCAGTGAAATATACAGGCAACTCTCCCAAATAGTCTGTGTTTTATTTCTCATTTTCAGTCTCAGTGGAGCTATATGAGACACCACCTATTAAGGAGTTCTTAGGGATTCCTTACTCTGTAGGTCACTGCACCAAGAGCACATAAAGTTTCCAAAGTGCAAACAGCAAACGGTGTCTTCAGTCTTCTCTGTCTACCTAAAGTCTGCAGATGTCAGGCATATAGCTAGAGTGTACTCAGGTTATCGCCTTATTTTTCATAGTCTGGCTCTAGGTCTCTGCTACTGGTCATTGTTGGAGACAGGAACAGTTGTGGGGCTGGGTGGGATCCAGTCCCTATGTGGCTGTCCCCATGTTCTTCAAAGACTTTTCTGGAGAGGTTGTGTGCTTAGCAATGTGTGTGTTTAAGATAAAGGGGCTGCAGTAATTGATTTGCATTCATAAATGGTTAGTGCAACGCAGCGATGTTACTGAGTGCATCAGTTGTTGGCTTCTGGTTCATGTTAGTGAGCCTGAAACATTTGTTACAGACACTCAATGTTTTACCGTCTTCCAGTCCACTTAGACAAGCAGATTTGTGCAAAAAAACCATTAAGGATTTCTGTGCATTAGAGTTAGAGCACAAAATCTGCCAGAGTATTAGGTGATGACCTAAGGGAAGGTAATCACTGGCTTCTGATGTTGGCCGTGGATGCTACTCCAACAGCACAGAACATTGTTTCAAACCTGAGAGATTGGGGATGTATTCCCACTTCACTGTGAGCCTGCTATCACTATGCAAACCCTTTTTGTAGTAACTCTTGTTGGCTTTGCTTTCTTCTGTTGAATATGGGGCTCTGAATAAGCAACAGACGTGATATTTAAGACTTCAGTAGAATTTAGGGGGATGTAACAGCTGTTTTACCCGTTCTTGTTTCCCATGTTTGGTTGTGCTATATGGGACCATTCTGGATGAAAAGACAGTATCCCTAGCCAGGCAGTACTGAATATGCTATAAGGAAAGGAATTACCCTAGACTCTGCCTGCATTAGAAATGTTTTTGAGGTTAATCATCATGTAGTTTCTTCTGGCACATCTGTACTGCATGTCCTGGAGACATTCTGAAATGGTCCCTGTTAATGTACAGGGTTTGAAACCACCATTTCCATTAGACCAGTTTTCAGTAAGTCTGAGCTCATCATGCCCCAGGAGTATGTTAGATGTAGTGGATGCAGCTTTGGTGCCAAGAGGACAGTCATATTAGAAAGCTTCTCCTTTTGTGAGTGAAATGTCTGTGAGCTAGCTCAGCTTTGTGAGTGACAGCAATGTAGAAGATAAGTCAGTGTTCACCTAATCCTTCCTCTATCTTACTCCTTATTCCCAAACATCCTACCACTTCCATGTCACCAAATAAGAAGAGAAAACCATATGTTTTGCTGGGGCATCGTTTTGTTTTGTTTTGTTTTGTTTTGTTTGGGGCTTCTTTCTGGCTCAGGAGTTTTACTTTACAAAGCAAAATACCCAAACACATATTGTCTAATTACAGTGAGCTCTATGTTACCATAAGACTGAAGACCCAGTTGCTGCAGCATCTTCCATTTTCATGGGCTCTGCAAAATATAAAAACAGGACATTGTCAAAATTTAAAATATAGGTGGCAAACTTACTCTCAGCCTGTCCATAAATAAATCCTTTGTAATCCTGGCTCCTTCATTCCCTTTTATACAGCTGCACTGCAGTCCAAACTCCACCCCATCTGCCATCTTCTAGGAACAGCGCATTGCTCAGGATTTCCCTTTCAATTTGAATCAATGGAAACATCAGAAAAGCCACATGGAAGTGCCAGAAAGAATACAGTACAGCCAAGCATGGGGCCAGACCATTACTAGCAGTGTGCACAGGATAATCAGGCAATGAGCGAGTCATTAGAAAATCTAAAATTCCCATGTGTGGGTGTGCAATTTTAGACAAGTAGGTCTCTTGTCAGGTGGTCTGCTTTTTTGGGAAAAAGCTCTTACAAAGTGTTTGCGGAGCACCATCATAATTGAGCTTGACTCTGACCCAGGGTTCTGGTCCCAAGAACAACAGATAAAAGCACAAAGCATAAAGAAACTAAATAATCAGCCAGCAAACCTGACAGCTCAGGTGCCTCCACCCTTCCTGGATATTGCAGGCCCAGGACTCTGATTCTCAAAGTTTGGCATTTCGAACAAGGCTGAGCATGTGGCAGACTGCAGAGAGGCTCCTCATGCAGCCTCCTTCCCCAAAATGGAAGAACGCAAATGTGTAAGTATGTGCAGCTGGGCACACTGGGGCACAGCAGGGTCAGCGTCACATTGCAGAAGTCCTGGACAAATATGCTATCAGCACTGACACCGCGTGTGTCAGGAATAAGGCTTTTCACTGCCATGCTGTCTCCACATGGCTGCTGTGAGCTGTGATGGGAGCTTGCTTTCAATACGAGGATGAGTTCCAAAAAGTGTCTGCTGCAGAGAGGGCTGGCCAAAGGGCTCTGGGGACATGTCCTCCCAGTTTTTATCAGGCAGAGGTGATTCCTGATGCCTGCAGGGTGATCTTGTCATGCCCACCTGGACCTTTCCCTCCTTCATCCCCACCACCTTTTATCAGGAGGTCCTAAGTGTCACCTGAGCCCTTTGGATAAACAAGGTTGCATTGTACATTGATTATTCCCATGAAAGAGCACAACAGCTCCTTTGAAGTCATTACAACCTTCTGTTGGAGGGCTCCTGGGGCAGAGCACACAGGGCCTGACTCCTCCTCTCCCTGGCAGAGGTCTTACACCCATGCAGGTCTGGCTGCTTCTGGGAGAGCTATCTGCATTTACATCAATACAAGAGCAACGCTGGAACAAAACTCTCAGTTTGTTTACTGTGCTGAGCCCTTGTCTGCAGTCTGTTGTATTAATTGCACAGAGTCTTCAGTTAATAAAACGCATTGTAAAATTGCTCTTGGAAAAGAAGTTGCTGCACATGGGAAGCAGTTACGTTCCCAGACAAAAACACTTAATAGTTTTCAATATTCTCCCCCCATGTACTCGAGAGCAGAAGTCTGTGTTTAGGATTTATAGGAAAAAGCTTATGCAGGGTTTATTAGTCTTTAAAAAACATCATTTGCTACTACTTAGCATTTGTATA
The DNA here is from genome assembly GCF_023634085.1 of Falco cherrug. Lineage (NCBI taxonomy): Eukaryota > Metazoa > Chordata > Aves > Falconiformes > Falconidae > Falco > Falco cherrug. Next base: position 8,825,783 of record NC_073709.1, read on the forward strand.
TTTATTTGTGTACACAAAGCTAAGAAGGGAGAAAAGTCTCCACCTCTCCCTTTCTCTACCCTGGACTGAGGCCCTGTATGCCAAGTCTCATCCGGTACTGAGGTTTTCTATAAATGAGTAATAATAAAGCCCTGAAAATAGGTTTGATATTTTTAATGGAAATGCTGACTTGACCTTAGCTGTAGAGGACCACGAAAGGTGCTGCTGTAATAAAGGAATGACTTCATCAGGAAATCAGGAAATCCTCATTCAAACCTCCAAATATATAAATATATCCATTTATTCCATTGTGAATCAAATGATGCCATGTCCTGTAATTAAGGATGCTGGCAGCCAAGTTGTATCATACACTTATTTCCATCACAGTACATTAGTGGCTCAGCAACTTTGGTTTCTTGGTCACCTGATTCGGCAAACGTTCTCAGAGCTTTGTTTCACAGCTTATTTGGTGGTGACAGATCCTTTATTTATTCCCTACCTGAGGGGCAGGGATTCCACTAATTGCCTCAGGCCAACTGCTCAGAGATGATTATATGCACCACAGGGCAGTTACAGCACAATAAAAGAAAGTAGTGTAACAGCTGAATGAGTTCCTGATGTGTTGATGGCAGGTGAACCGTCACCTAGCCTACAGTATGCCTAGATGGGAAAAACAGTCATCCAAAAATGGGCTTTACTGGCACCTGTTTTAAAGATAATGTGAGCTTTTTTCCTTTCTGACAAAAAGCAGTTGTAAGAGTATTAGTCGGTGAAACACGGCAAACAGCTTCGGCAAGATCCTGGTAATGTCAATGACAAAATCCAAGGATGGCCCAGCAAACCGACCTCAGTCTTACAAGAGCTAGCCTTGGGCCTGACGACGGCTTGTCCAACCAGCTGAGAAACCTTCCCACTGCTTTGCTGGACGAGGAAGCAGCCGCTGCCTGGTCATGTGAATTCAACAAACGATGCACAAATACCTGGAATTCCTGTGTCATGATATTTTCCAGTAAAAAGAAAGTTGTAGGGCTAAATTTTGACCTGGCTGAGACTGCCACTATGTAGAGCAACATCAGAAGTCCTACTCATCTCTTCTGTTTCTGGATCCCTAGCCTTTATTTCCCTGCCCCAGGCCTAAACGCAAGCCGCTGCCTTGATTACTCATCAGCAGTCATCAGTGAATGTGCTAAAGGAGATGTCTTGAAGCAGGAGAGAGCAAACTTCTTGTAAAAGTTGGTTAATAGAAGGTATCTCCTAGCCTTTGAAGTGTCCATATGAAGTCCTTGTTCAGTTTGCTCACTTTTGAGTTTTTTCCCCTGTGCAGTAGCTGTACACACTGACTACTGAAGTGATACTCGAGTTTCCAAACTTGGATCATGAAAACCGTTAGCCTAAAAATCAATAGGGAGGAGGGAAGAAAGCTTTCATACACAAAACAAGGGGCAGTATCAAGGGTCCTAATTTCTCTCTCTCCGTTGAGGCTGTGAATAGCAATGGGATTTGACACTCTTCCTGAGTAGAAAAATAACAACCTGTAAGCTCCAAAGATAAACTTTTAAATGACACTGGAGTAAACAGGTCTTGTGCAGGTGACATTACCGGAGTAGAGCGTTGGTGTAAGTAACTGATTACTGTTAAAGTCAACACCCTCGTTACTAGGCTCTAGTAGTACATGCATTAGTACACACCTCAGTACAGGTTTTACGTGCGAGATCTGGATCTGGGTATCTGTTTGGTCTTTGGTTCCACCAGCTGAAGCCTTCCTGTCCTCACTCTGTGACTGACCCCCCTCTTCTTGTCTTAATTTTGTACCCCTAGTGCCTATGGCTCCCTTTACAGGTGGCTCTTGCCGGCCTGCCTTCCTGTGGTGGGACTCCAAAGGTAACACTTTCGTTGAGGGCTTTGCAGTGCCCTGGAGGAAAAGGATATGTTAGGATTTGTCCTTTCATGTACCTGTCCAGCACTTTGCAGATGGACGTGAGACATATATTTTATTATATGTGGACATTTTGTAACTGTTGAAAGTCTCATAAGGATCTCCAGTGGGACCATTTTTCTGTGGAACTGTGTGCGCCTCGGTTACAAGGCACTGGGGAGGGGACGCAGTCAGCTTCCAAAGCCCAGTTATCGTTTAACCATCTGGCCAGCCCAGAGTCAGCTCCCCAAAAGCTGTGGATGCATTGTGCCAGCACTGATCTGCTGAGGGGCCGGGTGTCACTTGTGGGTAGGTACCTGCCACCAGACAGGACTGAAATGCGAATGTGGCGATTGCCAGGGAGAATGCCCAGGGCAGCCTTCTCACCGTTTCATGTTTTTTCACTCCTTCACAAATTATTTTCAAAGCCTTTTTCAGAAATCATCAAATTTATACTCACACAATGCTTTCTTTATACGAAGAAGAGTTTTTATATATCTAGAAGAACTATAGTGTTTTTGCAAGTGGCTTGTTAGCTTGATTTCTTTCCAGTGCTGTTATTTCTGTTGGTGTAATTATGTAGTTAGAAAATTAACATGACAGAGTTGCCCATATAGTTTTGGAACTATTGGAACTAGTTGCTTGCAGTGGTGCATTAGATATTAAACAAATCCTCCGAAACATTTTTAGTAATACTCAGACAGGATTTAATTTACTGAAGAACTTATCTCGCTCCACTGTTCTCATTCAATTTTACACAGTGCTGAAATCAAAATGATTTTATCGCTGAACTGAGGTGATGGGCTGCCACAGGAAACATAATTGCTTTCAGAACTGAGCCCCAGCAGAGTGAAGCCGGTGTGGAAGCAACAGAGTAGAATATGTCAGATGTTGATTTTATCTGCCGTAAAATGAAATGGGTAAGCCATGGTAGGCACTGTGGACTTCTCTCTCTCCAGCAAAAGTTTATAGAGATCTTTTTCTTTTAAAAATAAAATCTGTGGAATATATAGAGATAGAGAAGGAAGATGGGCACTATCAGTTGTCTTCTAACATAAGTAATAGTGGGATGATGACATTGGTTCATCCTAGCCAGCAATCTGGTATTCTGTGGCCGAGCAAGTAAATGCATAAATATTGGTATTATGTTGGAATTTCTACTCCAATGCCTTTTGCAATGACTGCTTCTCATTCATGCTCTCTCCGAGTACTCAGTATTTCAGCTTAACTGTGTATAAATATTTCTTGAAAGCAAATGTCAAAATCATATGCATAAATGTTTTTGTAGACCACACTGTAAATTTACATGCACTTGCAGGAAGCTGGAAATGCTCAGACATTCCTCTAGTCACAGGACAGACATATTGCCAATTTTTTTCTTAGTGCAAACAAAATGAAATTTCAGATTTTATCACTGGGAATTTTCCGTGTGAAGAGAAGGCGCAATTTTTCCTGCATGCTTTCTACCCTTGTGCACCTCAATAATAGTTATTTACCAAATCCAGTATGATACGATAAGTACCTCTCAGAGCAAAGGATGTGGAGCTATAAAACGGTCCTTTATTCCTCTTACATTGAGTGGATGCTGAGGATCAAGATGCTTTAATCTACCTTTACCATTCAGTGCCTTTCCTTGAGCCTATCTTGAAGTCATAAGAAACTCTTTGCAGATGTATCATCTCTTATACAAAAAAATAAAGTCAGTGGTTTATAAAGCCTCCTATCTGAAATTGTCAAAGAGAATTTTAACAAGCTCTAGTAAATTTGGATAAATGGGAAATCATCTATGAACACAGAACCAAATAAAACCTGCTCACCAAATTCCTAACTGATGTAAATCAGAAGTCTCTGGAGTAGTGTTGTTTTACAACAGCTAATATCTATCCCTGTGCGCTCACTTTAATTCCTTGTGTGACTCGTGTAATTTAATATCTGTGAATGTTTAAGTAAATGAATTTTGTCCAAGAGGAAGTTTGCCAAAAAGTAAAAATCACACAGCTATTTTCAAGTATCTTTTAATGAGAAATTGGTGCAGCTGTCTTGAAATCACTTCGATTTCCACTTTCTTGTTCTTATTGCTTCAGTTTCCAATCACAGAGCACACCAATTATGTGACTTAGTCAAAAATCTCACAAGATACTCACAAAAAAAGTAACTGAGAGACATTTATGGCCAAATTGTCATCTGCTTTCCAGTGTGTGTATGGACAATAGAGATGGGTTCATCTATTGCTGGATGATTCATTAAGGGTAAAGGACTCTGACGATACACTACGATAGATAGGTCTTAAGCTTGCTTTTTCCGTGGGCTGAGTTCAGTCTTGCAGGATGACGTGTTTTAGCAAGGCGAATTCTGGTTGCTGGCTGCCTGCACATGGGGAGAATGGGCTCACCTGTGAGCCCATCCGAGCTGGGGAGACTGATGTGGGTCTCTTCAATACACCCTTAGTTTAGTTAAGGTTGTTATTAACTTGAGCTGTAATTTAGGTTTTGCTCCCGGGCTGCACGCTGAGCAGTAGCTCATGGAAAGGTGTTCTTTAAACTCAGCCTGGCTGGCCCGCCTGGGGTGTGAGCAAGAACTCCCTTTCTGCAACAGCTCAAATGACAGCTCCTCTGCTTGTTGAGTTTGACAGCTTGAGCTGGAATATGCTGAAGTGTCTCATTGATGGAATTTTCATAGTTAAAAGAGAAAAAAAATATTCCTCAAATCAGCTGTGAAACATTTGCTGAAAAAGTGAATAAACCTGCTTCTGCTCCAAAATGAAGTGAAAACTGAAGTGGATGCGAGTCCAGATGACAAAAGTGAAAGCCAAACAGCAGTGCTCAAACATGATGTTACTTCTTCCCACGTCCTCAGGCCATCAGCACCCAGCTGGCCTGGAGTCCCCGGCACACGCTTGTGTGTACAGTGACATCTAGTGACAAAGAAAATACAAGTGAAAAGCTGCAGGACGTTTTGCCCAGCAGAGTCATCTAAACAGCTGTAGTTACAGCTACAGGACAAATATTCTTGGCTTTGGCAGTTCCCCGCGACTAGGGAGTTTTTTTTCAAAGGCACAGAAATTCCCACCTTGGCAGGTTAATGTTTAACCTTCCAGCAGCTGGCTGCAAATACAGAGGGTGACTTTATAGTCTTACCTTGGTGTGGTGCAAAAGGTATTTTTTATTCCAGGTGCCATTTGTGACAGCATTTGTTGAGCTTCTTTCCCCCCCCAAATTATTTCTCATGTTATTTTACCCCTGCAGCTGGATAGCTGGATATAGAGAATGAGTTTCTTGTTTGAGCTGTCATGCAGCTAAAAGGAAGTCTTTCCAAATGCAGGTTGATGAGAAAACTCTTTTAATAGTCCTTTAAAAATTTAATGCCTCTAAAACGCTTTTTTAAGCGTGAAGATTTTAAAACAAATATTAAAACCCCATGCTTTTCATATATATATTTGCTTCCTTAGCTGTGGCTGGGATACCCATGTATTATGGGCTGGGTACCTCTCTGCATCAAACCTTTTAGGTAAGCGGCACTTCATTTTGGCCTTAGTAGGTGCTTTTCACATGGCTACTTACTTTCATCACGCAAACATCTCATATTCCACAAAGGCTTCCTAACTGAACCAGGTCTGGAATGCACTGGTGGATCTCACCAACCCTGGGAATGTGTGGAGAAAAGCAAATGTAAAGGAATAACCCAAAACATAGAAAATTCAGAGGGATCAGTCAAGAGGGTTTTTCTTTTTTCAGTGGAGCCACCCTGGGTTTTCATGGCAGCCAGACTGAGATCAGTTTCCCCCTTTCATTTCAAGATACATATGGGTGGTTTTCAAGCTTTATTTCTAGAACATCAGGTCTGAGACACAAAGCTGCCAAGCCTCCACCCCTTGCCAATCGGAGATCTCCTATTGTCTTGAATTTGAAAATCCTGGCTAATTTTAACTTAGAGTGAAAATTTATTGACTTATATAAACAATGGAGAGTAAGGCCTCCAGAAGAAAATTGCTTAAGAACATGCTTTATTTTATGTCTAAATGTAGTTCTGTTGAGTTTAATGTGATCGTTTAACTGTTTAAAGTGAAGTACGCTGTCAAGTGCTTTTCTGCATCAGAGCTGCAAGTGCCTAAAGCAGCACGGTAGGGCACTTATTGACCAGTGTCATTCATTTTGTCAGCGTAGAAGGAATTCGTAAACACAGAGGAGATATTTAAAACTCAGTTTAGTTATTCACACACATTTTATTAATTTCTCCTGAAGGCACAGCTGAAGAGGGATGTGTTTTTCTTTGTATGCACATGAAGTGCTGCTTAAATTCCTGGCTCTACATGAGTGCTTTTATTAAAATCAAGTGTAACATAGCTTAGTAAAATTGTTTCTTAATTATTAAAGCAATTAGAGGGATCTAAGAAAGAACGTATTCCCACTAGGCTAAGCCTGCATATAAAGCCTCCCTTTCAGCTTCCTCTTTCAGTTGTTCCACATTCTTATAAAATGCCTACTAATCACCCTAAGCTCAGGCAAACACAAAAAGGGTGAAGTGCTATCAGAAAAAAATATTGAAACTCCACCAGCATATAGTTAGGCTAACGATATGTTCCTACAGTCCCTTTAAGCTGATACAGGTACAGAAAAGGCCTTTCTTCCACCCACGCAGGAGAGGGAGTGGATCCAGCTGAAAGTTAACCGGTAATACCAACAAAGATACTTTTTAGCCAGATAGCTTTTCTGACTGTACCAGGTCGGTGCAGGAGGTGGGCAGGAGAGCCAAAGTCCAACTGGAAGATGTAATCCCTCCTTTTAGTGGCTGCTTGTTCTTTTCTTGGCTAAAAGCATCAGTGAAGTCCCACCGCAAGGATTTACCCAAGTTCAACTCTTCTTTCTTGTGTCCAAAATCTATTGCAGGTGTTACTCTTGTAGGCTTTAAAGAGAAATCATGCTGGGCACCTCCATCTCTGCCAATAAATATTTTCTGGTTTGCTTCATGCTTTTTAGAGGAGTATTTCCTAACAACCAGCATCCAAATTGTATACTTTGGTCATCGGCTGATTTAGTAGCTCTCCTTAATAAGTGCATCCAACACACCTGCTCTGCCACAGAAGCACTTTACTTGTCCAGACACAGTGGGGCTGTGGAATAGTTGCAGTTGTGATAAAGCCCCCAAAGGGTCCTATAAAACTAATGGGGTCAAGAGAGTGTGGCCCTACGCAGGTACCACCGTTCCCAGTGTTGTCATTTGTTTCTCTTTAAGTACTATGTTTAGACTGGTAGCAATTGCTGCAGTTCAATCACTAAAATGTACCTGTGATTAATAATTGCTACAATATAAGATGTGTAAAGTTTTACCACTATGTCCTAGAGGGCTTGTAACAAGAATGACCAGTTTAAAGCTGAGGCCAGGAATGTGGTAATGAGTGCATATAATATAAATGTTAATTAAAACACTCTAAGGAGAGAGAAGGGAGGGGAAAGCTGTGTGCCCCATGTTATCATGTGGTATCCCTGTGCCCACTCACAGAAAAAGAGAGCTCGGGAAGCAGGAAAAAAGAAGTGGTTGTACTTAAGCTAAAGCCAGTGGGTCTGAGCAGGTTTTAAAGCCATCTTTAATGATCGCAGCCTGATGATCTCTGAGTATGTCTCTGCATAAGTCTAAGAAACACATTGCACTACGAACACTCCAGGGAAAGCCAAGCCCAGGTGATTAGGAGGGGGCAATTAGACAAACTCATAAGCTGAGATGCAAGAACAGCTGTAGAGGATCGTCGTTTTTAAGGCTCTAAATAATGCATGTGGTTCTTCTCTGACTTGATCCTATAATTGCAGATCTGTGCTTTCTAAATAAGTAAATTTTTTTATACCTAAGACTTTTCTAGTGATAGCAGTGACTTTGGGTAATCTGACAGACATAGGGCACAGTGTCCCTTTCAGCCATGGGTGACCGTATTGTATGCATACAGCCCAACACCCTAATGCATTTCTCACAAATGTATTAGATGCTCCTCCCTGTGCTTCACTGGTCAGCTTAGGAGTTCATATGTAAGGATGACTACAAAAGAGGGGACTGTGGATGTCTGGCATTCATCAGAAAACCCCTTTGGATTATAGGGGAAGTGCCCTAAGCCCAGGGAGCCTGAAGAAGCTTGTAAATGCTGCCATCGTTTTCTTGCTCCAGCGTGACCCTGGCAGGAGACTGAGAAAAGGGAAAAAGATGACTCCAGCCACTACAGAAAGCCAGAATCAATCACAGGATTTTTTAATAGAGGTACAAAAAGTCTTCCAAGATAGAAGGGCACATGAGAGTCTTCTCTTTGACTGAAGAGATCACCTCTGAACTTCAGTTGCCAGAATTCAAAGAATTCAAGGCCTTTGCAAACATACTTGCTTCTCAGATTGGAGAGTTGCCCTTACCAGAGAGTGGAGGTGCTTGGGAACCCACTGCAGCTGATGTTTAATTTCAAATATGTCCATATTTTTTCCCCTTCTTTTTTTCTTCTACTTTTTGTTGTTGTTGTTGTTGTTTTTTGTTTGTTTTCTGTTTTTTTCTGGGGGAAAAATACTTCCTTTAACCATATTTAATAGAAATGGGTTTTTTTCTAAGTGAGCTCTCAGATACATCAGCTTAGCATAGGTGCAGTTTATTCAAATTTAATTTAAGTCCTGGCTCAAACCTACTTGACACTAAACAGACTCAGACCTACAGTACAGCAGCTATCTATATGTCACAGATGTGTTTTGTCCTTCACATGGCAGGCACTAATTTCACAAAATTCTGAAACACGACTTAATTTAACATATGTGTTAATAACCAGTTGCAGTTGATTTCAATATATGCTTAGAGTTAACTGTGTAGTTAAATGCTTGGCTGAATCATGACCTGTATAAATTATTCATTTAATTATTCTCCAGTTAAAAGAACTCTCAAGTTTTTTGTGATTGCTTGCAGTTGTGTCTGAAAGTAACTGTTGTGAATTCAACCCTTACAGAGAAATGTCTAAGCCAGTTAGTAGCTACTTATCTCCTGCCTCTCCCTGTAACATCTGGATTGGTTTCTGGTAATATCATGCTATACAAGGGTGAGAAACCTGAAGAATTAAATTAAGGGGAAGTTACAGAAGTTTCCTGGACTGTAGTTCATTGCCAGATGGTGACTCATGTTGGTGAGAAACAACAACAATAGTAATTATGGATACATCCCAAGCCAGGAATTAAAATCTATGCAACCAGGTTTACATTCTCGGATAAGCCTTTGCTAAATGATTAGGAACAGAAGGTGGGCCACTCAAAAGGAAGAGCAGAAAGCATTTCAGGATTCCTCCTGGGGAAGGGAAGCATTTCAAGGTACATGAAATACATTCCTCCTGCATCCTAAAATAACACAATGAGGTGCAAGACTTATAGCTCTGATTATGGGGTCCAGTCCTTTGTCCTTTTTCCCCCAGCAGGACTTTGTAAACCAGTAATTCAAAGAAATCTGAAAGCATATCCTAGGATAAATACTGTTCGTGTTCACCTTGGAGAATAAAACTTCTACTGTTTTCTGCTTATGTTTACTGATTACCTATTAGAGTATGTGTGCTTGAGTGGAAGGGCATAACCCAAATCCCACAGATAGAAAGACATTTAAAACAGGTTCATGTCAAATTAAATTTAGTTGATTTTTATTCCCTGCTTTAAAAGCAGTTCCTGGTGAAGCATGTAACAGTTCAGTTTAGCTGAAGCACAGGCAAGATGGTTATAGTGTTCAGTACTTGATTTTATAGTATTGCTATGAGACAGTATTTTTTATTTTTAAAAATATATATATTTTATATTTATAGATTTACTATCAAATGGTGTACTGCTCTCTTTGCATCTCATATGTAGGAGCTGATGGGACCATCGGATTTCCCTTTCAGTCAGGTTGCTGATACTCTTTAGGAGTGAGAGGCTATACAGATGAAAGGTGCAGTGGGGCTGGATTATCATTCTGCATTCACATGTTCATTCTTGAAAATGAGGAAATTGCATTACATTAAAATTTCATCTTGATTTTTGGCAGAGACCGATGCTCCAGATAATCAGCAGGAATACAGGTAACAGGCAAGTTGGGGCCTGTAACACAAGGGGGTTTCCTCTTAATTTCCCAGTCTGCTGGTCTTGCAGTAATTACATGCTGATTTATCTTCAGGGAGGAGAACGTATATGTGCCTTCTTTATATAGCTACTAAACCTTGACCAAACATCTTAATTAGGCCTTCATTTTGCCTTGAAGATTTGGGAATTAACTTTATGGTGTCCTTCCCTTAAAACTTGTTTTGTGATGTTAGCGATTTCTTTCCATTTATCACATTTTTTGCAGTATTTCAGCTTTATTTGCTCGGTGTGTGCGTGTGTGTATAGTGATGCACTCTGGGCCAGCTCATGGTCCAGTTTAAGTCTGTGATAGATTTGGTTCAATGAGTGATGTTTTAGCTCAGTTTTAGGAGGAAAAAATCTTTTTAAAAAATCAGTTCACATCATTCCACTTAAGGTACCATTTCATTATTATTGTTTTCTCTGCTTTTTTCACTGGCTTAAGTTGTGGATTAGTATGTTTATTACATCTGAGAAAGGATGTAACATGAAGCAATCTGAGCTCTGGTGGGCGTTAGTGAGGGGGTGTGTAAGTAAAACTCAAGGTTTCTTTGCTCTCACGTCAGTAAGGATGCACTTCAGAACTTCGAGTTGTTCAGCTTCTTTAAGAAAATGACAAAGATACTGAAGGAGGGAAATAATTGAGGAAAAGATAATACACCAATGGAAGCGGAATGTTGCTAAGATGAAGAGGGCTAGCTGACTTTGTTTTTACTAGCTTTTTTAAAAAAACAGCAGTACTCGGTGAGCTATATAAAGATAGAAATATACCATTTTACTTTGCTTCTGCTTTCAAAAGTTCAGGCAGAGGACTATTCAATTATTTTCCATCTATACCATGTCATCCCATTGACTGGAATGAATGAAAAAAAGAAAAAACCAGGCCAAAATTGGCACTGGAGCAATTATACTACCAAATGTATACAATTATCTTGTAAAAACTGTTCTCTAGCTTCACTGAAATCTCTTTCACGCATTTCAACATGATATCATGGGATTTGCCAAGGTGCCATATGACAAAATAAAAAGCCTTTGTTAATTAAAGAGCAGCAATCTCTAACATGACTGGGTTCAGACTGAGGATTTTTGAGGTCTGGATTCCAGTTGATAAACCTTTGCACTTTACATAATTTTGGTGATACAAAGCAACACATATTTGATGTCACAAACTGTCACCTCTTCTCAACCTCTACATGCCAACAGGTTTGATAAGCATCATATTTCAAGTTTTAACAGTATGTTAATCTTTAAACTCACTGCTTTGACTAAAGTCTTCTAAAACTTTGCGTCGTTATATACTGACTGGAATTTGACTAATGTGAATATATAAGTGACCAAGCCTGAATTTCTTCCTTTCATAGGCTTTGATGGCATTGTCATGTGTCATTTGTGTCATATTTAATTTCCCTATATGAAAGGGTTTGGACTAATCCTGTGGCCTTAATATTAGTACAGATATGGAAATAGATGGCTCAGTGTCAAGCTGCTCAGCAATTCCTGAATTCTGATTCTAGCTATAGCAATATAGCAAACTCAGACAGCTTTGGACAATTAATTTAAAACTAATTTATGCTCTCCTTAAATGACAACCTCATTTAATAATATAGGTCTGAGTGCAATAAGTGTTAACAGAATTTCCTTCTGAAACGGAGAAGTTAAGCTTTGTCATCTGTAAAACGTAACCAGTAGTAGTGGTCAGTAATAGCACTGCAAGAATTCAGACACTTGTGTAGGTCATTTTTACATGTATATAGTTTTAGTAGCAGTCAAAGTCAGGTTTCAGTTTAAAAAAAAACAAAACAATGTGAATGGTATCTACCTTAGTAGTGGCCTTGCTTACTAGAGCCTGTAACACTCATCTGGCTGCTCTGATCCGTAAATGTACTGGACTGCTACTAAAGAAAACATAGCTTTAGAAATCCTGTGTTAAGAATCTCCTTGCACACCCCACACACCCCAGTTCCGCAAGTATTAGAAGCACCCTAACAGCATTTAACTTAGTAATTCCCCCACCTTGTAATAGTAAGACATAGTAAATTGAAATGTTTTTATGCTAAGGAATAAAACCGTACAGCACAGTGGGTATGGATTGGAGGGCAGCACCCACTGCAGTAGTCTGCACCTCGTCACTGCACCTCGTCACTGAACTAAACATCATAAGCCAGCATAGCCTCAGAGAGTATCCAGAACGATTCGCTGCTAATTATCGTTGTAGAAGATGGGTCAGACTTGACACATTCCCTGGGCTGTGTGGAAGTGGGTTAAAAGCTCTGTTATAGCACCTGCAGAGCCTAACATTATGGCTCACCACCTCCAGGGAGGTGTCAGTTGAGGAGGTGGGTGTGGAAACAGGCTAGATCAGGGACTCTGGCACGGGGGCAGCAGCTGAACTTGCATTTACTGATGACTCTGTGGTAGTAGAAGGGCAGGAGAATGAAGCTTTCAGGACCTTCACGAATATTTGGAAGGCAGGTAGGAAAATTACCTGGGCATCACTCAAATGATAGAGAGAAGCAGAAGAGAACTGAAGTATAGGGAAGAACAGAAGAAACAGATTTCAAGAAAACAAGGGGTTTTTCTGTGGCACAAGTAGCCAATGGGACACAGAGGATGAAGAGCTTGGCTCATAATTTCTGATGCCTCTTTTCCAGGGTATTTCCACTGGTGGTTTTGGGTGTTTTGTATAAGCCAAATTCCACTGTGACAAATTTATATCCTTGGACCTGCTAAAGCTCTAATGAATAATGTACCGGTCTTTACTGGTATGCTATTGTGGCTGTCAGCAGTTACGGTGGTGTTTTTCCACTCCTCTGGCTCAACTTCAGCTCATGTAGAGGGAAGATATTAAGCCTTTCCTGTTCTCTATGTATTTGATTTACCATTTGGCAAATGGTAAATCAAGTGTAGATGGTGGCTCACAAAGGGAGATACGTACAACCATTATTAGGTGAGCAAGTTACTGACATTTCTCTGTCTGTCATGGGCTCATGGACTACATTTTCCTGTCTTCGGTGATCTGCAAACAGTTTCAAATTATGTTCCAGGCCACTGTGAAGAACATGAGAAACAAGAACAACTTCTGTATTTAAACACACACACTCTCATGTGCACAGAGCATCAGATCCTGGCCAGTTCTGCAGTGGTTTATGCCAGCATCCAGGGCAGCCTGGCAGAAGTAGCTGCTGCAACAGAAACTGGCTATGACCTTTCAGGCTGGTAATGTCAGAGGCAGGGTCATGGCCAGGACACCAGGTAATTGTGCCGGTTCACCATGTTACCTCGAGAACTCTAACAAATTGGGAATTGTGTGCGAACAGGAGTGGAAGGTAAAACCAGCACTGCCTGCCCTTAACTGTGGGGTGACTGCACCTCACAGGCAAATAGCCAAACCCAGACACTGTGTCTCACTTAAGTAATTTGGTGTAGTCATAAAGTGTATCATTAAATTGTAAACATCTGCTTATTAGCATGCTAGAAGAAGTAAGAAACAGTTAGTTGAGAACTTCATAAAATGTGTTTCACGGGAAGAGGGAAAAGGCCCAGTAAAGTTTCTTCATTCCTGCTGGAGCTTCCAGTGATTCACTTGTGAAGGTGTCTGATGTTCCATTCCTAATAAAAGTCTGGCACCTCAACCTCCTTACTAGATGCAGCCTGAACCTGTAAATATCTCAGCCGTACACCATCAAGGGAAAATAGTGTTATAGATCTCATAACCTTTTTTGTAGCTATCTAGTAAGCCAGATTACCAAATACCACAGGAAGGAAGGCTAGTATGAATGAAATCCACCAAGCTGCTTCAGTGGTTCTGACTTCTATGCATGGAGAGCTTGCTTCTTAGCAGAAGATGCTGTAGGGAATGGTGTTCTCATAAAATGTGCAGCTAAGTGTTGAGTAATGCACCTATAAAGAGAAAGCATTCAGTATATATCTGATCATGGGAAATTAACAATAAAACAGGACTGCATTGTTTGACTAAATTGTTCAGAGAAACAGCTCTGGCTTTTCAAAAACATGTGACTGTATTTTAATTTGACAACATTATTCCATTTGAAGTTAAAGCTCTTGGCACCTTTTGAGGAGGCGAAAAAGCGTGTGGTCCAAATAACATACTCTGCATGGATTCCCAGATTGCTTTTGATAATGCTCCTTACAGAAGGTTTCTGAGATAAATGAAGCATGAAAGGGATGCTGCTGGCATGGATATATAATTGGCTGAAACAGAAGAAACAGCAGATTGGAGTAAATGGGTGTTCTCGTAGAGGAGGTCTGTAGTAAGGTTCTGTGGGGGTCTGTGCTGGAGTGGTGAGAAGGCAAAGTTTGGTGATGTTATAAAGTTATGATGTCGACAAGAAAGAGGAAGGACTGTGCAGAACTGGAGAAGGTTCTTAGAGCAGCGACTGGGCAGTAAACCATCAGATGAAATTCAGTGTGGATAAATGTAAAATGGTACACACGGGGAGATACAGTCCTAGTTCCACATATGAAATGGTGGGCTCTGAGCTGGCCATTACCACGCTGAGCAAACCCTTGGGGTTATGATAGCTAGTTCCATCAGCACATCAGCTCAGTGCTCGGCTGCGCTGAGAAAAACAAATCAAATTAAAGGAATGGAGTACAAACCAGGCAACATCGGGTTGCCATCAGTTTAGCTACATTTGAAATACAGCATGCATGTCTGGGACTCTTAGCTCAACAAGAGTATAGCAGAACAAACAAGATTAGAGAAAGGCAGAAAGTACAATAACTTTTTTGGATCAGTTTCCATGTAAGGAATAACTGAATAAATTAGTGCTCCTCAGCTTGGAGATCAGGCATTTTGGAGGGGGTAGCAGGCTGGGGGACTCCTTGCCAAAGGTTGCTGTAAATGCAAAAAGTGTACTTGAATTCAAGAGCAGATTGAACAAGTATTTGCAAGACAGACCCTTTGGGGATTCCCACATTGAAAAATAACAACAGGTTCAGAAAATCACCTGGGCTGAAAATAGTGGAAAACAGGAATACAGTTTCAGGTTTTTACAAAGCACAGAAAGGTTTTCTCATTACAATTAAACTGGGAAAAATCGCTGTAAGGCAAACAATGTTTTCTCCTGCTTGAAGTCTTTGTTTTTCTTTTAGTTTTGCTTACAGCATTTTAAAACTTATAGATAAATAAAACTGATTTTGTTATGAGATAAACTTTTCATTTTGAAAATGGGCAGAGCTGATTTCTTTTCTCTTTCAAAAGCTAGACATTGCCCAGGAGTTGAAAAGCACGAGGAAATCATTAAAAGCAAAGAGCCCTGTAGCCCTGCAGGGCCTTCTGAAAGCACAGTTTCGTAGCAGGATATCTTTGTTTGAGTGGTGGGAATGGATGCTAGAAACTCCCCAAGGTGCCCATAGATATACTAGCTGCTGACCAGGACCTGCTTGAACCGGGAACATGTTCTTACTCCATCTTACCCTTTCTTGGGCAGAATGTTCTTGGGCACCCATTCTTTTCCTCTGGACGCTTCTTCTTTCACTAAGGTAACACCTTCATTGGGGTTGTCTGGGTGTCTGTGGGGCACATGGATGATGAGGAATGGCACTGCCCCACCCCAGGGGTGGATGCGGTGCAGGAGCCGCATCTCTGCCACTCACATACTGGGCAATCTTGGGGGCGTCATTTTGCTCCTGTATCGCTCCTGACTGCAGCTGCAGCAGGGTCCAGGCCTTGACTGCAATTTGTATACCTTAGGATAACAGCAGTAAGGTACTGTAGTAGTGAATGTGTGGATAATGACAGGCTACTGGAACTTAAAACAGCCAGGCTTGCTCACAAGAATTTGGAAAACCTTTTCCCTGCCAGGTTAGTCCTGTTGCTTACATTTTGCAATAACAGCAACCTATCTTGGGCACTGTGCTTAGGATTCATCCCAATGGGATATGGGTCTTTGGAAACACTAATAAAACAAGGAACAAAGGTCATGCCTTTTACAGTCAAGTATTTTGTAGCAATAATGTTATTTTTCCTCTTAAAAATTTATTTCAAATCATGGAAACCCAGAAATATGTGTGTGAATAACTGACTAGATTGGCCCCTTATTTCTGGACTGTGTGTGGCCCCCACAGTCGGAATTTAAAGGCTGGAAGAGGAATTATGATGCCTAGTCTAGCTATCAGCTGCACCACGGCTCCCTTGCATGCTTTGGGTACCTCAGTTTCCCCAGCTGTAGCAGCATGATGATTAAACTGCCTTGCTTCAACCTCTTGCCTCGTCAGCTAGGCCTGTGATCTGCGTAGGGTAATGACTGTCTCAGTATGTCCTTGTGCAGGAAACTTCACTCCTGGCTGGGAACCGGGGGCATAACGGTGAATATAACATTATGTAAACACTGAAGTCAGGAAAAAGTCTTTATTGCATTCATGATTCTACCCTAGAGGCTTTTTCTTTGGCCAAGATCTGATGAAAGCATTATCATCTGTGTTACACAGACCTCCAGAGCTTTACAGTAGCTGAATCTAGTGGGGAAATAAATTAAAAAAAAAAAAAATAAATCCTGACACTGCAGCAGTAGTGGAGGCAAAACTGTTGATAGTGTCAGTAGGAGCTTTTCAGCGTGTCTGTGGTTCAGAGTAAAGTTAAAACTGCCTGATGCTAGTGGTCTCCTTTCAGAGCTCTGTAACATAACAGCGAGTTACCCGTGAATCACGCCTGGCATTCAGATCTCTGTGTCCTGGCCCAAAAGATCGCAGCGTTTACTGTCAAGGGAAATACCTGGCTTCTGAAGTTACAGCAATGCAGTAATTTAGAAGGAAAACTGAGCTCACAAAAGCTAAAGCTAATTTTCAGGCCTGGCTGTCACTCACCAAGGGTGCGTTCCCACACAAAGCCCGGCCAACAAAGGGTTCCTTGCACTGCATTCCCCTGCCTCCCCCTTCTCACCGTGGAAAAGATGCCTCTTTGTGCTGGAGATAAGTGAAGAAGAAGGATTTACAGGACAACAGTAAGCTATACCAGGACATCTCAACTGTAGTTAAATCCTTTATTCATTTTTTCTCCCAGTGTGGGCCATATTAGTAGCCCAACCGCACATACTGTTAAACAGTATAAAAAATATTTACACGATGGTCGGGTTTAAATGCAAATCTACTGAATCCAGGGAGCTTGGGTTGATTTCTTTCCCCTGCAGGAAAAGGAGCGACATTATGGCTGAGGTTAAAAGAAGGTCGGCTTAACTAGTCAGGATTGCAGCTGGAGAAGGCTTTTCAGCTCTGCCTGAGAACATCTCCCTGGCTTGAAACCCCACAGCTTCAGTCTGCAAATGTTCTCACCTGCACACCAGGCACCTTGGGGTTGGAGGGATTCAGTGCCGAGGGCTCCGTCTCCCAGCCCCAAAGGGCTGGTGGGTTTTGCTGTGTCTGAGTGAAGAGGCCAATGGTTTTGTGCATGCTCCGTGTGACCAGACACTGTTTCAGCTTGCTGCCAAGTCACTGTCATGTGAATTGTCTAAACTGGGATTTCAGCATCTTTATAAAACACCTATTTTAACTTGCCTGCAGTGTATTGGTGTCCAGGGAGGAATCCAAGTGAACTCCTTGGCTTTGACTGGGAAGACAAACTTAAAAATCTTGAGAGTACCCTCCTGCTTTTTGAATCTATGACTCCAGTAATAATTAAAGATCAGTTTTCCTGCAGAGCTGGTGGTTTACTCTGGGAGGGGTTGTGGCTTTTGGTGAACAGTAGGTTCTCTTTCTACCTTTTCTAAATTGCCTTTAATTACAAAACTCACTAAGTAGCCAGCAACAGTGAAATCCCCAGGAGTTCCAAATAGCTGCCATGTGTCTTTTTCTCACACTTGCAGAGATTTAGGATGTCTGCCAAAGTCATACAGCAATAAAGGTGCTTAAATATATTAAATGAAATAAAATGTCATCAAAGCTTACAGTGCCCTCTCCCCTAGTCATACTGCTTTATCTGTTTTTCTCTATCTCCTGACTCACTCTACCTTCATGTTCTTTTGTTTGTAATTGTCTGTTCTTTATTCTCTCTCTCTTGTTTCTTTTATTCTTCTTTTGGGAGGAGAAATAGGCAAACTGAGGGAGCCGAGCCTGCTATCTGCACAGTGCTTTTTGATATTGCTGTGTCTTTTCATCCATGCAGATGTATCCCTCGGCTTTCTTTCACTGCTGCTCTCCCTCACCTTCCTTCACTCCTCTCCATCACATCTCCATCTTCCATGCGTCACTTCTGCGTATTTTATATCACCCTCCCTGCTTGCTCCTCCAGCCATTTTGAGCTGCTAAACTCGATATAGGCTACAGAAGAGTGTGGTTGATAGGTTTTGCACAAGCATTTATTCGAGTCATCTATTGGAAAACCGTGCATGTATTTATGTGTGTGTTCAGCTGTAACTGATTGGCCTGGATTTCCAGGCCTTGCTGTGCTGTGGATACTCCCATCCATGTTTTGTTATATGCAATTACTATGATTACACGGGCAGTTGTGGTAATTGTGCAGTATACAGATGACTCATTAGTTCTGCAATTATGCATTTTCCTGAAGAGTTACTGCGGATGGTGGCCTGATAATAGTTCGGCAGTCTGAAATCTGACCTTTGCCTGTTTATCACTTTGCTAGGAGTAGCTTGAAAAGGAAGGCCAATCGGTTCTTTTCAGCACTGAAAATGAAACATTTTTGCTTGGCCCGAAGCTCAGGCCATTGATAATGGTCACAGCTGCCCCAGAGAGGGGCGGCTTGGCATGAGCGCACAGATAAGAGCACCGGATGCAGCCCCGGTTCGGAACGGTATGTGTGCCTTGCTCCCAGCACTTGAGTTGTCCCATTGAAGTCAGTGGAGCTATTTCTGTTATTAAAGATCAGGAGTGACTGAAGTACCTTACTGAATAGTGGCACATAATGGGGCTGACAGATTTTCTTCCTGAAACTGTAGGTTTTCTTATGCTACAGCTGTGGCTGGATATGACATCACACTTTTTCTAACATATCCTCGGAGGAGGAAATTAGGAGGTGCCTGTATTTACCTTCCCAGCTGCTACTTTACACCAGTTGTTTGGGAGAAACAGAAAAAACAACTTCGGAACACAAAGGATTTCTCAGCGTGTCATTCAGGTTTCACAAACCGCCTGCCTGGCTGCATCTTCTAGCTCCTATATGAGAGCAGGAGGGGAGAGATTAGTCAGGTTACACTGGCTGTGAAGCGAAGAACAGACCTGCACAAAGATGCTTCTTGATCAAAGGATGCGGTGATAAGATAGGAGACCTTGAAGTCTGGGGAGGTGGTGCAGACACCTGTAGCCAGATGGCAACAGAGCTAAATATTCCACTTAATGCAAGTGTTTGGTGCTTAGCTGATAAGCAGAGAAAATGGAAAAAATGTGCCTGTGATTTTCAGGCACAATTGAGCTATAATTTTATTAAGGAGCTTGAGCCAATCTTGTCCAGACTGTGATTTCAGACTGCAGAATTAGGTCAGATGGAAGAGCTCTAGTGAGAAAGTGGAAAATCAAGTTTGTAAATTGTACTTGATTGAAGGAAAAACAAAAAACTCGATAATTTTTCAAAACTTTTCTTCACCCTAATCTGAAATGGAGACATGAGGACATGATAAAGGCTCAGTTCAAGCAAGTTTTCATTTTATATGAAAGTTCCAGAGTAAGGGAAGATTACTGCTTTCTCTGAGCTGGGTTTCTTCTTGTTTTCAGAATACTGTGCTCAGCATTTACAGGTTTGACAACTTCTGGGCAGGGTTTTTTTGGAAGGTTTTGGAAGGCTTGCCTACTTATTTGGAGTGTACACAGTGATTTGGGGTTGGCTTTCGTTGTAGATTTCAAGCTCTCTTTTGTGATGAAGTGTCAATGTATTAATGGCATAAATCTGTGATTAAAAGAAACTGTGAGGACATTTATGTTTTTCTTCCTGGTTTTGAAGGTTAGAGAGCCACACGTAAGCAACCCAAACAGCTACTTACAGTGTATTCTTTAATGTTGCTATGTCTTTTCATACATATATATGTATTCCTATGTATGTTAAATAAGGTTCAATTTTTTTTTTTCTGAATTAACCTAAGATATTCCATACCACAGCATGAAAAATAAGATACCTTGACATTATCAGAATCTCCTGCAATTCATACTATGGAACAAAATGTCATTAACATTAAAAGTTTCAAAACAGACTGAATTTAATCTCCTACTGGAAATGCTTCTAAAGTTTTCTAACCAGCTTTTATTAACTTACATCCATTAAAAAGTGATCATGCTACAATATTCCATGTCATAAAGCTTGCAACAACCGGCAGCAATGAGGTATTCCAGAATATAACTATATGAAGGGAATGGAAGGAAAACAGAAACTTGAAAATAACTTGCACAGAGAAAACATTTGGAAAACCAAACCCAGATTTATTTTTTTGACTGAAGAGTTGATTGTTTTGTTATTTTTTCTTTGTATATCAGTAGCATATAGAAACATGTATCAGGGCCTTTGGCTAAGCCTTTCTGTGAGGTTGCTCCACACCAGCCATGGCATCCTGCCAGCATGAGGCTGGTTAGAAAGCTGGTGGAGAAAATTCTGTGATCCAGAGAAATTAGGGCATCAGCAATGCTGGCGATTGTGTTAAGTGAGATATTGCACTATTTTCCCCATTTCTCTCTTCCAGTTGCCAGAGGAACGTCAGAAATAGCTTTACAAGATGTGTAGAAGTGAAAAGAATAAGCTGTTAACATATTTAAGAGAATATTCTTGACTATTTCCCCATTTCTAGTAGTCATTACTAGAAATGACTGTTAGTGTTTCTTAAGCTGCAGAAAGCTTCTCCATCTTCAGGATGTTGTACTCGCTTGGGGAAAGTATACTGAAACTTGATATCTTCATCTCTGCAAGTGTGAATGGTGATCCATTGACCTCAGTTTTCCATTTCTGGCCATCCAGTTTTTGCATCCAATTTGCGTTCTGAATTTGGGCAAAGAAAAATGATTTTTAGCAAATTCTCCCCATCCTTTGGGAAAATTATTTCTTTATAATTTCTCCATGTCTATACAACTGGAATTATTTTTTAATGCTTCTAGGTTTTCTTTATTAGAATTTCTGAACAACAAGTTAATCTGGTTTTATGAACATTTCACAATTCCCTGCATACAAACGTGAGCAACTGAGAGCTGATCCCAAAGGTCCTCTGTTACTTCTGTCATTACTTCTTGGCTTCACAAGTCTTTTCTGTCTCCTTAGTCTTTTCTCCATGAGTTTGACTCCATGTCTGGAGTGAGTTTTGATCAGAAATATTGCCTGTTCCTTGTTCTCTTCTCTGCGGGCGCAGGTGTCCTACAGCCCCACGCTAGCTCTGTGCAATACCCTAACGCCTTCCAGGCACCTCTTTAAGGAAAGGTCTGCCTAGATCTGCCATCTGTGATGGCATCTAAAGCTAGTGAGCAGGCTGTTCGTTTCTTCAAAATCCTTCTCTATTTCCAGACTTTTTGTCCCAGCCTACATTCCCTCTTTGTAATAATTAATTCTTTTGCTGAAAGCAGTGTAAGATGCTTTGAAAAATGAAAAGTTATTGCCTTGCATCTGGCATTAGCCCGTCTGTGAATCACAAGGTACTGAGACATTTTCATGGCAGACATATCTTCTCTCCCATCTTTATCCCCATGGATATGTACTAATCATTTGGTTGTTGAAGCCCTGACTTTTTGGCTCCCCCAGTATCAACTGACAAAAGACACACATTAGCATTATCCCAGATTGTGTCTGTCATCCAAGGTCACGCAAGATAAGCCGCCAGCTGTCTGCTTCACCAAGGCACGGTACATTGGACATTAATTAAACTGTATTCAATACGGTTCAGATTGATTCAGAATGCCAAGATGCCTCGGCCGAGTCGTGCAAAATGTATTAGCACAAATCGCCCTGCCAGTACAAAACGCATTACAGCAGCATCCAAATATTTTCAGAATCCGAGACATGAGGTTTAATAAATTAGGGGATAACCAGATAATTGATTTCTGACATATTAGAGAAGGTATCTAAGTGCCTAAAGGGATAGGTATTTAATCAAGGGAATGTTCTTTTTTTCATGGATGAAAAAACCTGGTTCATAACAGCCAAATTTGAGTATCTCTGAATCATGAGAACTTGCTTAGTAATCTAGAATTCTGCAAGATAATTTTAACTTTCATTTCAGTTAACTAAAACCAAAGGCAAACTGCTGTCCTCTTCGTTCGTTTTCTAATTCTTGTAAAAGAATCAAATTATTTTTCAGCTTCTAAATGAACAGCAGGCATGGCAAGTGAAAAAATATATTATTTTTGCCAGGAAATGTCATCTTTGCTGTGGAAATGCTTAAGTTTCTCCATGAAAATGGAATTTCCCTTCAGAACAAATTTAGCAAAGAGGAATGATGGTTTTGTCCAGTGGCTGGATTTATACCACCTTCCATGCGAAAAGGTTTTTGGCATTAAGTCTTCACTACTGAAAGCTGAGCAGAGCCCTCAGTGAAAAACTTACAGTTGTTCCTGACATAAAACCAACATCCCAACTCAAGTAGTGTTTAAGTGCCTGTTCACAGCCATCTATGTCATGAATTCTTCAGGGATTTAGGTTTTTTTGGAAAGTGTAAAATAGGCCAGTTTTGAACAGTTATAGTCTTTATCCTCATTGCTAACAAACAACATACCGATGGGAATGTGCCGGGGTCCTATGTGGGGCTGCAGTATGAGGAGAATGTACCCTTCAGCACCCTTCCTCTACCAATTATTAATACCATTACAGCTGGCCCTGAAAGCTCCAAATAGTAATAGGTAACATACAAATGTAACCTTGTCCCCTAAAAACCTGGCAGACTTAGGTGTCAGATAAATAACAGAAAAGAAGAAAGCATTGCTGTTATCACTGCGTAGGTGGGAGGGGAAGGGGAGCACTGAAAGTGTCATTGGTTTGTCCTGAAGGCAGAACTGGCCGCAGGACCTGGATTACCAAAGTGTCGCCTGACTCTAAGGTTAGACTCCTTGTACTTGACTCTGGGTGTCCTAGTACCGTCGGTTCCTCTTCCTTAAGGATTGGCCTGAACAGCTACAATATGCGTTGTATATTTTTTCTGCAATGTATAAACATACTACCTACCCCTGCTATGCAGTCAGTCCCAGTTCTCTTGACCTTTATATGTCCTTCAGAGGAAAAACCCTGAGTCGAAGGAACAAGCATTTTGGATATTTCCACAATAAAAAGCTTTCCTGAAACCAAGCATGATAACAGTGTAATCTGCACATCCTGATGGCTTTACTCCCTTGCCTCTTTCCCTGGCCTGTCCAGATGTCCCTGCTTGCCGCTATAAATGAAGGTTATTACTCCCACGCTGACATTAGCCATTGATTGAAGTGTGGTTTTGCAGGCTGGAGGGAGGAGGAAATAGCAGAGAGCAATAAAGCCATAGTTCATTGTGTTAAAGCAGTGTAACATCTCACTAAGAACCAGGTGTGAGCTGAATGGACTGAATAATAGGCTCTAGTTAGCACTTTGTGAGCACTCTGCATAATAAAGTTAAGACAGGAGGCTGGCAATCAGCAGTGCACGTTCATCTCGCACAGCCACCTCAGAAAGTCTAGGCTGGAAGCATCAATAATATCTCCAGAGTTAAGTCCACAAACCCTTCAATCCAAACTCATCTTGCACCCTTCCAGTTTTTTTCAAAGCAGTGGATTTTCCTCTGAAGCTACTTGCACAATGGGAGAAAAAAGAAATTCGGATTATTTTCTCCAAAATAATCTCATCTGCACTTTTCAAATTACAGGAGTTTTCTTACAGGAAAAAGCAGTGTTTCCTGAGTCTTTGGCACCCTTTTCATTCAGGAAGTTCAATGGGAACTTC
The DNA here is from genome assembly GCF_023634085.1 of Falco cherrug. Lineage (NCBI taxonomy): Eukaryota > Metazoa > Chordata > Aves > Falconiformes > Falconidae > Falco > Falco cherrug. The sequence continues at coordinate 8,849,613 of NC_073709.1, forward strand.
AGCATTCACACAGAAATAGATGTGCAGAAGCATACAGTAACTGACTTTTTTCCACCCTAAACCACAAAGTTATTAACACTTTTCATCACTTCAAATTTCAAGTGCTGATGCTGCTGTGGAAAGAGTGAGACCCTGTTTACATGAAGGGAATGAGCTCTGCTATAACTTCACCAAACCTGTAACCTGGGAATGCAGGCATCACTATAGCTATGTGAGTGCCAATTTCCTTATTGGAAGTTATTACCTTTGATTTTCAGAAGGGACCCATCCTCTCCGTACGTCAGTGGGACGGGGGAGCCCTGTGGAGCCTGGCAGCTGCAGCGGGCAGCGAGAGCTGTGTGGTCCAGCCGAGGAGCCCAGAAACCCTCCGGAGCTTAGCAGCTCTGCAGGGCAGTGGAAGTTAGTGGACCCTGGCTCTGCCGAGCCCTTTAGATGTTATGCTTGTAAAGCCGCCACTATGTACTCCAATTTAGCGTTTCAGTCCTTAAAATTTTATGAATGTAAAGCTTGAAGGATGGAAGCTTTCAGCTGGCTGAGGTCTCACTATTTTATCATTATAATCATAAAAGTATCCGTGGCTTAGTTCAGGCTGTGTAGCCCTTGCCGACGAGAGGTCCTAAAGTCCAGAACTCTCACAAGAGCCTACTTTATGACTTCAGTTGTTTGGTGTCCTCGCACCTTCTTTCTCGGCATCCGTGCTCCATAATTTCATGTGAGAATAAACTTAACTCTGACCCACGCTCACAAACTCTACAATTTTACTGCTGGAATCTGGTTTCTGTGTTTGCTCAAAATAAGTATGAATTTGCTGATATTTTGGGAATATTGCAGAGATAGGAATTTTAATAGGGGTTTTGGAAAGAGCTGGAATTACACTTCATGGGTGCAATAAAGAGGGCAAAGAGTTTCTGTAGGTCTCTGGATGGCTCAGTTCTGGTCCAGACAATTACTTCAGCACTGTTGCTATTTCTTGTTTTAAAAATGGAATGGTCATCTTTTTTCATCTAATATTTAGAAGCAAGCAAGAAGAGAAAGTAGCATGTCCCCTCTTCTTCTCTATCATTAGAGATTAATCGGGTTCCTTGTGAGCTCTGCAAGTCCCTGGTGGCATGTGTCTCTGTGTTAGGTTTACTCATCTGTAAACGCATGATACTGCTGCTTACTCACTCTGATAATAAACCCAGAGAGAGTCTTAAATCTTTGCCTAGTGCTTTAGGTCTCCAGTTCTTCATGTGTTATGCAGAGGGAGTCACCTTTCGGAACAAGAAATGCCCTGCGTGATGGTGATGCGTTTTAAAGTGTCAAGTAATTATTTCCAGACTGCCACAGGAGGAGCATTCTGGGGCAGGGACTAAGTTTTGTATTTTTTGTTTTTACCTGGCACTGTATGTAGCACAGAGCTGCCCAGAATGCAGAGTCTCTGGGTAGTAAGAAATAAACTATTATCAGCAGAAGCTGGGTGGCTGTTCATGGGTCACAAGTATGGGAAAGAAAAGGTCAGAATGAGCTCATATTTCTTTTGTGCTGGCACTAAGCAGGCACATTCATTCTCCTGTGCCTGATGCTTCTGGCCACAGACTGTGGGATTTGTGGCTGGTGCTGCAGTGTCACTTGGGCACTAACTCAGTCATCATTTGAGCAAATGTGTCCTTACCAAGTGATGCGAAGCTGATGAGCAGCCCTGATGCAGTGCTGATGCACTCTTGTGAGCAGCCAGCTGGTGTTAGTTGCAAGTACTTGTGTCAGGTGGTGGCCAAACATCCCTGCTTTTGAAATGCAGGCTCTGTTTTGTATTTTGACTGCCCCCCAGCACTATACTGTATTTCACACTACAGAAATCAAATAATAAGAATCAGAGAATAAAAATAGAAGTGGTGTGTACATCTGCTATGCAACTGGTATAGGCATGCATCTTAACGTTCTTCTGAACCTCATTCCATTGGCAGAAGAGATAATAAAGCACCTACTGAGCCGAAACTACATCAGATGGGAAACATAACATGCTCTCTTATACAATCACCCCTTTACAGACAGCAATTTCCAAGCACTACAGCTGTTGGTAATGAAATCTGATCATCCAACATCAACCTCATCACCTCAGTACATGTATTTTAGAGCCTTGCTAGTCCTTGTCCCTTCAGTAGCACCTACTCCCATAGTCCATACACATACATATCTTGTCACCCAACATATTCAAGTCAGTCTTGTAAAACTTCACACATAATTGTATCTTACAACATACCTGAGCAATTCTCCCAACCCCTGTCTCTTTCTCCAGCAATGCATGTACATATTCCCATGGATGTACCTGCCAAACCAGCCAGGGCCACGCTTGTGCCTCTTCACAACCCCTTCGCTCAGTGTTTGTAATTCCCGCACGGACTTACCCACCCACACAGTGCACAAACTATCACAAGTAGCAGCTTCTGTTAAATAAACCTTGAAGCAGTAATCCACTCTAGTTAATTAACAAAGGTGGAAGGCTATTACTTAATTTTTGCTTCTGACAACAGCTCTTTCACATACAACTGTACTTAATACGGCTGTACAATTTCTCTTGCTTGTGTATCAGCGTTCACTTTTTTCCTCAAAAGCCTGGCCAATGCAAAATGAAATTTCCTTCTCTGTTTACTATGTGCTTGATCATAGGGTACCAGCATACCAAGAGGACTTTGTTCCAAGGAAGTCTGTCTAGTTTTATTTTTTTACAAGCTGGCACTGCGCTTGCAGTACAGTGTCAGAATCCAGCAGGCTGTCTTGCTAAAAAGCCTTTGGGAAAGAGTGCTTGATATACAGCTGTATTTTTAAAAAAAGCATTTTGAAGCAAGACCCTGATATTCATGAACTTCATCCCTGGTGCCCATTTCGGATGGTCAGAGATCTGTTTTGTGGGCAGCTGCGGAGGCAGGGAAGCTTCCCATCAACTCCTAGTGTAAAAGTTTTCTCCTTTTTGGGTGGGGGATAACTCCAGACTAGCTTTTGCTCTGTGGAGCATGAAAGCAGTTTGCAAAGCAACCAGAAGACAGATGTACAGTCACATCCATGAACTTCTGGTTTCTAAATTATGCCTGATCTTGTACCACCACTCAAACACTTGGCTTTACCATTTTCAAATTTGTAGGAAAGCTCCTTAAGGTTTTAATAAGAACTGGATTACACCCTTGAATAAACATTGGGAACAGCTTGCCACTTCTAGTGTAGGCACATTACTTGATTTCAGTGACTGGTTTTGGATTAAGATACTTCTTGAGATAAAGGTGTCAGAACTGAGAACTTTGTACTGGGCTGACTTGGCTGCTTTAAGCTGTACCTATTCACTTATAAGCAATGGGTTGATGTAGGAAGACCTGAAGGGCATGTGGCAATCAGTTCTGAATGACATCTGAATGATCAACTACTGTTTTGAAGACACAAGTAATAGTCATGTGGCAACCATTACAGCTGCCAGAGCTGCACCTTCTGGTCAGACCACCATCGGTGTCAGTGGTGGCTGTGCAGAGCATGGCCCTTCTGATGCCACAGTTTTGCTGATTAACATCAAATGGGAATCAGATTTCTTTACCTCCAGAGACCGATGTGTCTAAACAATACACAGCATTTTAGCAGGGAGTGAAGCCTCCCTTATGCTGTGTTGGAAAGCCTATTCAGGAACATATTTTGGCTGGGGTGCTATGGGGTACTATGGGATTTACAACACTATTTCTAACTTGTTGCTCCATAGGCTCTTTTGAAATGAAACCCATCTACTTGCATCAAACCCTAGCACAGGATAAAGGCATACATACCCTGTGGCTTGGAATGATGGTGCACAAAATGGGCTTTAAGCTCGGCCTGAAGAAACACCGTTTAACTGAAAAAACCCTCTTCACCGGAAGCAGAGATTGCCAAAACATTAAATTTCCAACTATACCTTCCAAAGAATTGACAGTGGTATCTCCAGAGGATAGGGACTGGCTTCATAACTATTTGGGTGAATGTTTTCCCAAAAGAACAGTAAAAAAAATGTATACTAGCTCAACAGCTAGTATAAATGAGAGCAAACTTTGAAACTGCTCTGACTTATGGAAGTACAAAATGGACTGGCGGTAGGTACTTTTTGTAGAAAAGTAAAATACACAAGATAATATCACTGCTTCTCTCATAGCCTTTGAAGGCCTTAAGAGAGTAGGTTTTGTTTAATCCTTTTGGTTACTCGTACAAGCAGAGCCTATGAAGATGGAATTTGCATGGACAAAATGGGCTCCATGGGTCACAGACCTTAGAACCATGGTCCTGAAGAGCAGAAGTTGTTTTGGCAAAGGATCTGGTTTAACAGTATAACTTGTATCTATAGGGAGAGCTTACTCACACAGAGACAGTGTTTAAAGGTCTGATTTTTTGCCCCTGGATGTACCCTATCCACTGCAGCATCTTATGCAAGCCCATGTAGTGTAGACCATTCTTCCAGTCTCACTCGCTGCATCTGAAGTGGATCAAGCTATACTGATAGATGATGGTTTTGTCAGGTCAACTACGCCTCCATTTCTGCACAGGCATCACTCTTGTCTTCTCTCTCCGCCTTAGCTGACGCATCTATGCCATCAGAAGCCTGTCATTACCCCAGAACTGGCCTAAAATGTAGGACTTATGAAATCTATCCTGATGTTTTTCAGAAAATGTTGGCAGCTCAACTCAAGATGGACCTGCATATTCTGTACTTTCTTTTCAAACTCATCCTTCTCAGGGATCTCTTAGGAAAAATAATTTATCTGGTTTCTTTTCACTGACTTCAGTAGAGCTTTTTGAGGTGTACTCCAAATGGGATGGGATGATCCATGGCTATAAGTTGAAGGAACTTCAGAAACAGTAATAGATGTGTTACTCTCTTGCAAGGTTTGGAAGAGCTGCTGCAGTGGGACAATCTCACCTGGAGTCATCACCTTCAGTGATGGCAAAAAAAAATATAGAGTAAATCTTCTGTGATAGATCCTTGTGGCATCTTCCGGATGGCAAGTCAGGGGATTCGCTAGATAGAGCTGCATCTTAATAGTCTTATTTTATGTGAATTTTCCACTTGAATCCTTTGGGAGGAAAAAAATAAGTGTTTACAGAATTTTCCAGGGTCACATAGGAAGGTGGTGACAGAGACTTCAATTCATTGTTCTCCCTGACTGCTCTGAGAGGTTCGTGTGAACATGGTCAGTAGCCTGTAATGCCTTTGCTTTTGATTTCATACTGCATTTTACAGCTGTGTTACTGTACATTTTTTATTTTACTGGTCACAAGACAGTATTTGAATTAATGCGTGTACTCAAAAAGGTGCTATTACCTGCTGTGACGCCAAACTTACCAGGCACATGTTCTAAGTTTCCACTGGTTTCAGTATTGTAGCATGTGAGTAGAGCAGCAGGTGCAGAGCAAGAGCAGCGACAAAATGGTTAAAACAATCTTTCAAGACCAGAAAAATTCTAAAAGACCTTACTGCTTAGTTTTAAATTTAAGTAAGTGTTTAAAAGTGAGCGTTGTGACTGGTAGGAGAAAAAATAACAAAAAGAAAAAGAAACAATAAGATTAGTTATTGAAAAAAACACCAAATCATTAAAATAGAAGGCTAACTGTATAAAAGAAATGATGTGTTAGGCCTTGGAGTTAAATGGTTCATTTCCTGATTCATTAAAACCTTCCTTCCTCAAGAATAACTGGCAATTGCAAAGTTCTGCCCTAGAGGGATGTTCAGGTAATAAAGGAGAAAGGATCCAGAGGCAAGTGAGGAAAAGAGTTACAAGAAAAGTCCTCCAAAGCTACTTTCCTTGTTTACACATTCAAAAACGGGGTTGATTTCTTTGCATCCACAACTCTGTGCACACACATAGAAAGTACTGTATCAGGCAATATTTAGGACTGTGTAGAGTTTAGAAAGTAGACCAGCTAAATTTAGTAGCTCAAAAAATGTTTTGCTGGGCCCCAGAAGACATCAAAAGAGCATCATGATGGTGCATTCTGTTTTAAGGCTCTGAAGGGATGCCAACACACTTCTCTCTGCTGGTTCTGTATGACAGCTCAAATATCTACTTTAAAAACATTTTAAACCATTTATTTTCTCAAGTGGAAGGTGATCTCAGAGTATTTAGCCAAGTAGACGATTACTGTTACTCTGCTTGTGTCTATTGGGCAAAATGAGGAGTAATACGTGTGGGGCCACGTAGCTAAGACAGATCCAAGAATACAAGGGGCGACAATGCACACAGGTATGATAGTAGAGTTATACTTTACATCACTTCACCACCATTAGGACATCTCATTATAAACAAAAATTAAGTTTTTCATCAGCAAAAGCAACACTGCTCACCAATTATTATTACACGTTAATGGGTTGGGGTAATCCATACTTTTTTCCTTGCAGTATGCCTAGATTGTTAAAGGTATATAGGCAGCTAAAGTTGAAATAAAACTAATCACATATTATAGTTTAAAATAAGGTAAAATCTTGGCCTGAGTTCTTTAATAAAGCATTAGAAGTCAACTTCTGGGCTTAAGTAGCCCTTGGATCACACAGATCAATAATGTCAGCTTTTAGCTTTCGGTTGCCCTGTCTTCTGTTCAGCTTAAACTTTCAACTTCTGTCAATACTCAGAAGAGCCACCTTGGACATGTCGATAACCGTGGATGAGAACAGAGACGTTTATATACTTTCGCAGGGGCCAGACCTCACTGCCTTCAGTGGGCTTTGGCTCAGGCTTATGGACATTTGCAGAAAACATACTGCACTAGTCACCCAGCTCCAAGGAGAGAACGTTAAACAGATCACACTGATTTTCTCAAGGTTCCTGAATTCTCCAGTGTGTCAGAAAACAAACCTTGAGGCCTCTTATGTGAGCAATCATTGTGTGTATGGAATGTGAAACATTTCTAATTTGTGAAGGCAAGCTCAGTTACGTATACTGTACAAACGCACACACAAACACCATGTGGAAATAATAAATGTGTTTATGATAGAGATCTCTGCTTCCTTTATTATTTTAGGATTTTGTCTGGATTTTAAACAATTGCTAAGAGCATTAGTTTCAGTCTTTCATTACTAACGTACTTTTAATACTGACTTCACCTAATAGGGCAGCTGTACTCCTCCTTCTATACGTATATTCAATGATTTTTAAACATACCAGTTGTTCATACATAAATATGCAGGATTTAGAAAGGTAAACAGACAAACTGAGATTAAATAGTGCTCTTGAGTATCCTTCAGTTCTTTTAAACATTGTATTCAAATTTTGATTCAAATTAATTGATGTACTGGAATTTATGAGCGGGAAAGTTGTCTGGTTTGTAAACTTCTTAGTCATACAGGTAGGTGACAGTTTCTGAGACAATACTTCCAGTTTTGAACCTTAAGTTCAGATTTAGAGTAGCTCCAAAGGTACATTTGCAGTGCACCTCCAGTGGCTCGGCTGCTCAGTACCTGGAGGCTGTGGAGTTGCACAAGATCCTGCAGCTGCACAGGAGGTGCGTTGCCTGTGCCCTCAGCTGCGTGAAATGTGACTCTTTCTGGTGCTGGGAGAAAGTAGTTTGCTGCATGTTTCCTCTATTTGAACATAAGCAGGGACTAATATATTTAACTAACCCTGACTAATATATTTAACTAAAATTTATTTTCCAGAAAACCTGCATCACAGTTCTTTCATCTGGATTTTAAATTTTCTTTGTAAAACACCTACCTCTAAAATGTAGTCTTTCACTTTGGGCTGACCGTCATGTTTAATTTGTTCTCAGTTGAACTTTTTTCCTACCATTTTCTTTTTTCCTGAAATAAAAAATATCTATATTTCTATTTTAGGTTAACACAAAATAGTTTCTAAGTTGTCAGTGAATGAAAAGAATCAGTTCCTTGCCCAGCAACAATAATTGCCTACTCTTTAAAGTGCTTCAATAACATTAGGAGTGTGGAGACCTTTACAAAGTGCTAGGGCTTCTATGATGAAAGACCTAATGATTTTTTTCTAGCTAATGAAGATTTTTCACTGGCGCAAATGAGAACAATGTGAGCTTTTATACATAAAGTCATCCTTGGTGTTTGTGCAGTGTAGCACACTCCTGTTTCCTGCCCAAACTCACCTGGGCGGTGGGATATGGGAAGCGCAGAAACCCGAATCCGGTTTTCCTGCAGGAACATATGTGAAATAGATGGGACAGTAGAACCACAAGCTGTTTACAATGTGCTGTGAATGATGCACGGGAGATATAAGTCAGATATATACCTTCTATAAAATTGGTATACAATACTCACATATAATCTCTACCTTTTGTACTTGGGAAGCCTTGAAGACATAAGTCACTAAGGGCTCTTAACTGAGCACTGCTTTCCATCCACACACTAAGCATCCATTAAAGAAAGTCCATACAAGGACTGGGGAGAAGGATGAAGCCCATTTTTAGGATGGGTTTATTTTTATCTTTTTTGGAAGAGTTTATTATCCTATTTTTTTATATCTTCCACCAATGAAAGTTCAGAATGACTGAAATAGCACAGTGTTTTGGAGTGAATTCTTCCCCAGGAGACTGATTTTGTTTTATTATTGCTGAAGAGAGCAGGAATTTATTAAGCCTAGAAAAGTGGAGGAATTGGAACCTTCCTGCCAAGGTAGATGAATTCCCAGGCTGCTCCAGTCACTCCTGAGAAGCTCTTTTACTGACTTTCCCGTGCAGGGGAGAAGCACTATTTTGCCCATATTATCAGCTGACAAATAAAACAACCAAATTCAGAAAGGGGGAGGAGAGGGAAAATGTGCTCAAAAATATATTTAAAGACATGGGCTTTCCTGTAGAGGAGTTTGTTTGGTGAGAAATGGATCTCTTGCTACAGGCTCCAATTTAAACTGGCTGACCTAGAAGGAAGAAAGTGCCTGGGAAAGAAGCAAAAGCAAATAAATAAAAAGTAAAAAGCAAATAAAAAATAGGATTTGTCTTTCCCACTTTTCAAAACTATGTGGGTATGCTGGGACTTTTCCATCCTACCTCTTAGGGAGCCAACGGCTTTATGGTTGTGCACACCACGTAGCAAAGGACACAACAGGAATCTATTACACAGTGGAGCATCTGTTCCTCTTCCCTCACTGATGCACACTAACAATAGAAAAGTTAATTAAATCAGACAGCATTTCTCACTGGTTCAGAGAATGGGAATTTCTAAGTTCTGGTAGCCCTTGCTCATGTGCAGTTATCTAGCTGGGTTTCTAGTCTCACAGCTGCTCCACTTCCTGCTCTCCAGATTCCCATTATCCATGCATTTATACTCCTTTCTTTTCCTTCCTTGCCCACTGCCCCCTCCACCTACCTCTGATTGCTCAGGTTCTTACACTTACCTCTCACAGTTCCTGTTGAAACAACATGCAGCTGTGGTGGTGGTTATAAGGAAGGCAGAGCAAGATAAGCCAGGGCTGAGTGAAATACCCACTCTGTAACATACAGGATTGGAGAATATGCTTGGCTGTTAAAATGGGATGGTCTTGACCTTAAAACAAACCAGAAGTTTCTTCTAGATTTGAAATACCTCAGAAGTAAGCAATTTCCTCTTTCCTCGCTGGCTGGATCATCTGTTTTGTCAAAAGCATGAGACTATTCAGTCATATTAAGCTGTCATGAATTTTAAAGTCCTGTGTCCGTCAGAGCAGATGGGCACTGGTAATGCTTCATGCTTTGCACCACAGTCAAGAGGTTGGCAGGTGTTACCACCCCTGCACTGGCTTTGCATCGCCTTGCTTGGGTGTGAGGATGGGGGAGTTGAGATTCGGGGGGAAGTTCACTGGGTGCTGCAGAGCTTTTTGGCTAAATACCACTAACCCATTCACAGAGAGTCACACTGACATGGTCACCTCTGAAGAAGCGGGATCAGGGATGTCTGTCTGATATCCAGTCATGCCATTGAGTTGCAGTGATCTCACAGCATCAGCACCTGAACAGAAAGGCTGGCTAGCATCCTACACGTTGGGCCACCTCCTTTCCATCCATGCAATGAAGAAAGAACTATTGAGCCGCTAAACAAATATGTAGATGTCGGAATAACAGCAATGGTGGGCGAGTGGAATAGGAGTTTGTATTTCTTTGGAGACTAAATTTTCAGCCAGGAGGAGGCAGTTAATACACTGAATGCCTGTAGAAATTAGGAATTCAGTTCTTTTATTTGAAGTCAAGTCACACGGTTTTGATTCTCTGGATGAGCAGGACTGAGAAATCATGAACAGGGGATGGATGTAATCATGACTGGCTTTGCTATGATTTCAGAAGGTGCTGCTAGGCTACTAGTAATGTTAATCTCAAAGGCAGAGGGAACTAGGGGGGGAAAGAGGAGTGCCCAGACTTGCCTTCCCTCTCTGGGTTCCTGTTACACCAGCCCTGTGGGGTATCACCTCTTTGGGGACTGACCTGTAAAAGTGCACTCAAGCACAGAGAAAATTTTCTCTCTAGTCCTTACTGTGCATACAGATTTTGGAGGGGGGAAGGCGTTGCTGTAAGTCTTCTACCCTACTCTTTATTAGGAAGCTTTGGTTCTCCGCCCAGTGGATGTGACTGTTCCATATAAAAGCCTATTACAGGGGGAAAAAAAAAAAAAAAAAAAAAGGGAGCATCAATTGTTGCTTGAGGTTTCAGTGGCCCTTCACCTCCGTACAACTGAGCAGTGGCTAATATATAGAAGTTGTTTGGAAGCTAGGCAACATTCTACCAGAATAATATGTAAGACAATGTTCAGGAAAGTAGTTCAGGAGTATATATGTGTCCTACTTTGTGGCTGAGATGGGAAATAAAATTGCAACATCTGCTTAGCTCCAGAATTTTTTCCTATGCTCTGCAGCCTCGAGCCAGAACAACTTTTTCCTTCCAAAAGTGATGTAAGATAAAAGAGGGGAGATAATAAACCACATTCTCACTCTTCTATTAATACAAATACTCAAAGATGACCAGAAGAGTGACTAAAAGTCCAATTAACTTGAAAACAAAAAAAGGACTTGACCAGTATTTGCAATGAGATTCAAATGCCCAGGGAACACTGCTTTTCCAGGGAGACACTGATGTCACCTGACAGAAACCGAAACCTCATCCCAGGAGTAACTCCTTTATGAAGGGTGGTGCAGGGGGGAAGAAGGGTTTCCAGCCAGCAGTAGGGGTGTGCGTGCAAGGATCTGTGCCCCAGCAGATCACCAATCTTAGATGGGGTGGGATGGTAAATAGTGATGAGTGCTTGTCATGGAAACTGTTAATTGTGAACAAAGGCTTTTAACTTTTCAGCTGTTGCAAAATAATCCAAGCAATATTATTGTTTATTGCTTGGAGGAGCCTTGTTAAGAGGCTGCTGTAATTCTTAATTCATTTTTAGAAGGAGATGCTTTAAGATAGATATCACTAGAGATGGGACCAAACTGGAGTTTCATATCTTCCCTGCTCCCAGAATGAAGGGCAGTTTTGTTTTAGCATGTCTGCCCAGATTTGAACTTGTTTAGAACCCACAGTGGGTTTATTCAAATAATAATAATAAAAAAAACACCATCCAGGGGCCTCTTTTTGCTTGCTTTTTGGATGCTGTCCAAAATGGCAGAGCTCTTGCAAGACCAAACTGCCTCCAAATGAACTTACAAGCTTCCCACTGTTGAGGCTGAATATTGGCTCAGTTGTTCATGGGTTGCTTGTGCTGATGGACCCAAACCTTAGTCTGGCTCCAGCCTCAGACATGAACCTCTGAATTTTAACCTAATCTGATTCTAGACAGAAACTGGTGTATTATTGTTTTGGCCCATTTTTAACATTTTAAAATCCTGCCTCATTTTCAATGTAATGATGCCACAGGCCTTCATTCAGCAAAGGCATTTAGAAACACGTCTTAGCCGCATTAATTCAGAAACACTTTCAATCAGACCCTTCTATTCAGGTTTTGGTATTTGTATTTTCTGATTTGTGCATTTTCTGAAATACTTGTGAAAAATAGTATATGAAGATGACAGCAAGACAGAAAATGATACCTTGCATTTGTCTCTTGGTTAGAGTTAATAAAGGAGACCACAGGACCTCTGCTGTGATTTCATAGTAGACACCAGAAACTGATTTTGGTTTGTGTGGGGATGTGCACCTTTCTCTGCCCTTCCCCCTTTCCCCATTATTTCTCTTCCTTCCAGTTCTGCAACAGGAAATATCAAGGTGAGCATTTCTGCAGCCGTTGCTCAGACTTGCCCACGATGTGTGTGACGGCACACTCCTACCCACACAGCCACAGGGGCATCGGTCCCCGCGCACCCTGGAGCCCAGCTCTGTGCCCTAACTCCATCCTTCTCTTGCTCTTTGCAGGTTGCCCACTCTGCTGTCTGGGTCTCCGATCCCGCGGGCAGGTGGAGAGCCCAGGCCAGCCTGCCCCGCCAGCTCTGCCAAAGACAACGACAAGCCCCAGCCCAGAAACTGCTCCCAGCTCTTGGCTGCAGGTATGAGGCTGCCTGCTGCAGCATAAGCATCAACATAACAGTCGCTGTCAACGTTAGCATCCTTTGCCCACAAGGTGAATATATACGTATGTACCTTAGCTGTACATTAATACGCCTTTCTCATGCCTACTGGTTTTTTCCTTTCTGTATATAGGACCTTGCCCAAAGGAAGCAAAATTCCTGTTAATGAAGTATGAATGTAATGATTATATATGGAGAAAACTGCTTTCTGATGACAGTTAAGTAGGTAGTCTACAGCCCAATACCAGGAGCATCTTTCCTTATAGACAAGATACCTCCTGGATAAATAATGCATTTTTAAAAGTTGCTCTTATTTTTATTACATGTTCCTAAAACTCCAAACAGAGACCCTATAATTTCAGGAATTAGTCCAGACATGTAATACTACATAGTCTTTCTGTGGTTGATTTATGGGCAAAAAACCCCCACCATTATTGGCAGTCTTTGGGTGAAGAGGTTTGGATATATATACACAAAATTATTCATTTAGTGTTGCTGTGGTCTTTCATTAATAGTTTGTGTGTGGTATTTTGTTATAAGTAACATTTCTTTTTCTAGATCTGGGAGTACCTGACATTAGAATGGTTTTTCTGGTAAAACCAGACATAGCTGTGGCATTGGGAATTATTCTACATGCAGTTAAGTCTTGCTGTAGCTGTACTTGCTGCAATGCACAGCTGGGACTGCTACATGGCATAGAGGGCAAACAAGAATGGCTTTTTCTTAAAACGAGTATGGAGACACTCCCATAGGAAATGTTTTTGTTTTGTTTTTTCAAATCTGTGTGTGGCATAGGAAAGGAATGGGTGGAAGAATGATAACAAGAGAGAGCATGTCTGTAAGAGAGATAAGATTGAAAAGGTCTGGTAAGCAAAAGTGCTCAAAGTTGAGCCCAAGTTTGCAAAATTGTGCAGCCTTTAGAAAAGCTAATGCTCATTTAGCTGTGTAACTGGCACTGAAGTCCTGGAAAATCCAGCCCTCAACATTAGCAAGATAAGAAACCTGGTTTCAAAAATCCTTTAATGAGGATTCTACTTTCTTTGGGTTAAAAGCAAGGAAAACAAACACAGTCTTGCTGGGCACAGATTTTGGGGATTTATTTCCTTTTTATAAAGAAACAAATTCTGACTCTGCTTTTCCAGTGATTTATACATGAGCCCCATCTTGTGTACTCCCTCCAAAACATCTCACTGGCTTTGACAGCAAAGGGGTTCAAATACTCTGCCTGCAAAAAGCTTCCTTTCCATCAACAATCCAGAACAAACCAGAATGGGTGACACTGACTGAATGACCAGCTGGATTTTGAAATACAATATATAAATGCATATGTTTGTGTGTTTATGTATATGTGTGTATTAAATATATAAATGTATGCTTTATGATTGAACAGACATCCACCCTTTGGCTCTGCTTTCTATGATTAACCTCTATTAGCATTGCAGTTATAAATACCTGGTAAATGTCTGCCTTTGATCTAACCTGCCTGTCACTCAATAGTCTTTTAAACTCCAGATTTCCTCTCTCTTTCTTGACATTTGTCATTGTCTTCCTTCTGAATGCCTGCCTTGCTGCTCTCAAAAGCTGGCCAAAAAGCACTAGGAGGGTAAATTGTAGTATCAAGTACCATGCTTGAGGCTCAGAGGCAGCTGCCATGTTCTAAAAGGTCTCTTTATTCTTTCCGCCACAGCTTTGCAGTTGCCCGAATAACAAATATTCACTTCCCTCCCCTTTATCTTTCATGGAAAAAAATCCCCCAGAATAACAACAAGTCCTTCCCTCTTTCCAGCCTAGCCCAGTGTACATCAATACACTTTGTAATTGCTTGTCTCTATTGGTTTTAGTCCTTTGCCCTTTTTTGCTCCTTCTTTTCGTACTTGAGCTTCATCATTGATCCTATTCACTCTATTCCCAGTGCTGAAATCTAAGTCCCAAATGCCAGTGAGAAATACTCAGCCATTCATGACAAATTGAATGGCTCAATTTAAAGGGGAAGATAGCACCTCATCTACTGTTACTATTCACTACAATAATCTCCGTCACTCGTTCACTGGAGAAAGCAGCATGTCCTGGGTTCAAGTACAGACTATGCTGATGATCTGCAGCTTGAAAGGACTAGAAGGAGCATTGCATATGACAGGGAGTCACCTTTCTGCCTTTGAAGGTTTTTATGTATTCACATCAATACAATGGTCAACACTACTAAGAGTCCAGGAATGCTCTTCTGTTCACCCCCGCCCTGGCAGGTTCCCAACCCACTTGCAGCAACATGCCAAAAAAATAAGTCAAGAAGGCTAAAAGAGGGCCTGATCCTCAGCTGGCAGAAATGTGCTGTCATTGTAACCACACCTACCGTAGGATCAATGAAGAGTCAGGAGAAAAAGCAGACTTCAGCCTTTTCGCAAATGGTCCACCAAGGAGAGCCTTGTAAGATACAAATACACGTCCCGCTGGCTTCCTGGTAGCTCCTGGTGGTCTCTCCCCTTGGAGGCTGGCCTACACAAAGAAGCCATGTACGAAATAAGACCTGTCGGTGACACATCATTTACATATGGGGTGCCAATATTTCCTAGGCTGATCAAAATTTCTTTGTCAGCAGTTATTATTGCTGGAAAATGGAGTTTTCAACAGGGAAAAGCCTGTGCCCCTGGAATGCCTTTTATTATTATTTTTTATTTTATTTTCATGGGAAAACTGAAAATCTCAAAAAGTTTTCTCTGAAAAATGGAAAACATCCATTTATTGGTAAATTTTGTCCACAGTAACCTGATTTTTGGCTGAAAAAGTTATCCTGGCAGAATTTAACTGAATATTCCATTATTATTATTTTTTTGTTAACAAAAGTTAAAACATTCAGGTTTTTTTCCCATGTATCATTTGTGCAGCTGCGTAACCCAAACAGTTATAATACAGGATTTGATTTTGGGTTTGTTTTTCCCTGTTAACTTCATTAGCTGTAGCATAGTGGACTGTAAATCCCCATTTCCATGCATTTTGCTAGCAATGTGACTATGTTGCATTACCAGAGAGTGGGCACAGAGTGGACATAAAATTATATTGGTTACAAATAGCAAAGCAGCACGCTGATTTCCTGAACTGCAAACAGTTGCAAGAGCTATTCAGGTTTGATGTGTTTTTGTGGTGGTATTAGTCCCATTAGAGAAGGTTATGTCTTAGTGGGGTAAATTCCAGCCTTTCTCCAGAACCAGCTGACTACAGCTATCCAGCTCACACATGTTTTATTCTACTGAGGAATATTAATTCCAGGTCATATCCTTGTTTTCCAAGTGATAGTGTCTCTCCAGGTCTTCTAATAGATATCTTGGGTAGCCAGAAGACTTTTGTGGTTTTTTTTTTGGCTACCTGTTCTTTTCCTTGTTTTTCCCAAAAGCAGAGCAGATTATTAGAAGCCACGTCTGCCTGCCAATTACCTGAACACAGCTCCTTCCCGAATGCCGTTCTAGTTATTGCAATGAAGCAACCAAGTCGCAGGGCAGAAATAAATGCTAATGCAGACCAAGGCTCACCAGCAAGCTGTCCCATGAAAGCCTGGCTCCCAGAGCTGCCTAGCCCGAGCTGGCTGAATGCAGACAGTCTGGCCAGGGAGGGTTGGAGAGCCTCTGCTGTGGCGCATAGTGCTCTGAGGTGCGGCAGCAAAACCTCATGTTATGAAGATGGTTATTCTAAGGCTACGTCCATCACTCTCCAGACTGCACAAAGGACCAGCTTTCAGTTCTTGCATTTCTGAATGAACAAATTTGTTTTAGAAAAGACTTTGAAGTATAGTGAACGATTTTATGTTGCTTTCTAATTCCATGCTGAATCATCAGGGAATCCTGGAGAAGATTGACAGTCAAACAACCAGTGAAAGGAGGAAAGCCTGTTTTCCCTAGAGATTTCTTGCATGTCTTGGCTTCTGCTGAGTTAAACACAACATAGAAATAATTTTTTTTTCAAGGTACTTTACTGTTTCCAGCCAAAATCAAGAAATGATACTTTGTGGGAAAAAATATATAAAGGTATATTAAATAAACTTTTTTAAAGATTCAGAAACTTGGCCTTTGGGATTTTGACCAGTTTGTGTTTTCTCTAGACCAATCTTATCCTCTACATCTCAGCACAGTTATTCTCTATTTTGGGTAACTCAGAGTGTCATCTGAAATGCCAGTGAAATGTGTATGGGTCTGTATAGATCTCACCACTGCAAGGTTTAATTTTTGATTAAAAATCAAGTCTGGATGAGAAATCACAAGATTACAGCATGCTATTCAAAAATGCTGCTTTCTTGTTACTTTTTCTTGTTTTCAGGCTTTTGGGGTAGGTGGGCACTGGTCACATTTGACAGCATTATTCTACCATTGTGAGGGCTGGAAATGTGTTTATTTATTGCAATCATAGCTAAGATTTTAAAATAATCTTGTGTCTCTGTTTAGTCATAATAAAATCCTGAGATAAAATGCCACTGATATATTAGCAACTCACATGAAGCTCAGCATTTTAATTTTTGCTTCATACAAACCCAACACTTTTTCCTGAAAACTTCAATTTTTACCCTCATAGTTCAGAACGGAGGTTAATTTAATTTGCTCCCTTGAAGATAGCTAACTTGTTATTGCCATCTAAAACCCTAAGACTGCGAGCCAAAACAGTTATACTGAATTATAGAAGACGTTCCTCAACACTAAGCCTTGTTTCATGTTGCAGCAATGTGAGAAAGGGGAGGAGAGCAGCTGCCTTTTGAAGGAGATGACCAAATTTCTTTTGATCTGTTTTTAAGAGTACAGAACTTGGTCTAAAGGCCATCCTCAGGCATCGCAGGCAGGACCAATGAAATACTGCTTCAAAGGGTGCAGAAGATAGAATTACAGCATTGCTTCATCTCTCTATACACAGAGTTACGCAGGAATGGTTTGCTAAAACTCACTTTATGCCATCTTTAAATTAAAAATAAATACAAAGAAGGGATTATTTAGCAAGCTAATTGAGGAATTTTCTTGTGGGCAATCCCTGTGTATACTGTGCTTTCTCTATAGCTCTTTTTGAACTTCAGACAGAGTATTATAGATTCTTGACTACAGAGCCTGGAGCAACTCTCTTCTAATCTGCAGGGTTTGTTTCAAGGCCTTCCCTAAACACCGAATGCAGCTCTTGCACTGACCCTATTAACACGTGGTGGACATGATACCTATCCTTTAGGATACCCAGCTCGATGGATAGTCTGACTGATGGAGATTCCAACCTATCCCTGATAATCTGTTCTGATTTGGTCATATAGAGGGCTGTTAACATCCAGCTATGCTGGCTGCTCTAGCATTAAGACGCATTGCCTTGGTACCTAAATAAAGCTGTTCCTATCACAGTGCTGCTGAGCTACCAAGGCTTACCCCTTCACAGAGAAGAAAGCCATTGTACCTGAAAGTTTGCACTAATTTGAGTATTGAAAGCCAATCCAAACATAAAAACATTAGGAAGAATTGCCATGATTTATAATGAAACCCTTCTTGCAACCCCGTGGTTGAAGTTCTGACATTCTCCACATGCCCCAGTCAGCTTTATGTCGTGTCATCAGGTGGTTATTTTTCTTAGAAATATTCACTATTGTCTTCTGAAGTGGACTGAACATGGATTGAAACAGCTGCTTTGGCAATTTGGCTTTTCAGAAAATTCTGGTGTTTCTCACCTGCAAAGTCTCCCCTGTTCCTGTTAGCGTTGCCAGCCTGTCCATCCAGCAGTTTGGGCTAATAGCTCCCAATATGTAGCGTTCATGAGGCCTGAAGGAGCTACGGCAGGCTGCTTAACACACTGTGCCTTTTGTAGGGCAAAGGCTAGGGTCTCAGCTGGTGTCTACAGAATTAGAAACAATTAGAAATGCTTTAATTGAAGTCAACAGAGCTACCTAAATTTACCACATTTGAAAAGCCAGCACAGACTGAGCAGCACTGGCAGTTAACAGGCCTCAACTGCTGATTCTGACTCCTGTGCAGACTAGGAAAATAGTGAATTTTTAAACAATATCCCTTTCTGTGTTGCAAGCAGGTCAAATGCTGTCCCATTTTTACGATCCAACAGGGACGTGGAGTTTAGGAACACACAAAAGCCCTAGAAAAGGAGTTGCAGCTGAGGTCACGTTTTCATACCCACACTATTGAACTATACCTTTGAAAGACAAAAGAGCAGGCGATGTCCTAACATGTAGCTGTTGCTTAATGATTGTGTTGTCGGTCTGGAGAGGGCGGAGTGGTAGGTTGCTTAACCGTTTTACATTTTCCCATGGTATAATATGGGTGATATGGTTAGCTATAATTAAAGGGTTATATAAATAAGCCATTGGGAAACAAATTAATTTATTTCCTTGGTGGGGCTAGTTATGTAATTTGGGGCTTACATGCTGATCTGCTTTCTCTTTGAAGCACTTAGCCCCCCCAGACCTGGTCCTCCTCTCCCAATTGTTTTAAAATAATTTCAAAACACGTCAAAGGAATGCAGATGTTAAATGTGCTGCAGCTTCAACTTCCTTGAAGCAGAAATGCCCTTAATGAGAAAAAGCTGGAGAGCAGAGTGAGACCTGGCTTGTAAAACAGTTTTATGGTATGTTTATTACTTTATCAGAAAAGGCCTTGGAACAGACCGAGTGGGGTAGCACATGACGTAGGGGAGCCATCAGTGCCAGTGGGCCACTGCTGCCCCTCGCCTGGTGGGTAGTGGAAGAATCGGTGACCTGGATCTCATTTTGGGCAGCTTCGTTAATTTTGGTGGTGCTCAACCTTTTTTTTGTTTACTCAGGGTCTGGCCCAGACTTGGAGATGGCAAAAGGAAGGGTAGGCCGGTTCCTACCCCAGTCAGAGGAATTACCATTTTCCAAGGAAATAAGAAGTTGTCATTAAAAGTCCAACTTAAAAAACCCAAAGCATAACACTAAGTTTTCCTCTTATGCTTGTGTATCTTTTATGAGCTTGTAAGTAACATCATTAAGCTACTTGCCATTCTCTAAACAAATCTTTCTTTAATCTTTTTTTTTTTTTTTACATTCTCTTCCCTAGAAATGCAAAGTCTCAAGCATCAGAAATTTTAGAACAAATTCCTAAAGTTTAATTTTGCATACAAAGCTGCAGTACAGAAAACAATTTCCACAAATGCTATTTGTACTAACAGCTATACTGGTTTCCTGTAATAGACACCATTTTGGCTTCACAAGAAAAAAAAGGGGGGGGGGGGGGGGGCGGGGAAGCCAGGAAAAAAGTAGGATTTAAATGTCTTGACATAAAGACCATGGCTACACTTCAGACAACTCTTCCAGGCCCCAGCTGTGACACTCAAACAATTTCACCAGCCGAAGGGAAGTGTACTTCTGCGATATGTCTGGTGTCAAATAAAAAGACATAAAGCATTAAATTACTTCTGGAGCATGCTCTCGTACCTTTGCTCCTCTGGCATACATGCCTCATTATAAAAGATCTCAGCCCTAACCTCTTGGACTTCCCATTGTGGAAGACCCTACCGGCAGAGGGGGAAAGGCAGCGCTGGTTTCTCTTCAGTTTAGATGTGAAGATTTCTAGTTTCAGGATAATTCCAAGTCCCGGTTGGCTGTTATAACTTCCTTTTAAGCTTTTACTTAATGTAGTGCAGTAACTTCACAGCATGTGCCTTAGGAATAAACACCAACCAAAACTGCTGATCGTGTTTATCTTACACTACAGGGAAGCCACTGATCAAAGCAATGTATATTTTAATCAAAACTCTTCCCAAAGTGGCAGCTTCCACTGCCAGCACACTGCCAGTGTGCCTCTGCTAACACTGCAGGATGAATAAAGAAAACCAGTCCTCCCAATAAGCAACAGTCTGGAGGCAAATTTGAAGCCACACAGCAGAGCTTCACATCGCTGGGGTGGATATCAAGTTGAAGACTAGCATAAATTTGGGCTGGGGCCCAGGGTGTGTTTGTCCCTCTCTGGTGGATTCTGAAGGGAGTGAGACTGTATGTTCGCTCGTAGAGTCTCTGTCATTTTAGCATTTTGAAGATTAACGCCTTTGATTTTCAAATCCTAATCACAGACTGCAAAAACAAGGAAGAAACTGTTGGGAATTAATAGGGCCATGTTGGGTTGGACTCTTCTGTGGGGGTTTGGTTAGTTGTTATGGGAACTTCTTTCTGTTTGCAGTCAGCATTGGATTAGGCACTGTATACGAAGAGTAAGAGGTGCAAAGTTTCAGTTCCTCATTCTCCTATGACTTTGTAGTACAGCCAGGCACACAGCTTTGGTGTCCAAGCTTGCCAGTGTCCAGAAATCACCTTGACCAACTGTTCTCAGTAAAGATGTTTTGGGGCAATTTAGCCCAGCTGCTGCCTAAAGCAGTTCCCTTGTTCCCCTGATTGGGTTTCTGAAAGGCATCACAGGAATATGCAGAAAATAGGCAGTGTCAATACTGGAGTGAGGGGAATGAAAAGCTTTTAGGCATTTCACTGGCTGAGATCAGGATCTGTGAGATCAGAATTGGTGGTTTCCTATAAAAATCACATGTAAATTTGGACAAATTGCTTAAACTTGCTGTCCTTGATGCTCAAAATTACCTAAACAACTGCATTAATCCATTTATCTTAAAGAAACTTAACTTTAATCATACTTAACTTCAATCATACACTTGTGTCCCAATTATGCTAATAGCACTCAAGTATGTACTTGAGTGTTTCGCTGACAGATGTTCTTCTAAATTGCAACTGCAGTTCAGTGTCTCCCATTTCCAGGGATGTTGTACTTCCCCTGGAGGAGCAGAGCAAGCTAACATGGCTGAGTAGGAGCTATGGGATCATTTGCATTTGTTAAATCTTGTTTGATACTTTCAAGAAACTAGCCTTCTCTTGAGGTCCAAGGACCTCTTTTTTCCTCTTCTTTTCTTTTTTTAAGGTTTTGTACACTGAATGATTTCTAAACAAGCCAGTGAGTTTTTCTTAAAAAAAAAAAAACCAAACACAAAAAAACAAAACAAAAACTTTTATGATTGGGCAACGGATTGTGGATGTTCAGTTAAAAAATGAAGTGTTAAGTTACTGCTGCAAGAAAAAGAAAACCTGTCTTGAAATACTAATCTTATGCACTTTATTTGCATTTTTGAAACTTAAAATGACTGTAACGTTTTTATCGAGAAATCTGGAAAATAAACCTACTCTTTGTCTTAGACCTTATGGGTCAGGTTTCAGCACAGACTGAATCTTACTGCTGACTTTTGAACCTCTTAGGATGCTGCTGTGCTTGGGTGCTGCACGACTCTTCTCTCACAAGAAAAGCAGCATTGTAAGTTGCATATATGATGTGTTTTTCTATTCGCTGTTGAGAATCTGCTTGCAAAGGAAGGGCCAAAAATATTTTGAGCAAGGTTCTATTAGTTTACATAGCTGATTAAAACTTGAGGCACTGTTTCTTTCTTGAAATAGTATCCACTATCCATCATGACAGCCCGTCTAAGCTGTAGGGTAAATCACCCTTTTGGCTGCCATGTTGGTAAAACTGAGCCTCACACTGAGGTGAGAAAATAAACTGAAGACCGTTTGAGGAAATTTTTGAAGACTATACGTAAACTCAATATCTTTATTATTTCTTGCTACAGCTGACTGGGTCTCTGGTTTTATATGTCTGTTGAAACAACGGCACCAGCAACTTAGCTGCTGCCGATTCCCTGTTATCACACACGAGGAGCCTGCTGGGGCAGTGAGCAGCAGCGTGAGCTTTTTTTGGCAATTCCCAATGAAATTTGAACTTTTGATCTTCTGACCTTTGAAAGGGGATGGCTTTGAAATTCACAGCAAATACAAGGCATGGGCAGATGTGACAGTGACACAGATGAGCCGTTGCCTTCCTAGGACGTGTTTATCCTGTGCATCTATTGTACAGGCAGCAGGCAACATGAGATGATGCATCCTCAGGAAATATTAGCTTTGCAAGAAGTGTTATTGTCCATCAGCAGTAAGCAAGCCTCCCTCTGTGGAGTGCAGGTAGGGCACAACTGGAACAAGGCAATACGAAAAGTAACAAAAGAAAAGCAGCCTCAGAGGGCTCCTTCTAATGCACAGCACACCAGGGAACAAATGGGTACTGATTACGACATCTTTTGCTTCCTATAGTGCTTGGCATTCCTTAATATGTATCGATGGCTTTCAATTGCTGTCCTCCATTGCAGCATCAAATAGGCTGAATGTTGCCAGATTTGGTCATTCAGTCATCCTTTTTAATCTGCCTGTCTCCCTTTCTTACTCAGTTAACATTTTTCTTTCAGATGCTATATCAAACAAGTCCACCAACAAATGATGCTTGTTACAGTCGCATCAGCCTCAGCAGGACCTGCATGGAGTCAGCTGTGTGCCAGCGGTGATCACCACGGTTGCATGACCTTGTGCAAGTGACAAGTGGACTCTGTACAAGGAGATCTGTAGAACAAACAAATGCTGTCCTGGTAGGGATGGTGGGGGTGGGGAAGAGCTCACCACCTAGCGACCTTTATTGCAGTGGAGAACCTGGCAGAAGTTATCATACCTGGTAGATGACATCTTCCTGTGGCAGGCTCAGATAAAAGAGTAGGACCCAAGTCTTCAGACGTATCTGGTGGTTCTGAATGCTGTCATGTTTTGAAATCAATTTGCCAGATGTGGTGAGCCACACAAATCTAAAATAACCTTTCCTCTTTAATTTCTTGAACATATTACAGGTCTTCTCTCTTTGTTTCCTTGAATCTTCCAAGAGTTCCAGTCTGACCACACTGATTTTGTGCTGAGGGGTGCCTAGAAAATATAGATGCGCTAAGTAAGTATGAAACATTTCTTATTTCTTATATCAAGCATATTTTTCAAGTGACAGTTTTTAGTATCTGTTCCATTTCTTTCCAGGAGAATCCCACACCAGCTAAAATGTCGATTTATTTAAAATACAACTAATGAGCTTGCTTTCTCCTCTGTCTCATGCTGGAAAATCCCACCTGATCCCTAATTAACAAATTGATTTATTGGAAGTATAACCAATGACCTCCCTTTGTCCTTTTCTTCCAGCTGCAGAATCCCACCTGATCCGAGATTATCACATTGATTTATTTAAAATTAAAACATATGCATCGCATGGTTTCTTTATCATGCCTCTCAGTGAATTCCTCAGACATATGGTCAACTCACGTGCCAATGCTCTGATTTTACCACTCACAGATCCAATAGAGATTAAGAGAAAAATAATGGTTTAAAATGCCATACCATACCCCTAAGTGTTAAGTGTTGGAGTGTTCTTACTATTAAGGTCAATATGAAGTCACTGGTAGTAACTCAAAGGATCAGCCTTGCAGATCGTGTTCCAACAAATCACTGGAGCACACGTTTGCATTCAAACACTTGGGTCAGCTCGTTGGTGTGAGTGGATCTCTGCAGGTTCCTATCCATAAGTCCTGTGCATCCAGTGTTTTGCTAGGTAATGGGTTTTGCTGCAAAGCACTGCCGATGTCCACTGGTGCTCCTGCCTCACACAGAATAAACAGCCAAGAAGCATCAGCCAAAATGGGGGGAACAGAGCAGGACACGCATGCCATGGCTGATTCACCAGGGGCTCAACCTCTTGTAAACAGCTCGTGGCAAGTCTAGCGCAGTTTGGAAGTGTGTGTGTGTATAACAAGAGCTCAGAAATACCACTCATCAGCAAGATCTGACCTTGGACTTGCACTGATATGAATATATCTGCAGGCAAGATGAGGCCATTACAACCTGGTATGTAAACACTGAGGTATCCTTGGCCCTCTTCCCTGCGGTTCTGCAAAAACAAGCAGTGGGTCACTCACTGTAGACAATGTCTTCAGAGAGAGGAACTGAAAAATAAGGGGCTGTTTTAGATGAAGCAAGACAGAAACACATGGTCTCTGGCAATAAAGACAAGTGGCCACAGGTTACATGAATTTCTTGCATCAAAAGGAAAGGCAGAGAAATATCCCAGTTTAGCATTGCCAGTCAGACAACCTTCTTGTAGCACAATACAAATAGTGGGGCCCTGTCTTGTGCTGATAGCCACTCCAACATGCATCTCCTTTTCCCTCTGAGCTGTCCCTTCAGCCTTACTATTTCTCTGGGTACTAAAAAAGGAAAATCAGACTGAATTCAAAAGGAAAGAAAGTATCCAGGGGCTACTTGTCCCTTGCCCCCACAGACCCCCACATAAGTACTGGAAACCCTACAGTTTCTTGAAGCTCTTTCTAAGTAGCATGGTGTAGGTCCACCAGTACTGTGCAAAGCGGTCATGCTCAAAAAGGGACCTGAACAAGACCCAGCACCTCTGCAAAGGAAAAATTTGAAGCAGTTCTGAAGTAAAACAGCTGAGGTGTCGGCCTGCCTTACGGGAAGGCTCTCAAACTTTGGCATGTTCAACTCCTCTGAAGTGCTCTAGTGTTCCCTGGGGATGGTTGGTGGTCTCTCTAGGGTAGCAGTAGTCTGCATTTGTCTCCCAGTCCCTGACTCAGGTTTCCAGAACAAATCTATAGTATGTCTGGCTCCATAGCTTAATTGTATGGTAAGCCCTTTATTTCACTTGGCCAACATCTCCTCTGGCTACCATCCTAACTGAGGTTTCTCAGTTAATGCTGTTGATCTCCTACATAACTCCCTTCCAGCCTCCTAGACCCTCACAGGTTTATTTCTTTAACATTTTTAGCTGTACTCCTGTATGCAGTTTGGGCTGTCAAAAATGCCACAGTTCAAATATAAATTAATAAAAGGAAAAACGTGGCTGAAATAGCTTACTTTCACCTTGCCTGCCGCATTACTTAGGACAGCTTGGAGCAGATAAAGCTCCTCACTTTAATTCTAAGCATGCAGAAGAGTGGCATCTAGCTGCTTGGCCTTTAAAATATATTTTTCCTACTCCCTCCCTGAAAACAATATGCACACATCATAGATCAGATAGGAGAGAAAAGGGAAGTTCCTCTTTTCATAAGGGGAATTCAAACACCTGAATTCCCATCACACTTGTCTTATGACATAGGGCTTCACCTCCATCCTCCTGTGTGCATCCTGCCAGGCTCCCAGCTAGCCCTTCTGGCAGGCAGCTTTTTCAATGGAAAAAGTGGTGAAACAAAGTGCTGCCTTTTGCATGTAATAACCCCATGGGGAGCCAACTCAGAGACCTGGGAGCCCCGGATCCCTGGCTTCCTTGCCTCAGGGGTTCAAACCCACATCTCATACCAGGCTAGGATGGGTGTTTTTCCCAGCTCTATCATGAGCTGTTCTATTGTGCTGAAAGAGATGAATAGAGCCGAAAGGGAAAAGTAATAATGGGTGATGAGGGATGCTGTCTGGGAAAGGAGGTACAGGAGACACCTTGTTTTGGTTTCTCCTCTCAGACTATTTCCATATTTTGTCTGAAGATGGTTATGTTTGAAATTCGTAATAATTTTCTGGAGGAGGGACCGTTCCTCTCCAGGCAGCTAGAGTCATTCCCGGAATCCCTTCCCTTTTCTGTGAGATTTCTCTTCCTTCCTGTACAGCCCAAAAACCTTCAAAGAAGATTGCGAGTGCCACCAGGAAAGACTACATGTATGTAGCCAACAGGGACCCTTTTGGATGTTTGAATTTTCACCCCAACCTCTTTTACTGGGTGTGAGATACTTGTCTGTCATCATGACTAACAATGAAGTTACTGTTAATTAAAAACATATCCAAAGGCATGAAAGAGACCATTTCTATGAAAATTTCTGTTTCATCAGTTGTGCCCCCTTAAGTTCCATTACTGTATTTATCTCACAGAAAAGGATTACACAAACATGCTAAAGGAAGCACAACTGCCAAGCCAGTCACTCCAGGTATTATCTTATTAATCTTAATTGACATTTCCTTGTTTGTCTCTTTTCTTTTTATTTTTCCTTGCTGCAGCTTTGCATAGCCCTTTTTCTAAATTCCAAGTGATAAGTCCCGAGAAAGGCATTACTTATTATCTAATGAACCACATCTTAGCGGATGATCACTTTTGAGGGTATTTGGTACTATAATATCAAAGAGAGAGTGTCCAAAGGAAACCATAAGTAACAACCAGTAGCTTTAGAGTAATGAAACCTTGAAATTCTTCTTACCTTTTTTTTTGTAGCAACTCGGCTCCAGGAACATGTTGTTTTTATCAGGTGTTAGTTCTTTAAGACCAGCCTCTGTTTTCAGCAATGGTCAGTATCTGATGCGTAGCAGGAAAGTATATCCCTGCCCTGTTGGCAGTGTGTGTCTAGGGGATATTGCAAATATCAGCAGTGGCAAAAGAAAGGTTTCTTCTCACCACTGTGCTTTACAACTGAAAGTGATTCCTTTTTCTTTTTGCCTGGCTTTGGAGTTAGATGGTACTTTGAGACAAACTTTTCCACGTGAAAAAAATTGCTTATTGAAACTGATCATATTTTCTGGGTTTATATAAAAAAGTGGAAATAAAATCTTTAACTAGAATTCATTTTAATTAGAAATTGTATCTTGGTACCTGAACTGTAACATTATCAAATAGACCAAACTTCTACCCAGATTTCCACAAGAAATACAAACTTTCACAGTTTAAATAAGATACATATTTCAACTTTTCTTGTTGGTTCAACCTCCCTAGAAATGAAACAAAGAAAAGCATTTTTTCAGCCAGTTTATTTAGCCCCAACAATACTGCCACAACGATGTAGAAAATATACAATTATATTCCCAGCCCTCAAAGCTTACTCACTGTGAGACAGATACACTTCAGCTCCAGAAGCTAGAATTGCTCAAAAGCCTGGAGACATTTGGAAGAGGGAGTTCACCTATGCTGAACAAATCCTTTGTGTTACCACATCAGCGGTGATGAAAGCACATAGGCAAAGCTGTGCTTAGCAAATTACTATGCCATACAGCTTACTTTTTTTTTGTTCCACCATGCTTAAGCAGGCAGCGTATTCTTCTCGTCTTTGGAAGATCCAAAAAGGCAGGCTCTTAATTCCTCTATTAGCACATTCTTTGAGCTCAGCAAATTTTTTTGGAATATGAAGGATCTTCTCCTGTGTAGTCATTTAACGTTGTTCCAAACAGCTGCATCTGAATACCATGGGTGAAAATAAGTTTCACATGCCTACTGGAAACAGGGATAAGGAAATGCCGTTTGCACAGGCAGAAGTAATTTGTGCATCTTCAAAGCTTGCAGAAATGCTTGCTGGTTTTTATAAATTGACTATACTTAGAAACAGGTGTGTCAAAGCTGAAAAAGCTACCTCTGGGAAACAAACCACAAGATTTCCTTGGTAAGAGTTTACTTGGATGGTTAACCTTTGTGATCTCTATTCAAGGCTTACCTTCAAGGTCAGCTTTCTCTTTCACGTGTATTTTTTTCTACTGCACAGGTATCTGCATGAACTCTATCTCTGTGGTATCTGAATGCTTAACTATATTTTTAGGAAGTATGCTCATTTTCCAAGTGGGGAAATAGACCACGGTAGTCTAGATACCTTGCCCACGGCTGGTCAGGAGATTTGTGGTGCAAACAAGAACTGAGCTTTTGATTTCTAGCAAAATAGCCTTCTGTAATGTCAAGGTAATGGAAGAGAGAAATCTTTGCTACTGCATTATTAAAAGGTGTTAGGAAATGATGGGAAAATGGTAAGCATACTTGCAGAAGCCTTTATTTTCTGTGCTCAGATGCATCAGGACTGCAGACACACAAAATATCCATATCTACATTGCTCCTTTGGAATAATAATAATTTCATAGGTGTAACTATTTATCTTCCCACAGGCCTAATGTCAGTAAAGTAGTTCAAGATCCTCAGATACAAATTATTTTTGATCAAAGTATAATGAATAAGCTTCTCTAGCACAAAGCATGTTACATTTCATTAAACTAGCTGGACAAACTGGTCTATCTTCATCAATATAATAAATAGGGGCACATCCCAGTTTGTTTCCAAAGCTATATTTTGTTTTTCCATCTTCCATTTTGAACGCAGAGTAATAATTCTCAAGCCAACACCTTCCTGGTGGCATATTTTCTAAAGAATCAATAAATCTACTTGGCCCTCTTGCAGATGGTTCAGTTTTGCGAGGTGGAGTTCTGGACCTACTCATTGATGATTCTTGACATGGGGCCCTCCACCTCAGTAAGCAAAGAAACTTTTTTCCCCAGCAAACTTTATAACTGAACCCAAGGAAGCTAAGCAGTTTCTTTCATGGGAGGGTAAAGATCCATTTTAACAGGGTTTATTAGGGCCTCCCCAGTTACTCAAGAGCAAGCAAGTCACATCTCTCTCCAGAGAATCACAGGGACGTTTCCTGGTGGTAGATGTGCTCTGACATTGCTTACCAGCAAGAAAAAATGGGACAGGGTCTGGCAAAGGACTGCTCTTGTATACTTATCTTTGAGGACTGTCAAAGAGCAAGTAGGAAACTTGTGCTCTATCCTTAGGAAAAGACATTTCTGCATAATCAGAGGGTAGAAACCAGTTCCATTCTATTCTCTTCTCATGTTTATAGCCGAGCTTTGACAAAGGAGTGATTTTGCCCCAGAGCAGTTAAAACCAAAAACCCAAGAGATCTACTCCATAGGCATTTTCCTGGCATTCTCTGACATGCAGATGACTGATAATAATCATCATAACAGCTGTTATCTCAAATGTCTGCCTCCAGGCAATTAAAAAGTAAAGAAAAGCCAAAACACTTGAAGAGATGAATATAGAATGCATTTGCCAGTCATTTACTGGCCCTGGATTGCCTGTTGTCAGGGGTAAAATGAAGCACGTTTGCTTTATAAGAAAATTACAGAGCTGTCATCCTTGAGCTCATATACATGGAGTGATGAAGAGCCACACCATTGCCAGGACTGAAGGCAAAACAATTGTTTTTTAACCAGAATCTGAAATATCCTTTTTCAAGCATATGCCTGAGCCTTGCTGTGAGGGAGCAGCAGGAGCAGGGCTGTCTCCAGGGGGACCCCCATGCAAGCAGTACATGAGCACAGCTGCTGCAGACATGGCAGGTGGATGAAGTAGGTCTAGGGTCCACCCTGGGGATCCAGCCAGAAGCAGTGGGAGATGGGGCTGGGGGCAAGCATAGGTCTAACTTCAGGTAGGATCCAGCCATCGTCTCTGGACTCTTGGAAATGTTCCTTTGGGGCAAAAGTTTGCAACTGGGAGATGCTGCTTGCACATATTCCTTCCAACCAGCTCCCATGGTGGCATGCTGGTTTTATAGGGGAAGTCACTTAGCTAGGTGGTGTAGCCTACAGTGCCAAAATGTATGTGCCTTGGCATCAGGTGTAGGACAGAGCTAATACACGTGCAGTTTACATGCTGGATAACTTGGGTCTACATGGATCTGTGCTAGTAAGGTATGATGATTTTTCTGATGATCTGAGGGAGGAACGATTCATCTAACAGGGATCAACAAGCTTCTGAGGTGATGTGTCAGCTTGTGGAGAAGGGGTTTTCACCCCAATTAGGTAACATCAAGCCTGCACCTGTTTGCTGCAGCCACACATCTTTGAAATGTCCAGTCTATAAATGTGTGAAAAATCATTCAAAGAAAGTTTTCTGGACCAGGCTGAAGTCAAAGTCACTGAGTGCTCGTCAGAGCTGTCAATGGGGGAATTACAATGCAACTATCAATAACTGAGGTGTTAGAGAGGGAGTGAGAGATTAAGGGCTTTTGTTTTCTGTGTCCTAAGAAACATACTGACCTCCACAAGAGAAAACCCACATGTTTGTAGGAGGTTTGGATTCTCGACTGTACCATATCTCAGTAAAACTCTGCCTTTATAAAAAAAAAAAAAATACCTCCCTACTGAATTGTTATCCCTTTAAATTGTGTTCACATGTAACAAGCCTGGCTTTCGCATACTTCTGACAACTCTGGAAGTAGAATTACTGCAGAAATCTGCAGTATTTTAGTGGGAAGGGGGTACTACTAACCATAAAGCTCATATTGAAAATCCATCTGTCTTCTGATTTGAGGCTAAGGCAGGCCAAGAAAGCCACATGGGCCCTAGGAAAAGAAGTACCAGGGGAAGGGGAGGAGAAGGTCATCTTGGTTGTGTTGGAGAGGGAAGATGAAAGCTTTACAGGTGTTCAGGGAATAGGTATTTCACCATTTCACTGATGTCAGATAACTGTCTGTAAATGGGATGTTTATTTTAATTTTCAAGCCTTTAGCACTGAAGACTGCTTAAACACTGGATAAAAGATGTCCAGGACAGGCTATGAATTGTCAAGATTTAGGATTAAATTTAAGAAGCAGCAGTATATATAAAACAATGGAGAGGAAGTTAGTAAATCCTGGTTCGGCTCCTGCTTCTGCCTATGGTTTTGCAAATGTCCCTTTTCTTCCTTTGTATACATGTTTCTCAAGCCTTTAGCATCTGTTTTGCATTTGTAGCACATCTTCCTACTGAGGGTGCCTCTTCATGAGCATTTTTGTAGGCTCACAGAAGGGGTTAGTTCAGATCAGGAGCACACTTTGAAGTGAACCTCCCGTCACCCCTGCTTACAGTGCCTGGCTTCAGAGGCAAAGCAGGGCAGAGCCTTCTCCCACCACCCCAGAAACTGGGCATCTCCGTGGGGACACGGACAGGCCAAGGTGGAGCTGGAGAACTTGAGTAAATGCCCACAGAAAGTCGAGTATGGCCTGGTGATGTGCCACACTTTTAAATGTCTTTTGTGTCTCTGAAGCACATTCAAGAACTGAAAGGGACCCACATGGTCTGAAATGGCAGCCACGGGACTTGCCCTGTGAGCCACCTGCTGAGCATCACCTCATCTCAGTCCTTCCTTTGACTGGTCCCTTGGGACTCACCAGGAAGGAGCACTCTGTGAAGGGCACATCCAGGAATGACGTTTTCCAAAGAAAAAGCCCATTCTTTGCTCCAAGAGTTAAAATTCATCATTATAATTCATGGAAAGTGATCCAGTCTGAAAAATCCTGGCGGTGCTTACAAGGGCAGGAAAATAATCATGGTGGAAGTTGTGTAAAACAAATAAAAATCTTGGAAAAGCTTTAAAATCAGGATATGAAATCCTGGATACTACCAGAGTTTTGTGAAAATGCCCTGACATGGTTTCTTGCAAAAGCGTTTGTGAAACTTTGGGTAAACTTAGGCTATTTGACTCTTTTGGTTGGAAATGCTACAAAACTGTGTGGTTCTTACTTTTCATCTGCCAAAATCAGGGAAGTAATTGCACTGTGTTCCTTGTAAGTGTTAGGAAGTGCACTTTACTAAGTAAGGCTCAAGTAAGATTTAAGTAGAACTTGAAAAAGTTCTTATGACTTTTGAAATGCACACAGATTCAGTATGCATGTCTCTGCTATATTCTTGTGGTGATTTCTGGTAAATATTTGAAATGATGGGTCTGCAACCTGAATGAATAGAGAATTATATATTGCCAAATATTATAGGAAGCACAAACCATAGGTTTGCTCACACTCTACCCTTCCTGCTATTTTCCCTGGAAGACTTGTATGTTATTGGAATTTCTAATGAATTGTTCTCTCAAAATTACAAGCAAGATGCTGTTCCAGTTTAAGGTAGTTTAGCAGCAAAGTCATTGGCATAATTCATTGTAGTATATATAAAACTGTAACGAGGAGAGTAAAAGAATGCTTTCTTCTCATCATCTTCTATAATTTTTTTAGTACACAGCACCTTTACAGAGCTGTGAGGGCTGGTGCAGCCTTTAAGATATTCATCAAAAATCCCTGCTGGCTTAAGGGAACATGGGTCCGCTGCAGTCCATGCATCTGTGCCAGTTCACACTACCCTTTCTCCAAAAGGAAGCAAGCACTGCAAGAAAGTAGAACTTGCCCTGAAAAGTTTCTTCTTTTCAGAAATAAAAATACTCCCCAATCAACAACAGCCAATTCCCTTTTTGCCTGCCCCCAAACCCTTGTCCTTACCATCTCTGTGAGACTATAAATTGATCTCTGTAACATGTCCAGAAGATTAAAAATAATCCAGGCTCTCACAGAATGCAGAAACACGTCGCTTGTTCCAGAATTGAAAGGTCCTCAGGGAGGTGCTGCCTTAAATTTAAACCAAGATAACTTTAGCATGAGTGTCGCAGCCTTAACTGTGCTGTGTCCAGGAGGTGATTCCTTGGGAATCAGTTTCCTAAAGTTTCACAGTTGTTTCCAGAGAGAGTTTTTTAAGAAAGAACAGAAGTAGACTTAGCAATAAAGGCCTTTCTTTGCATTGAAGTATTCCCGATAACGTGCTGGGTGGAATGAGTAGAGGCCACATCAGGTGCAGAAGCAGCAATTTTGTTTAAGGTGGGTTTTGCATGGCACAGTATAACATTTCCACAGTCTCCAAGCAGGACCGGTGGATATCACATAATGGTTCCTGTGCCAGAATATCAATGCCAACTGGATTTTCAGGTCTGACTTTTACTCTTGTCTCTTCAGATAGGACAGATCAAAGTACATCAAGTGACTTACAGATGTACCAGTAGCTGTCAGCCAAACCACAGTGCTTTAGGATTCAAACAGCACAAAAGAGTCAACCGGCTGAGTCTCACAGAATCTGCCAGCTTCCTCAGGTGACCTTCACGGTACAGCCTCCCTTGCCAGCAAATGGGCACTCGGGGAGCGCGGAGAAGCTGAACGGGGAACTCGAGACTTTTGCACTGCCCCTGGGGGTACCGTGGCTCTGGGTCATGCTATTCAGTGCACGGAAGTTTGTGCAAAGCCCCTGAGGTTGGTTGTCTCCTGGGGAAAGAAGGATGCCCTGAGAAGGGACAACATGATTGCAGTGACCTTGTTGAGTCACTCAGAGCTTCTCCACACCTTTGCCACAGCAGCTTTTAAGGTCTGAGGAGCTTGTTGCTGTCTTTGAATGCAGTTTCTGTCCACACCTAAGAGCAGGAGGGAGATAGTGATCACCAGTCTTTTAATAAAATAAGCAAGAATTCGAAGCACTAACTTTGGGTTAAAGAAAAAGATTTAATCTTATTAGAAAAGTAAGTTCTACCTCTCCTCTGAAAACTGTTTCCAAAAACATACATGCACAAATCCAGCTAGCACAATCATCCATTTGCACAGCAAGCCCTTAGACACTGTTTTCCTTCTTCCAGATGACTTTCGTAGCTCACCTGGGAAATAAATTACTGGGCCGTGCTAGAGTTAGTAAACCTACATACACTCATAAAAGTTCAAACCAAAGTGTGATCATCAAGTACTTAGAGGTCAGTAATTACACCCTTAATTTTCAGAAATAATTTAGAGGAGATTGTATTATCTAGAGAAAAAGGACCTTCTTTTTCCTTTCTGAATATCCCATTATAAGCTAGTAATGAGTATAAAAATCAGGACCTGGCTAAACGTTTGCTGAAGCCAATGGAAAGTCTTTACGTAATCCCAGGGCACTTTGGTGGGAGCCCTTCAACCCTTTCAATTCAGAAAAATCACTTATGCCATAAGCACTTTATAAAGTCCCAATTATATTACCCCATTTTGCGGGAGAGAACTCCAACTACCTGAAGTTGGTAATATGCTTAAATACTTCACAGAACAAGAATGCACTTAGGGCCAAGTATAGGCATAAGATCAGGGCCTTAATATTTATCAGACCACGCTGCTTGTTATGTGGAGATCTTTTGCTGTTTAAACTATGGGTGTTGGTTTGGTTTTTGGAGAAAGGTCTTCCAGATGTTCTTCAAAAAAATGGTATCTAACAACATTAGCTAGAGGTAGTACGACATACTCTTTCAAAAGCAGGCTTTTGTAGAAAGTGATAGTTATGTAGTTCTCCATCTTTACTGTCAGGTCATGCTGCTGCTGTTGTGTGTCCAGGTCTGGGTCTTACAAATTAAGATGTTGCACTGCTTCCAAGAGTCATGACACAAAGAAAGGCATAAAGCTCCAGTCTGCTCCTGACAGCTTTTCTTTACACCATTTTTTATCTTTGCAGTTGAAGAGTCTAAGCAGGTTTCAGTGGTTCTGTGCTCCCAGTACACATCATCTGCAGCAGCCAGTCGGCTGGAAAAGTCTCTCGTAGGCTAGCTTTCAAATGGGGAGTTTCTCACAGCACGATCAACCACCTTTCCAGCAAATCACAGGTGTTCTCCACATGGTGTGAGCAGGTGAGAACATGACTTTGCCAAACCATGACGAAGTTTGGTAGCTGAAATACAAAATCCAAATTTGGCCTGAGATCTGAATCTGGCACTCCGCTTTATCCTCTGCTTCGAGCCAAATCAAACTGCCGCACATCATGAAAACCAAACACTGCTGTGCTCTGGACCACTTAAGGCCTGGATCCAGCTATAAACTCCAAGGAGGAAGCTCCTCTCTATGCATGTTACAGTGGTGCCGATGCACAACATACTCCTTCATTAGCTAGGGGTGGTAGCACTCTGAGAGAAATTCAAACACCTGAAAGTCTGCACCTAAAATTCTGTAAGGGAGAAGCTAAAATGTTGAGAGGCACTGGAGGTGCAATGAGATTGCCACTCCATGTAGCTTAAAAAGAAAAAACCACAAAAGAAACACATAAGCAAGATTTATGGGTGGTTCAAGTTCTGAGGCAAAGCACTCACTCCATCTTTTTTAGCTCCTAAAGTATCTTATTATTAGTTTAAAAGCTGCCAGCAGACGGAGTAATTCTTTCAGGCAACCTGTGCTTTTTTTGAAGGGAAACAAAAATGCAAAGGATGTGTTCCATATTCTTCAGGAAGTGTTTCTTACCGTGGAGCCAGCTCTGCTGCACCCCCCTGAGCACTTGCAGGGCATCCGTGGCATGCCAGCCTGCCAGGCAATTCTGCTGCCCAGGTGATCCTGCTGCCCAGGCGATCCTGCCCGCACGTTCTCTCTTGCGTACTTTGGGTTTTTTGTTTGTTTTAATAAGGAAGGATTTGAATTTTTCTTCTAGTGTGTTTGGCACTTCTGGTAGAGCCTTTGACATGGAAAACGGTTCATCTTTCAAATGCCTGTGGCATTCCCTGTGAAAGGTGATTTTTAAAAAGCCATTTTATTTTGCTTCCTGGCAGTGATATCAAAGGAACAATCAGTGCCTGATTTAAAGCCAACAATTTATTTCCATTATAATAAACAGAAAACAATGGCATGCTGCCTTATTAGTTATTCACTTTCCAAGTCAACAAACTCAGAGGGTTGGGATGAGATCTAACCAGAGATATGCTTTGATGTTTTCAGTTTGGAGAATTGGTCTCCTAGCCAAAATGCTGAGCGATGCCAGTTCTGGGGGAAGAAGGGAGGGAAGGAAGGGTAAAGAGAAGGGAGGGAATCATGGAAAGTGCAGGTCATGGGGTAGCAACTGGAAGAGCTGGGTATATTATGGCATGATAGTGGCTGGTTATGAGAAGACCTTGGAGTGGTGATTCTGGCACTTGGGAGTCTCACATCAGCTGTAACACGTGTGCAAAGAGCAGCAGCCGGATTGATTTCAGTGTAGTTATTTTGGTAAATACCCATTAAGGATCTAGTTCAATACACATTCAAGACCTCCTACTGTACTTCAGAACAGTCACTTCTGCGGTGTTTGCAGTGTGTGTTGCGGAGGCTGATGGATCCAAATGTGCAGACACGCAGAGCAGCCTGGGTCCTCATCCTGCTCTCCCAGGAGCAAGCGCTTAGTCTTCTAGCACTGTCACATAAATACTACTTTGTACAGAATGCTGCAAAGCAAAATGAGTTTCAGTATTTGTCACTGTACTTTGTTGTTTTAGCACTGATTTCACATGTGTATAACACTGCAGGAGGGGAAAATCCTTAGCAGAAACATAAGAGTTAAAGTGCTTTGAATTGTTTTGGTCTGTGTGCCTAAAGGGACAGAGAAGTTAGGGAAAACTATCTCACAAGGTCTTGTAGGTGGGGCTCAACCTGAAGTATCTGCTATTTTTCTATATAGAAAATTGTGATTAACTTCTTTCTTGGCATTATGATACCAACAAAAAGCAAAAAAGCTGAAGACTCCCCACTGCCTTGAATGCATTTCACCAACAGTCCCAGAACAACCCAATTACCCCTGTTACTTAACAGAGCAGAAAACCTGAACATGGGGCAAAGCGACTGATCACTGCTTGTTTATTTGTCACATCTCTCATAGACAAGCCACCCCAGCTGTTTTGTATTCCTTTGTGATAAATATACAAACACATCAAAACACATTTTTTTTTCTCATAGAATTGATGCTATAAACTGGCCAATTGGTTTGTCACAGTAACCAAATGAACAGAGACAACAGTAACTGAAGTAGATTGATGCTTTAGTGGAGAACTGCCAGTGTGTCGTAGGGAGATATATAGCTGCTGCCTACCTGTAGGTTTTTATTTTAAGGGAATTTTAGTAGGGATTTTTTTAAAAAACTGAGAAAATTGCAAATTTTTCCAAAGCCAAAGGAAAACTTGCCATTCTTAGGAGGAGCAAGACAAGTTGCAACCTGTTTTAGAAAAGGTATTGCATGGTGATCACAAACCATCATCTATGAGGTAACCAAATACAGCATAGAAAACCAAAAATACTCATTAGGAAGAAATGTCTCATCTGAGCAAAGATGTTTAGTAACAGTTTTTGTGTTATTGCCTTTAAATAGCCAAACCCATAGGAAGGAAAGAATCCGAAGCAGGTGATATTGCGCAAAAGATCACTTAGTACTTCTTTGGGCCACAAGAATCTTTGTGACGATGATTTTCAGAGAGCAAAGTCATGCTACTGGATCCAAGCCTCAGAGTGTTTCTTGAACTGGCACTTTTCAAAAATATCCGCTTGCAATGACCAGCAGTGACAGTCTGTCACTCGTGCAGGTCAATTTTCAGTGCAGAATAGCACTCTCAAATCCTGCGTGAGCAGTTTCCTCTCCTTTGAACCCTCTCTCTTATTGCCAGATGCTCAGTCACAATCTGGCCCTCATTCCTTTAGTCCTTCCATAAATGGAAGCAAATTTCCACTAAAAGCTTCCTTGGGGGCATAAGGAAATTAGAGAAAGAATAGACCTGGAGTCCTCTCATGTAGCTAAAAGGCCTCCAGTCAGACATTGCAGCCAAATTCTCTTTCCTGTGCTCTGTTGCAACATGATCTGACTTTTTTCTAGCCTAGAAATTCTGGCTCCTTGTTTTATTTCAGCCGATCTTCCTTCAGTAGAGGCATGTGATACCTAGCCTTGATCCTCCTAACCACAGTAACCCAAAGCATCCCACAAAAAGGTCTCCACTTCTTGCCCTTCTGCATTTTCATGATTGCCTTCTGGACGGTAGGAGACGATACTGAAATTCTTTCAACAGACATATGAGCTTATCCTCCCTCCTTCAAATGCTGGCTTTCTCTCTCCTGTACTCTGAATTTTACCCCATCAGCTCAGTCTTTCTGCTGGCCCCCACTCATTTCTCAAGCCCAAAGCCTATATGTTCATAGCCACAAAGTCCCAGAGAGCAACATAACCCAGCATAGAGTGATTTCAGGTCGGCGATGACTGAGGCCAGCCTGGGTGCTGCCTCCCTTGTCGTTAAATGAGCCTGAGCATCATACAGTAAACACTTGTGGTGAGGAAGCTACAGCTGGAGCCATCACATGGCATAAAGGAGAAAATACCTAGCTAAATTAATGCCAAAAAAGAATAATGTTGGTGTTTCACAGGGCAATAGGAGCCATCTCTGATGTGCTGTCTTTTTATTTGTCTTTGCCATGAGTTCAGTAAATACTCTTATTAACGCACGGAGTGCAAAGGCCTTCACTGTGGTAGGTACCGTAAGTTACCAGTGCCTTGCCTCTAAAATCTTTCAAAACCGATGAAGGCAGGCAAGGGGGCAATATTGTTCCCTCCATCCCACAGGCATGGAGGACCAGGCAGCAAAGCTTTTGGGTGAAGTGCTCAGTGTCACACAGAGGATCTGCTGAGGAAATAGGGACTGAGAACAGGTATTGTGAATCTTTAATTCCTATACATCCTTTTGATGCAGAGTCAAATCCTGCTTCTATGAAACCCCACTGAAGGCAGGAAAACTACACATAGATGAGAGAGATATTGCCTGTTCTTTTTTCCATTCATGTCAGATTTCCCTGAAATCTGTTTTATCTAACTGCCAGACAGAGCTTCTCAAATCTGCAGCCAGCATTATTTGGTCAGGGCATGGGGGTGAAAAGCCCAGCATTCAACCAAGATTCCTTGGAGTATCTTTAAGATCTTGGATCACATAAAACAGTCCCCTCTCATAAAAGAAAAAAAAAAAAGAGGAAAAAAAAAAGAGAGAAGCACACAAACTTACCATTGTTGAGTGTTTCTTTAATAGAATCAGAAACAAATTTGTGACCTTGTGGCCCAGAGGTGGGAACACCATCTATAAACTTGCCCAGACATAGAAATGCATTCTGCCTGTCAGTAGGAGTTTGCCATTGAACATGTATATAAAAAAAGCTGGTGTTACATTAGGCCAACATTTTTTAAATGCCACAGCTCACTTTATATGCCGTAAACCTTGTTAATGTTGCTAACAAGAAAGTTAAAAACTCAAAGCTGTAAAAATAGGAATGCCACTGCTAACTAAATAAATATATGTGAGAACCAAATATTCAGATACAAGTTCTGGAATGGCTTGTGTCCAGGGAGGGAGAAAGAAGAAAACATAAACCTGAGTTGTTTCTGATATTATAAAAGCTCCCTATAGTCAGCAAAACTGTCTCCTGTTGAGTGTTTGACTTAATTTCGAGTAGTTCTTGAGAATTCAAAACCATAGCATGGAAGAAGAGGCCAGTCGCTTCAGAAGTCAGGGCAGGTGGGTAGCAAGGACCACGCCAGCAAGGACGATCCGTCCCCGGAGACTGGATGGGGCGGGCCGGGAGGGAGGTTTCTTTCTGTCTGACTCAAGAACAGATGGTTAATGTGGCACTGGTGGGGAAAACGTTTCCATCAAAACAGGCCACCTACATATTCTGGCCTCTGCTGTTGGCTCTGGATCTAAGTTAATAGACCAAGTTTGTGCCTGTTATATGCAATCCGGGATGTATTGTGAATCTTTTTGACAGCCTGGACTCTGTACTGGTTCAGAGGCTAGAACTTCCAGGGATTATTTTTGGCATTTACATGCTAACTGCATATATTTTGAATTGCTTATCGATGCAACTTTGTAACTCTATAATGTAAGAATTGAGACCTGCTCCTAATGTTGGGCCTTCTGACGTCAGAGTTAAGTGGGCTTACCTCTCTAATTAGCATTGGCAATTAATTTTGTGTCTTCTAGTCTGCTTGTGAAAAGCAACCTTTTTCTTTTCCTAATTTATTACCTCCTGGAAATGATGAATGGAAGACCTTAAAATGTATGATATGTACTCACACGATAGACCTTTGATTACAGATTTTGGGAGCCTATCTCATACACTTGTTTATGCATATAAATCTAGAGAAGGTTAGACAGGGAGGAAAAGTGGGAAAGAGATAGAGGTGTTACTCTCACCTTCCTGTGAATGCAGGCTTTGGCTTTTCCTAAGAACAAGTTCTGTACGGTTCTTTTCCCCATTGATGTCTGCAGTGTAATGTATTGTCAGACAGGTATGAAGCAAACACCTATTTACTTAAGCATTAGTTTCCTGATCGCAATTCCAAACTGGGTTTATGGAAGCCCATGGACCGTAGGTCAGCTACTAAGAAAGGCAAACTGATGGCTTAATCCCATAAACAACAAACACACCCTCCCCAGCAAAAGTATCTGTTGAAATGGGGACAACTTGCCAGGGCCCTGAGTGCACTGATAGCCTTCACTGCCCTGACCCAAACCCACCTGGGGCCACCAGCCACATCTGAGAGCCCCTACCCACACGCCTTCTCCTCACTGATCTGGGGGTGCATTTAATCTCAGGCTTGGGTAAGAAGTCCTCGTTGAAGCCACACTAAAGATGGATGTCTCTCTAATGTTAAAACTGGCCTTATGCTCTTGAGAGACCCTCAAACCTGCTTTGAGGAGGTAGATTACTTACCATTTTTTCTCACCCTAGAAGGTTTAAAAAAAAAAAAAAAAAGAGGGTGTGAACCAGAAGAATCGTCAGATGGGGCCCTAGAATTGGAAACTATTATTTCAGGGTGTGCATCACGCAGGGAGGTTGGTTTGTCTGCTGTCCTGGGGGACTTTACAACTGCCCCAAGGCCATCACAAAATTCTGTCTTTGCTTTGTTTTCTTACCCTTAATTTAATGCTGTAAGGAAGAGGCCGAAGAGTGAGTATGCTGTTGAGACTGGTATGTGAAAGCAGCAGGACTCAGGCTTTTGGGTGCAGCCTGATGACCCATGCTCTTGGGCACCACAGCTAGGAGAGCACTAACCATGGGGGTGTTGTGGAGCTGGAAGGCCATGGACTATATACAGGGTAGGCAGCAGGCAAGGAGGATGGTGTCCAAGGGCTTGTGATGCTGATAACTCCAGGCCATTGCCTCACAGGTTACCAAAACAGGAAAAACTGTTACAAGGACTGATAATTAGGAAAGCTCAGTGACTTTTATGATAACAAGTAACCTGTCATGATAACAAGCATCTTGTTGGCAAGGGCAAGGGACCACAAAGCAAACTGCTTTTCTGAACATGGTGAGTCTTGAATGTGTCTCCAGCTGGGGCAGAAAGTCATCCCCATAACCATGACCTCCCAGTTATTGTAGCCCAAGGTGTGAGAAACTTGCCCAGGGTGTAGAGCAGTTTCTTTGGCATTTTATGCTAGATGTTTGAACCTGGTGACTATGCTCTGTGTTGTCTTGAAGTTGTCAGTGTGCATGACTATATTCTCTCAATGTAAATTTCACTATAAACAGACACTTTTAGACTGTACCGGGGCTCTCCTAAAGCTGCTGGGTGAGAAGTATGCAGAACCTTACAGTCCATCCCTGTTCTAAACCAACAGACAAACAGCGGTGATATTTAATTGGTGTAAACAATGGTGGCGATCTGTTTTGCCTGAAGTCTCACAGGACTTACAGCAGTGATGGATCTGGTGCATGTGGTACTTCTCAGTGGAGCAAAAGAGCTACAGGACAAACAGGAGGGTCACGCTGAGGATCAGCTACATGCTGATCTACTCACCAACCTGCTATTTGGGTGGGAGAAAAGTTGACGGGGTGGTTAAGCTGAAAGTTTGAGATTATCAAAGACCTCTTTCCTCCTTTGAAATAACGAGCATTATCATGGTATTAAGAATATCTGGAAGGTATTTAGGATGAGAAATATTTGTGAACTTTGTCATTCACTATGTGATCACGTCCGTAGCTGTACATAGCCTTGCTGGCAGTGTTTGATGTGCAACTGTGCAGTTAATGTGGGCATGAGAACAGAGTGCCCCAGCTGTAAGCTCCTGTGCAAGTCTGGAGAATGCTTAGAGAGGCACAAGGTCGGAGCTATTGAAAAACAAACTGACTGTTTGACTCCTCTGTGGACTACAACACTTAAAAAAGTTTCTATATAAGCAAACCTTGGAGAAACTCAGTAAAGACTCTTCTTCACATGTTTCCTCCCTTTTCAGTTCTGATGTTGGAAAGGCCATCTCTGGGATAGCTAGAATCCATTGAGGTCTAGGGGTTACTTCATAAAAAAGGCCAGCTTTGAAGACCAAATCTGGAGATTTCCACCAGAATACAAATCAAAGACCTGCAAGCAATACATATGAATTCTGAGAGCACATGTAAGTGTGTGCTTCCTGTGTGAAGGCAATTATTTCTATGTAGGTCACTTCTTAACAATATAAAGTCCTTACTTAAGGACAAGTGCTGGAAAGACCTCAGCTTTCAGCATCTTCCAGGAGTTCAGCAAGGTATCAGGTAGCTCAGCAGCTTGCAGAGTAAAGGGCTGGCTGGTTGTTACATGTTCAGGTTCTCAAATATCATTATCGTAATCTTTATCATGGGGGACTACGTGCATTGTGAGTGCTTGGATTCTTGCCTGTCTTCTGCAGCTAATCATAAGGGTTTTCTTCTCTAAGTTTATGTCCTCCCTTCCTGCTCCTCATGTTCCTTTAAGTGATTTTTTGCTGTGGTGAGAGCTGGCAGTTTACTTGTCCTGTGCTTGGATGGTTTTGTTTTTTCCCCTCACTCAGACCAGTTTAATCCAGACCATTTCCCATACTTCACTATTTTGGGTTAGACTCTTTCAGCTATGTGTAAGTCAAACAGAGCATACTCAGTCTCAACAGCATACTCACTCTTCTGGCTCTTCTTTACAGCATTAAATTAAGTGTAAGAAAATAAAGTAGAGCAAAGACAGAATTTTGTGATGGCCTTGGGGTAGTTGTAAAGCCCCCCAGGACAGTAGACAAACACCAAGCCTCCCAACACTGAGGGCTACAGAGCCAACCTTCTTCCAGCATGGCATAACTAAGGGAAAGAGCATTTTGGCCTTTGAAAAGGATGTGGCACCAGCTTTTAGCAATGATTAAAAAAAAAAAAGTATCTAAAAATTACTCCTAATATAGATGAATATATTTCATGCTCAACCGTTGATTGTTGTAGTCACCTACGGGTCAGACATGAGGAACGGCTGGATGACAGCAAACAGCGTGCAGAGAGCTCCATGCTCTCTTTGACTTAAATAGAGCTGAAAAAGTACTTTTTTTAAGCCTTTGTGCATTTATTCAACTTCACTTCAACAATGAAAGAAACATTACTTAGACTATCCTGCTTCTTGTGCAGTGGGAAACAAAGGACACTTCTCCAAGGCTACGGTCAAGCCTAACTGCTATCTTCCTGCATATAGAGATCATGTGCATGATAAACAACCAATTAATGATTAAATTGATTAATGATTGGAATTAAATCTAAGCAGTAGGTGAAGATGATATATTAGGACTATATTGTTGAGGAATGAGGAAGGTAGGTAATGCAACTGGGAAATCTACTGTTGTATGGCTACTCAAAAAAATAGCCATTTTCTTTAGCTCTTCAGAATTTAAGACTAATTTGATACAAATATTTGGTTTATTTGAAACAATGATTCAGTTATCTACAAGACTCAGTGTAGTATGCTAACAGGAGAAAAATTGGTGGGGTTTTAGCAAGAATATTTCACTTTCAAGTCTACTGGTTACAACTTGGTGAGTTTTCCTTTCTCCCTCTCCTTTAATCCCAGTAATGATTACGATTTATTAAGCTGTATTTCCAGCACAGCATGCTGAGATGCTGATTTTTGTTGGAAGACCACACTCAAAATTGTGCTGAAATTGGATGCAGCATGGGAACCATCATAATCAGGACTTCACCACTGAAGCCTATGAAGAATTTTGTGGAGGGTCATGTTGCGTCTTGTCTAGTGCTTTTACAAATTAAAAATCTATTTATATATGAATTTTAAATCAAAGCACAGCCATTCTGTGCTTTGATTTAAAGCACTTACATTTTTCTCTTTGCCTCAAACATGGACTGTGTTCAGCATTCTCATTTGAATGTTCACCAGCATTAAGTCCTGGGAAAGACATTTTCTTCAGCAATCAGATAAACTCTCTACTAATGCTGCTGAATTTCTAACACAAGAGACCAGATAAGATGTGAGAACGGCGAACTGTTCAGCTGTTGTTATTGTAAGCCCTTTCGGAGGGGAGCCAAGGCAGACGTGAGACCTGAACTTTCCAGTGGGAAGTACTGCTGTAGACAGTCTTCTCACCTAGTTTCCCTCTTTCCTTGGCCTAAGGGGTTTTCCAGTTGGGTTAGGCAGGTCCAGTGCTTCTGACCTATGGGTTTTTCT
Source organism: Falco cherrug (assembly GCF_023634085.1). Lineage (NCBI taxonomy): Eukaryota > Metazoa > Chordata > Aves > Falconiformes > Falconidae > Falco > Falco cherrug. The sequence continues at coordinate 8,893,722 of NC_073709.1, forward strand.
CTCTGTACATGTTGCCTATTCAGATTGCAGCACTCGGGCTTAAGTGCTGATGAAATAATAGGCTAATGGCTGCTGTTAAATAATAAAGGAAAAATAAAACCTAGAGAAAGAGGAAAGCAGAGGAAACAAAAATTTGGTTCTAGTTGATTAGTATCTCAGGAACACTAAAATAACTTTGTAATTATTCAGGTAAATAACATTCTAGTTTCAGAAACAGGGTGGTTTGCAAGCAAATTCAGTTAAGTGGGTTTTTCTTGTGCATGGCAAGAAAGCCTGTGAAATTTCTTTGGTTATAAAGCCAACGTACATCACTTTATTTGGAAAGTCTGACCAGTGGCATACTGTGTGTTCCCCAGGTGTTGCAGTCTTGAGTAACAATTCCATTAACTGCTGATTTATAGTGCTCATGAGTCTGGAGGTAACAGAGGAAAGGGCAGCGTCTGTGACTCTCTAGCGCAGTAACATTTTTTTGGTGTTTCTGTATGTAACAGCTTGGATCCTGCTCAGTCCTTACAACTCTGCAGTTCCTGGGTCCCTATTTCTTCAATACAAATAAAATGAGGGTGATGCCTAGATCCTTTCTAAAGAGTTTTAGAAATGTAAGTCAACATTTACAGATATTGGCACCTTCAGTGTGGCTTATCCCCAGCAATGAACCAATTATTACTCTGGAATCTCCAGAAACTGGGTCACCTTCCTTCCTCCATTCAAATACTTGCACCTCACGTTATTTGGTGGCAAAAACTTTCTTCTGGTTATAACTTAGGATCCTATCTGGACTAATCACCCCTATAGACAGAGGCATCCCTTTTCAATGCCTTCTTCACTTTGAAACAATTCTGAGAAATGTGAAGAACTTCATTTCAGCATGAGAAATAGTCTTGAGATGAAATCCAAGATCTGTAGGCAAAGGAACAGTGAGGGAAGACAGGTTTTATCAGAGTCATCCATCAGCAGGGTCAAATGCAGAGTTTAGCACTTAGGAAAGAAGAAACTTCCATATAGATGGAGTCAGAAGTCATTCATAAGTAGAAAAATAATATGAAAAACTTTCAAAGTTTGAGTTCTACTGATGTGGCTTTTTTTATTTTTTTAAGTTCATGGAGCTCAGTATCTTTAAAGCACACTGAGTGGTTCATGCAAAACACTGGTTAATGCTTAACTGCATTTCTGATGCTGTGGATGTTAGCTTACTGAAATTCAATGATGAGTTATATTAGCAGCAATATATATCTGTATGGCAATGTGTAGAGACATTGTGTTCAGCAGAAGGGTTGTTTGGGTAGAAAGAGGGGAAAGCATACTCTTTTTATGCCTCTGGCAAGCTTCCATAACTGGCTCACTCTGACTGGATAAGATTTGTTATTTGTAGAGCAGTGGCTGCCTGGAGAAATGCTGTAGCAGTGAGCCTAGCCTATGTGCCTAGCAGCAGCCTTTATTAATTACAGCAGTGGGTGGAAAATGCATTAGCCTCATATATTACTTCTGGGGGGTTGGTGGTATCCATTCTCTCAGGGTTGCTATGTGCTTCTAAAACATATATCTACATGGAATTTGCTCATCATTATCCTCTTTTTCCTCCCTTTGTCTTGAGATGTTCAGCATTGCCTGTGGTACCCCCTTTTCCTGCATCCTTTGCTAGTAAAGGCCCAGAATGGCAGAACCCTGACGCCAGCCTGAGGTTCTTCATTTCGCAACAAAGCAGAGGAGGTAGTTTTTCAGCAGTCATTCAGCTGCCTTTTTGTATGGTTTAGGAAAGAAAATGCAGATTTCTAGTAAAAGAAGAACAAGACTATTCTTCCTTACAACATTCTCAAAACTTTCTACCTTTCTTCATCTTACCTTCCATTGAGATGTCTAGAAACATCTGTGCATCTGTGTTTTGGTACTGCCTGAGCAATTCTGCAGAGGTGTCTGCTCACAGTAGATGCAGGGAACAGCACAACCTGCCAACGCCTTTATAGCTGCCCCTATCTGCCCTCAGCAGAAGCGCTGGCGGTCGATGTGTGCTAACGTTTTCTCTGTGGCTGCCAATGCGACTATGCAGGTGATATTATCATGGGGCGGGAGGGTTGGCAGAAGGAATAAATTAAATAAATAATGCAGGCAGCCCCAGCTGGCTGTGTCAGGAAGTCTGCCACTCCAGCACAGTTCATCTGGATGGATGGGAACCAGCCTCGGAAGATTAAAGCTCAGCACTAACTTCCTGAGGGGAAAGCTGTTGGTGCTGTGTACCTGCAAGGCATTTATACAACATCATTCTGTGCAAACTACATCCTCCTGCTGCCTGGTGCTACTAGTAACAGAAACATTAGCATAGGTTTATCATAAGTAAAACCATACCCAGCTGGTTTTGAAGGTAAAAATGTCTTCTGCCCTGCGGAAGCCTACAGGTATGGGGTGTTGATAAGCGTATCTGAAGTCATATTACCTTTGAGGACAAAGGCCCATGGGTTTATTCATTATCTCTGAAAACCTACAGTGAAAAACACCAGAATCCACATAACATGCAAAACTGAAGTTACTTTGGCTCTGTTCTTGGCAACTTTTCTGACTGCATGGCAGACTTTCAATGACCACCACTTTTCCTGCAAGTTTAGATGGGAATTACTTGCTTCTGAGGGGCAAATCTTAATTTTTGTCCCCAGACAAGTTAAAAACACTTTTAGTTTTTTCTTATTTGGGAGAGAAACCTGAAAATGAGAAGTTCTATGTTTTGGGAGAGAACTCCAAAACTATCGATTTTGAAGTCTTACAACTTCCAGACCCATCTCATGAGGGATCCAATAAATGGAGTGGTGAGTGAGTGGCAGAAAAAAAATCAAATGCATGCAAAATGTGGTTCACCTGAAAACAAATCCTTGTACTTCAGCTTTTGGACTCTGATGTAAACTGATATGATAACAGTGGTAAAGAAACCCTGAGTTCATTTTGGCCAGCATGTGGAAGGACTTGAAAATCATTAGCTTGTACTTTGAGCCCCCAAGTAATATTTAGCCTTTCTACTTCCAGTGGTGCCATGTGCCGTTTTTTAACATACGAAACAGCTTAATTTGACCCTTATCTTCAGAGACTTAAACAGGAATTTGGTCTGAGAAGACTGTGCAGGTTCCCTTGCCAGTGTTACTTGCTCTGTTTTATGAGTGCATGTGATGACCTGTGTGTCTTCATGCGGGCTGTTTACAGCATGATCACAAAGATAAATGAAACATGGCTAAAGCTGTTAAATTCCAGCGTCCCCTCATTGCACACCAAGTCATGAACTCTACTGAACAAAGTAAATTTGGAAAGAAAAGTGATCTAAAGTGCATCTCTTCTCATAAGGGCATATCATAATTTCAAGAAATACTTTCCATTATGAGATCTTAAGGTATTGCATCTGTTTATGAAAACTGACATTTTGAATCTTCTATAAATGCCAACTGGAACAAGATTTCTCAGCTTTAAATATCTCTGTCTCTTTTGGTTTCAGATCATCAAATATTTTATTTCATGGAATCTGGAATTAAAGTTTAAAAAAAAAAACAACAACAACAAAAACAACCAAGACAAACACCACCAACACAGCAAGACTCTCCTCTAAATATTTTTTTTTTTTTAATCATCTGTTCTCCAGTTCTGGAAGAGGAAATTCTGCAAACCAACTCTGAACTCAGGAAAGGGATGTAGTAGCAAACTTGCTGTGCTGAAGGAAAACAAAAGGTAAAATACAGCATCATCCAGAAGATGCTGTGCTCAGTAAAGCAACTTCTCTGAAAGCTGCAGCTCTCATCCAGATCACGGTAGTGTAACTGGATGCAGAAAACTTTTAGCAAAGAGCAGAAGTTACTAAAAACTAATAGAATTGAGCATTTAAAAATTGCTAATGTGAAACGTTGTTTTTGTATCAAAGCATCAATGAGTACTGTGTTTCCTTTGCATTTTCACAGGTAAAGTATTTGTTTCTTATGGTGACTCACTCAGATTACTGCTTCAAGAACTGAGCAAAGGTGAAAGGATCTGTTCTGCCTTTTCCAATTCATCTGCAGAACATGTTTATTTCTAGAGAACTTTATTACTGTATTCTGCTTGTTGGTCTCTTTTTGCAGCTCAACCCCCGGTATGTGATTAAAACTTCTAAGTGATGCCTAATGCCCTGTTAAGTTGCTAAGTCCTACCATAGCATCTGGAAGTTATATCTGTCTCTCTATGTGGATTCTTGGAAGAGAATTCACTTTAACTGTAATTCCCCCTTTACCTTCCTTCCCAGCCTTATCTTCCCTCCTTCAAGACCTGACAGGGAAAAATAAAGACAAGTTATGAGACAAATGATATAAAACCTGTGTACACGTAAATCTAAGTTACTGCATATAAAAGGAAATAAAGACAAAATTAGAACAGTACTGGGAGTTCTGTGATGGGAAACCTGGAAGGCTTTTGTTCCATCTTGCATTTGAAGCATAGAACGGGAAAACTGCAGGTAAAGGGAATCTTGATCCAGGCAATGAAAACCATGGATGTACAGCTCTGTTCTAGGAGTGAGAAAGCCAGACTGAAAAATTAGCAAGTGATTTTGTTTCTCTGAAAGGAATTAACTTGATTAACATTATACAGACAAAAGTTATTATACCTATCATGGGTCAATCTGTAGACAAAAGCTTCAAAAGGAGCTAATGTTAGACAAAAGACAATCGTGAATCTTTGCATCAAAATAACGCTTCCATGTTTATACTCCAGAGTTAGTCATTAACCTCTACCAGCGTGTTTTGTGTGGGTTGGGAATAACAATTTCTTTGGGACTGCTATGGTCTAGCTGGGAAAAATAGTGCTCCTCCTGTGAGTTTTGTCACTTTAAAATTTATGCAGCTGAAACTGCCTGGAGAAATTATTGGTTGTAGATAGCTATATCTGGTGATTTGGGCTGGTTAAGAAAAGGTTTAATAATTCACATTCTTCTTGTAATATATTACTGACTATACATTAAACCCACACAAAGGTAGAACAGCTGATGTGGCTGGAAGCCATTTGGATCCCACCTCTGAAACTGAGGTAAGGATTTATATCTAATCCTCTGCATCTGAAACAGAAAACATACGACTTCAGACCAGGAGTTGGGGCAGCAGCTCTCTGGTTGTGATGGAGGAAGCTGGAGAATAATAGTGCATGAGTATTTTATGATGGTGTTGCAGGGAACAGTGCCAGGCTGTTTTTGACTTCTCACTTTATCTAAATTGTTCTTCAGTATTATGACCTGCACTGTCTTAGTACAGGGGTAGTAAAATCCCAAACATGCAGACCCCAGTATTAGCATAGCCAAGCTCCATGTAAAAACGCACAGTAAATCAGCCTCGCTGCAGCCAAACCACATGTAAAAGCAAGCTGTGAAACAGCCTCAGCATCGCCAAACCACATGTAAAAGCATGCTGAAAACCACCCTCCGCATAGCCAAATTATATATAAATCTGTGATGGAGAACAGTTGAGGTTTGTGTGTTTATTGGAATAACTGAAGGCTGTGGAGAATCCCTTTGCACAAGTCACCTTCTCTCCCACCTGATGTTTGAGCAACTCCATCCAACGACGCACCAGACAGACCCGCTCCCAAGTCCTAAGTCACCAGGTAGGAAAAGTGGCTCCAGCAGCAATTAAACACAGCACAGTGGATTTCGGATCAACTTGCTCTGTACTTGAAAGCAGTGAATAAGCAAAAGAATCCAAGCTCAGAAGGAGCAAAGGACTAATTTTTTTTCTTGTCAGATTCAGAGAGAACTGATCTTGCTGAGTTATTCCCACTAATACATCCTATTAACCTCTCTGACCACAGAGAGAGAATAAGTCAGTCAAGGGCCAGAAAAAAAAAACATCTGCCTCCTGTGATTAATCTTTCCAGCTAGAAATGAGTGTGATGCAATTAGTAATCCCATTTTCAATTGTCCTGACTTCAAAAAGCCATCTTAGAAACTTTATATTAGATGCGAAGGAAAATTATGGGAATTGAGCTTCTAGTTCACTGATGTTTCATTAACATGAAATGCACTGATTTTTTTAATGGCTTTTTATGACACATTTCACGTATTGTTATCATTGCAGTTAGTTATTCCTGAAATATTTTGGGAGGTTACAGATTTTTCTCACAGTAGGTCTCAAAGCGCTTTACAAAGGAGTTCAGTATCATTATCTGCGTTATACAGCTGTAGAAACCGTAACAGGGAGGCATGAAATGACTTGCCCGATGTCATGCGGGAGGTCAGGGTAGACCCTGGCATGGAACCTGCATCTTCTGAGCCCACGTTTCTCATTACTGAATATTATTCTTGGTTATCTGCTGCAGTGAGAAGTCCCAGTTATGGCTGCTGTTTCTTGCTAGCTGAATAGAAATGTGGTAAACAAACAGATTGTGGCAGCAGGTTTCTTACATCGTTATGAAATCACCCCTTCTCCGGGAGCCAGAGAAGGCTTGCATTGGAAAAGGCTGCTCACCGAAAACTGGTAGAAATGCATTTAAGGGTGTGCTCAGCCAACAAGAGTTAGTTCTGCTTTTCCCTTGCACTGTTTTGTTTGAACATGTTGTTGTTTAATATGCCAGTAGGGAGTTTGGGAACTCACTTCTGTGAGATAATCCGGGATTCCTGGCCTTTGACACACAGTATGGCTGTTGAAATCAGGGGGTCACAGCTTCCCCTCATGTAAAACAGGAAGGCTTGACAGGCTTAGGTTGAGAAGTTTCAGTGTAAGTTGAGGATTTGCCTAGGGAAGCAAACTTGGATTCAATGTAAGGGGCTATTAATTTATTTAAACTACTTTTAGATTTTAAAATTAATTTATTTGATCAATATTTTTTTCTTTTTCCATTTCCAGTCCCCTGGCTGAGCAGTCTTTCAGGATATCAATACCATAACCTATTTAAATGCTTTGCTAAATTCTCTAAATGCAATATTTGACAATCCATTTTTTCTTACTCAATCCAGGCTCATCTTTGCAATCGTGCCTGATTGAACGTTACCAGTAAATACAGAAGCGTGGAGCCAGTCTGGTCCAGAGTAGTACAAGGATAAGGTAAGGTGCATGGCTGCTTGCCCACTGCATGGTCCTGGCTGACACTTGCCCTGTTCTAGTCCCAAATGTTAGCTACAGCCAGGTGAAAAGAGGCCTCAAGAGCAAGCCTTTAAACACCTCTTGCTGTCATCTACACCCTTTCTACTCCTGTGGAGAAAGGCCACAGGTTCAGGCCTGTGAGCAGCTGACGGGATATCTATGCCCTTATTTTCCTAGCTTATGCTTTTCAGCTCATTAAGTCCCCTTTTCAGTCCTTAATGGGTTGACCAGAACAGCAGCAATTGCACCATCAACCAGTGTTACCTGACGTCTTCCCCAGGGCAATGCCATCCAAGCTGGAGAGGAGGAGGAGGACATGAGAAAGATGACGTCACCTCTCTGTGTGGCATCTCTCCAGCTCTGGCAGAGGTTGGTACGCTTGGTGGAGGCCTGAGAATCTCATTATTATTGTTATTGAGAGAAATTATGGAAGTGTTGATATTTAAAAGCAGAATAGAAATTCTCTGCAATATGTTAAAAAGCTCAGTATTGTCTCTAAGAAGTACCAGCTAGTGTAGTTATCATTAACACACGGCATATGCAAAATATTTTTCTCAGGACAACACCAATGATGACAGTAAAATTACTCAAAGTAATATATGAAATAAAACAGGCCTAGGTCACAAAATGTCACACAAAAGCCCGGTGACATTTTAATTATTTAGCACAGCAACAACTCTGACTAAGGGAAGAAACAGAGAGCATGGCAGCAAGTGAGGGAGCGGAACTATTGCTATATGACATGGAGATCCAGGGTAAAATCCGGAATGCCAGTTTTGCTATTGATTTGAATTGGGTTTTAATTGCATTAAGAACAAGAGCAAATAAGCAGAGGGGAAAAAATATGTGAAAGTGTTTAAATGCAGATTTGCTTTTACTATCTGGTTATGCATTTTTATTCTGTTCACTGCTTCTGTGCTGTTCTGCTGCTCCCTGTTATATTTGTATGTAATGCTTTTACATTTCATTATCTGATGTACTTCAACAAAATATTTGAACTTAAGAACAAAAAGCCAAACAAAGCCCACATTTGCTCTTGCCAAATCTTATCTTTTTAATATAGAAGGCTAATCATGAACACAGCCACAGCGTGGTTAAAAATATTTCTTCTGTCTGAAAATTATGCTTTATGATCAGCTTTTAACTATCTCCACCACCACCAAATCCACATGTATAAATATATTCTTCTGCTTTATGAAGCTAGGGGTTCTGCAGATCATAAGGTAGATTCATATCTCCCAAAACACTTGTCACTTCAATACTCCATCAAATTGCTGTGGATAGAATTAGTTTTTCCCACTTGCAATTCAGTGGGAAAATCTTTCCTGGATCTCTGCAAACGCCCCAAGCCAGGGACTGATTTGGCAAGGTCAGACTGAAAACATCTCTCCACACTTACTTAAAGCAAGGCACGGCTCAAACCCTGCTTTGTCCAGCTGTCAAAAGCCTGAAGTGGGAAGTTAGTTCAGGCACAAAGATATAGAGATTGATCAACTAGAAATACAACCATCAGAACTCAGGAGCTGAGGTGTCTCGGGATCCTTCTCTCTAGGCTTTTCAGCAACCATCCCTGCCAGAAATACAACAAACACCCATTCTTTTATTAGCCCCTTTGGTATCTAATAAGACTTGGTTTGACAGCTCCAGCTTCTGGATTCATGCTGCAGCAGCCTGCGTCTGCTTGTACGCTCTTGAGATAGGAGTCTGTGGGGGCAGGACCTGTTAAATACAGAGACCCTGGGAGAAATGGCTTCAGAAATGTCTCCTCTCCAGTGGGAGCTGGGAAAGAGAATTTAATTCAACTACGCTCCCCATCTCTTCAGTCCAGGGGAGAAAGCCCATGAGGATTACTTAGGACTTTAGAGACAAATAATTTAGAAGTTCAGAGCCTCTGTGTCTGTGAAAGAGCAAGGCCACTTCTGTCATGCCCTGCTCGTCTCGAACAGACCCGGGAGTTAAGCCCTTCATGTGTCCGCTCCCCTCCCCAGTCCTCCATGGTGGGAATGAAATCTGAAGGAGAAGGAACACAGCCTGATCTTCTGGTCTTGGGCAAGAGTTGTAGAGCCAGCACTGAGGAAATCATGTTTCCTGAAGTGTGAGCTGAAAAGATGAAGTGGGGGTGAAATAAATAGGAAATTCCATGAAAACCTGGATGCAGAGGCTTTCCTGACTAGCTGCAAGAGACTGTCAAATTGGGAGCAAATTGCCATTTCCATCTAGCCTTTCTTAAAGGTGCAAGTGCTAGCATAATTCAGACCTCTGTTTAGGTGAGGGGACAGATTCACTGAATTTGTCTTGCTTTGAATCGGGCACAAGAAAAAAACCACCAAAAGTATAAAAGCTCTTGGTTAGGGGTTTCTTCCCTTGAAAATATTGAACCTCATCAATGACTTTGATACAGAGATTTTTCTTTTACTTTAAGCCCTTCAATTTTTCAGCCAGTCTTCAATTCTGAGGATGTGCCCTTTGCCTTCATCCTTATTTCTTGGACAATCAGACCTATTTCCTGCCTGCCTTTGGGGCAGAAAACCTCAAAATTCTAGCACTCAGGAAAACTGGATGGGTTTGCTTCTAGAAGGGAAGATGCTGAAATATTTTTTTTAATGCTTTTGAATGTACTAATTATCCCTGCTTCTTTTTTTATATATTTTTTCATTGTTTCATACAACATTATCACATTTCCAGAAATATTTAATGACTCCATTCTTATTATTGAACTTATTGAATTGCTTTATCTCCAAGTCTGTAACTTGTATTCTGGGTACTCCTGAAAACAATTGAACTCTAAACTGTGCTCCTTGGAGATTGCTTTATTTTGTGTGCATCAGTAACATGTGTTCTGGAAAGATCACCACTGGACCCATGAGAGACAGGGGAAAGCTTGAAAGCACTACTTCATAATGGTATTCCTTATAATATTCCCCAATAGTAGGCTAGTAGCAATGTAAAAAAAAAAAAAATAAAAAAAAAAATTAAGATATTTACATCAATCAAAGCAGCTAATCAGAACAAAATGCTGATTTCTGTCTCCTGTTCTGTTTCTTTTTGGATGGAGTATAGTTGCTGATATGTATGCTGGTCTTCTAATCCTTTAATGGGGGCACAGGCTTTTGAAGACTCCCTCTCAGAGGTGCTATTACCAAATATATGCTTCTAATTTAACTTCTCATGCCATATTACAGTAGCCTGAAGCAATTTTAGGTGTTGGGTTTGTGAGAAAAGCCCAGTGTTGATGTTTATCAGATGACCTTTTAAAGGGTAATGTGGGGGTTATCCATTGGCATGATTAAGACCACATGTAGGTCACTTTTCCCAGGCATTTCTTACTGCTTTTGAAAATCCCATCTATCTTTACCTCAATTCAACCAGGTACCTTTCATCTCTGGTATGTTCATATGCATTACAAAATGAGACTGAAGCAAAGTGTTTGCTCCTTTGGAGTAATTTCTATTGGGAAAGTAAAGAAAGCTTGCATGCATAAGTAGAGTCAACACAACACTATTACAGATAAACTTCTATTTTCCTTAACATTTCAGATTATTACAGCACTTTTTTCTTTTTGCTCTCCCCTCCAGTGTCCCTTCTTACAAAGGTTTCTTGAAAGGCTATGGAGAAGTGACTCTTCTCTACGAGATTCAGCTTTTGGTGCTGAATCTGGACTGACAACACCACCCAAGGCTAAGTGCAGCCAAGCAACCCTCACGCTCAGTCTCAGCTCCCTTCTCAGAGGCATGACATGTAGATTTGGTGCTGTGTAAGCAGTGACCTTGCCGTGATGCCCTGCTATGGAGCTGCTAAGAACTGGGGTTTTTGAAGAATCTATTATCTTACAGAAGAGAAGGACAGAAGACAAATCTGCCTCAGTATTGTGCCTGTGACAGTATCATTTTTGTTGCTTTGGTAGTTCAGTATTTCCCTGACGGCTCGTCATTGTGGTAGAGTCTTTGCTGGAGACCAGCTGCTGGTGTTCCTGCAAGTCCTTGAAAACATATTATTAACTAATATTGCATTTTGTTCTTTTTTTCCAGACAGACGGTCTTTGAGTTACTGGGTCTCTGCAACCATCAGCTGGGATTGAACAAGGAGATGGCATGGTAAGATTTACTGCAAAGCAGAGTTCCATACAGGTGGAGGGATAAAGGCTAGTATATTGCTTAGGTGTTGGCCAAGGAAGCAGGTGACGCGGCAGCCCTTTGCAATAACTATGAACCCTTCTAGAAGAGGAAATAGTGCAAGTACCTCATGAAGTATTTAGCTGTAAAAATTGACTTTAAAGGACTTTTTCAGTGGATCAGGATCCACTCACATTTGTTCATGTAAGCAGTTATAATATTGTGAGGTGAGGTTACAGCATGGACTGTCACACATAAACTGCACCTTGTTGCAGTTAATGTTGAGCGTCTGGTGGTATTTTAAGTTTTTAATGCCCCAGATTTGTATTTTTTTCTTGGGAAGACCTAATTACTCCTCTGTCACCAGGCATCCCAGCACTGAGACATGTTTAGGAGATATAAGGCAGCAGAAACAATTACGTATGTATTCCCTTCAGAAAGAAATTAAGGGAGAAGTAGTATGTGTGACGCCACAAAAGGCACTACCTACGCAGAAAAAATGTTCATTCCTGCTGGCTGATGTGAGATTTTATTTTTTAAGTATCACATACTTTTTAAAGCTTGGTTTATGTGAAGGTACACTGTAGTCAGACTCAAATTATTATACTTAATGTGAGGTTACGGTTACACAGTGAAATGTTTGGCCTGTGACATGAAATATTAGAATAAGGGGAGCTGGTGGCTCTCTTCCACTGGAAATGCTATGAACTAATGATGTCTTTACATCAGAAAATGAAGCACTTGCTTCCCTGGGGTTAGGATGCTTGTGTCAGTGCCCAGAGAGCACTGACATGCTGTAATGTTCCTGCTCAGCCTCCCCAGGGTTCCCCTGACCCTGCTGGTGGCCCAGGACCCCATTTCAGCCAGCCTGGGACGGTCAGTCCCCTATCTTGTAAACACATGCCATTTCATACTGTCTGCCATCAAGTATTGGATTCAGGTTACTCAGGGCTCAGCTGCAATCAAGCTACTGTGCATCAGGCATGCTGCAGCGGCTGATCCTACAAGCCCTGCACATGGCAAATGCAAAACCCAACTTCTTTACCTCTCTTCCCCTGGGGGGTAAAGCAAGTGGCATTGCTGGCATGTCCTGCAGGCTGAGAAATACGCACATGGGCAGTCACCACTGCACAGCCAACATGCACTTACATGTTAAGCCACAGGAATGTGATTATGAGGCAGAGCTTTTCATCGGCTTACACTACAAAGGCAAAATGCTGCCCCCACTGAAGGCAGCGGCAAAAGTCCTGTTGGCTTCGACACAACCAACACTTCACCCTCCTGATCGCCAGCCTCTGAGCCTGCAAGCCCGGCCACAGAAGGTGCGGTTCGTGACTTGCCTGTTCCAAAGGACTGGGGAGCTTTAAGGTTTTGCAGGAGTTTGTGGCGGCGCAGTAACCACAGAGGCCAGCGGTCGGGCTTTGCATCTTCCATCGCAGGCACAGCAGCTACTTGTCTTAGAAAGCATTGCACAGGTTGGGGCTCTACTGGAGAGCATTTATGGATCTCCCTTTAGTCCAAATGTATAAATTATGTTCAAATAGCATGGGAATGGCTTCTCCATAAATACTAGTGGTAACAGCCATGAATAGTACTTTCTTGCCAGTTGTACTCCTCTCCCTGCTTTTGTTCCCCAGTAGCTTGCAAAAGCGATCAGTGTGAAATTCAGGATGGGATTTAGCATGGGGATTTTGACTTCTTGATGTGAAAGAAGGTTTTGAAAGACTCCGACTTAGCAAACAGCAGCTAATAATAATGATAACAGTAATACAGATAAGCTGATTCACATCTCCCCACCCAAAATCTTTATATAATGAATTAGTTAATTGTATTTTATCTTCTTCTGATGGGTGGGTTGCTAGCCTTTGCATTGCAGCCGACCCAGGGGACCTCTCGTGCAGCCTGATGCCAAGAATGGGTTATTTCATATTCTGTTATTTGCTTTGGGTTTAAGGTGGTGAGAGCAAATTCCCCTGCAATCAGCCCTAAGTGGTTTTGCAGTGAGCAAGTCTTTCAGTGCTTGAACATCTCTTATTGGGGGGGAGGGGGGAAAATCCCTTTATCTGCTTTTCGTAATTCAGACATTTAACTTATATCTAGAGAGAAGCATTTAAAAAAAAAAAAGTCCAAACATTAGAATGTACAAAAATTAATGCCGGTGTCATTTTATCTGCTTAATTGGGTCTAATAATAGCCTGTGGGAAGGAGGACCAGCAGCCTTGAGTGTCTGAGGCAATTTGTATCAATTATTTCCCAATGTACCAGTCACAAGTGAAAGCCCTTGCCCGAGTGCCTCCATTAGCCAGGTGTCAGAGTTCTCTGCTTTCATTTCAGGCTTTTCTCTGGGAACAGGGGGGGTGTGCACCGAAAAACATCGAGGAGGCACTGAGGCCTTGGCTGATGCAGGATGGTGCCCAGATCAGCTCTGCAAGCGAGGTTAGTGCCTTCGCTCCTCTGTCATCACCAGTCCCTGAGAGCAATCACCACCCACCAACAGTTCCTTGAGATAAGGCTAAGCCAGCTGGGAGAAGAAAGCCTTTGATATTTCCCTGCCTTGCTGAATAAGTATGCCATAACAATAATACTTTGAACTTTTACAGCACCTTTTCATACCAGGGTCTGACTGCTCCACAAACATTCATTCCCCAAGCCTCATACCACCCATCTGAGGAAAAAAGAAATTTATTGTACCGCTTTTACAGGCCAGATCTTTCAAAGAGCTCAGCACCCATTTCGCCTACACTAGAGAAATTATTTTCTTTGCATGAAAGGACTGCAGTGTCTGGGTTGCCACTTCAGATGGCTGTGGCCAGCACCAGTAACTCAGTGTCAGTACCTGTCTCCTGCCCCAAAATGCCTACATCTGGACTTGTATGGGTGCACACACATAAAGTTCAAACACTTGCAAACTGCTCGTCTCCTGCTTATAACCCACAGGGAGCATCCTGACGAGAATTTTTCTGACAAAGCATCATTTCATCAAAACCACTGTAGTTTTAGTCAGTTAAGTTGCCTGTAGCCATTTTCTTTAGCTAATGTAAAACTTTTTGTAAAGTAGATATTTGTTTTGTTCATCGGAACTATTTTCTGTGAACAGAGCAAGAACATACTTGTCACAGTTACATGCAGGCACACAATAGATGAGATGCTGCATCCCAGATAGGCGTTGTATTTTGCTTTGGTAAAGCATGCAACAGGATTAAACTTTGATTTTCATCTTCTGTCTGCTTTCTCGGTGAGAAAATACAGTCAAGGCCAATTCTGGAGTTGATCTGTCTCTATGGAAAGTTGATTTTAAAGTGGTGCCAAATGTCAGTGAAGAATCACAGTTAAGGTTTCCACACTAAGAATAACACTGTCTTGTAAGGAGGGTGAGCCAAGAGTGCACTCTGCAGCCCAGAGGACAATATATCTGCCTCCCAGTTACTGGTCCATTCCGGGAGTACACACATTTTCATTGCTGTAAGGGCACCATCTGTACAGCACTCACAGCCTTCAGCTCTACCCCTTACCCTGTGTTTGGCCAGAGCGTCCAAGGAGTAAAGCTTTTAAGCTTTACATGAGATAAAGCATTTGAGTCCTGCTCCAAAGCAGAACAATCCACTGATGCCTTCAGCTTTCTTTTCTCCTGATGCTACTGAAAATCAACTAATCCCCTTGGCCTCTTTAATTTTTGGGCACTGTAACTACGTTAGTTGCTCCTGAGACATACAGTTATTAGCTGTTCCTCTTCTTGAAGTATGCCAAAGTCTTTGGTCATTCAAATCCCATGAATTTGAGGCACATAATTCATATGCCTGTTGCAGTGACCCTGATCTCTTAAAATTGAAAAGTAAACTTCAAACATACAGTTGCTTATCCAAGCCAAGCTTCTAATCTTTTGAGATTTTTCCGTGACAAATCGTAAGTGTGAAGTGGAAAAAACAGGGAAATGCCGAGTGACAGAGCCAAGCTAAGATCTGTCAATATGTCATCTCCTCAAGTAAGCCTGGGCTAACATGCAAAATGGGACACAGCCTGATGATTGGTTGAACTTCCTTTAACATGTGCTCCTGGGAAAAGAGAAAGACACTAAAGACTAAATAAATTAAAAAAAAAAAAAAAAAAAAAGACAGAAGAAGCATTATTAAACTGTTGGAACAGTCTTTGAACTGCTGGAAAGATATGCCCTCCTAATCACTTTCTGAACTTTTCCTGTAATTCAACAGCTGCAATTCTCACAGCTCACGTCTCGGAGTGGAGCGGCAGAGGTGACCGGGCATATAAGAATAACACTGACGGAAGGTATGTATGGAAGGTGCTAATCTCTTGCCATGTGTATAGGTATGTAATCACTGAGCAGATAATCTTGAATTTTGAAAAGACAGTCACTCATTTTAAAACAAAGACCAAACTTACTGTTGCCATGAAGCTCTGATCAGTTTATAGTTTAGCTTTAGCTCTCACAAAATCCTCATAATTAATGTGGAAGATGTTATTCCATTCATATGAATCAGAATAACCCCGACTTCCTTGCAACTCAGACTGCAGCTGAGCATCAAGTACCGCAGCATACATCAGTGTGCTCTAACTGAGCTTCTCTGTCACTGCCACCAAACGGTAACTGTCCTCCCTCTGGACAGTCGTGCATCAATAAGGCAACCGAAGGTGAAACGATAGAAATCAATCTGCCTCTCATTAGTGAGATGAATAGAAGTACGCCGGGGAGAGAAATCGATGACAGGGTGAGAAGATGTGTTAAGAACTGGTTAAAAGCGGGACTGAAGGAAGAAGTTAATACTTTTTCAGATTAGAATAAACTTTGCAGTACTTTCGGATAACAGTGGCTCACATGAACAGTGTTACATACGTTCTGAGTATACACACTTCTAGAAAAGATGAGTTCAGGCAAAATGTTTCATGCCAGGCTCGGAAGTGAAGCAGGTGCTTTTATGTTTTTAGAGATTTCATAGAGTTTTAAAATAAGAACCACACGCTTTTCACCTAAGGAGCATTGGTGTATATAGATGTAGTGAAGCTGAGCCACTGAACATGCACAAACATTCTATAGATAAATGTGTGTGCATTTACAATTGCCTGCACTCAGGCACACACAAATAGCACGTGTACAATTGCAGGAGAGCCACTTATAAATACTTATTTCCCTTTTTACTTCTAGGTAGAAGATTCCTGTATTTGAAGCCCAAATTACTTGCAAGAAGCAAAAAGTGATTTGTCTATAAGCAGAAATAGAGATGAGGAAATTTTTCATTCTGGATGCAGCGACAAGTTGTTTTATTGAAGTAGTTCTGAAACAGCTAGTGTGGACACACGGAACGGTATGGCTGTGCTGCTGGGAAGCCACTCTCTTTCAGGCCAAGCACCTTGCATTTTTCACAACACAAATATGGCATTGCTGTTTCTGGGACCCAGGCCAGCTCATTTAAATGCAGTGCTCAAGAAATGGAGGAAAGGCAATTTGCCATGACACCTTTTTCCCGTCTTGCTGCCTAGCTCACTGCTGCAGTTACAGATGGCCAACATTTGTGTCTTAAACATTTATCTTGCAAAATAGAGACTTTTGTGTAAAAAAAGTATTTAGTGCTGCAAAATATTTCCCTTAAGTTTAAATTTTCATCTTGTTTCAATTTTTAGAAAACATTTTGAAATTTCAGATGTTGTTTTTCCCTTTTTGTCACCTACCTTCTGTCTTTCACTCTGTTTCTGAACACAGTAGATATTTGCCAAAGCTGGAGAATTCGGGGGCAAGGGGAAGCGGGGGGGCATGGCATTTTTCTTTTTTTCCACTTTGTAGTTATTTAAAGCTTTACCTATACTCTTAGTGAAGCGTATTCAGCGTTTGATTAGCGCAGGTTCTCAGCATCCTACCCCACCTCCCCATGAAGTAAGTACAAGGTAATTAAAAGGTTATATTAGAATCACCTTTGTTTCTCCTTTACCCACTCTGTCAGTTTTCTGAAGCTTACAAAATTACAAAATAGATGTAAAAAGAGGTAAGCAGTTTTTAAAATTTGGACATTGGGGTTTTTCTTGCAGTCAGTGGCAGATGGAAACTATTATTGGGAAAGAAACAGAAGTGAAAAATGTTACGAATATTTTGGGTGAAAGAATGCACTTTGTCCCAGTTTGAACTCTGAAATATAAACGACTTCAAAATGAAATGAGTCTTTAGAAGACTCCACTAATTACCTCTGTGCCTTGTACGCGCAAGTTGAGAGGAGGATCTTGACAGGCTTTGGCTGAAAAGCAGGGTTTCAAGTTCACAAGAAACCAAGAAACCTTGTCTCTTCACAGTTGGGCTACATCCTGAGTCAGACCCAAATTAGTAGCTTTCAAATTCCTGGTGAACCGGAATTTCTGAGAATATTTTCTTATGAATACACCAGAACATGGTGCTTCTAAAATAAAGCCTGTTCCCTCAGAGCTCCAGACTCCTAGGCCTGCAGCGGTCCTCAAGGAATCAAGACATACATGTTTTGCTGCTAAGTGTATTTGAGACACACCAGTCTATTTTTGTTGCCAGGCTCAGCAGCAGTGTATGTGGTGTACTATATATACAAGGTGGCTAATGACTGCTTTTGCCAGTTTTTATTATAATTTGTGGCTATTACGAGCAACTGATGGTTTTGTAGGCCATCTGTGTGATGGCCTGACTCTTCCCAGGGTTACATGCAGCAGCCCTGGAGCGGCCGGGCTTTGTGCTGGGTTGGGTGACAAGCACAGGGTGGTCACCCTGCCGGGAACGGCGACAGCAGCCTTGCCGCAGAGCAGCGCGGGAGGAAATTCCGAACAATCGGCAGGGAAATCCAACCCAAAATAACAAGCTGGCCTCCACGAAAGAAAGGTCACTGCTTGAAAGCCACTATTTGAGAGCAGGGGGGGTGAAACAGAGTGAGCGAAAGGAGACTCAATGCCTCTGCGGTTCCAAGGAATTCCTTTTTGTAAGCAAAACAATGCAGGAGAACAATGCAAATACTTGCAGTGCTTTCGAGGCAGTAGATTAATATTTTTTTTCTTATGGAAAGTTAATTGGAACTACTTCCATAAACAATAGGCATTGGCTACAGAAGAAAGTGTGAGCTTTTGCAGAGATTTAAAAATAACCAAAAGTAAGGAGCATATTGGCAAAGTGTTCTGTTTTCTCAGAATAGTGGGGAAAATGTGATGCAGCCTCAACATTTGAGGAAGAGAAAGGCTAAGGAAGCAGATTGGGAGACATAATGTGGTAAACTTCAAAGCTGCCAGATTTTGTTTTAGAAGCCAGTGTTTGATGATAGGTTACCTCATGATGGGAAGAGTGAAATGGATTGCAGACTTTGCCAGCTCCCAGACATTTAGAATCTTTCAAAATATTGTTCTCTAGTAGACCAGTTTATTCCAACAAATTACACTGCCATGTACTGTGTCCCAACTCAATTTGGTGCTTAAAGCTTCCCATAACTGAATACCTGTGAATTCCAGGCAAAAATTACCATTTGCTGTGTTTGTGCAGTACCTGGCACGGAGTGCAAGAGCACAGCGCAAATAAAAACCGCCCCAAACCCTCAATGCATTAACCTCAGCAGCTTTACGTTTTTAATGGCATGTGCTTTGCTTTATCTAGCACTAAAAAAACCACCTTACATTGGTGGTGTTACCCGACCCCCAGCCTCCCTAACGACACTAGTGCTAGCACCACGGCAGCTGCAGTACTGCTGCTGGAGAGGGTCCTTGCGCTGGTAAAGCTTATTTGATTTTTCTGAATGGAAATAAGCTGCCCAGTATGCCCTGCTATGTAGCAGTAAAACACTGGCTTCAGTAAAGAGGATTTGGTACTTTAAAGCAGAAATTCTTTACTTTAGCATAAGCGAGCCTTCAATCAGGCAGTAGTTGCAAAAATGTCAATATCGCAGCCAGAATGCCTTTATCAGATTAGAGGTTGAAGAAAAAGACTGATGCTTTTGTGCTGGCTATCTGTGTTGATAAATGCAAGTTTAATTAGTCTGTATAGCTTTCATTTGAACTAAGGGGCTGTACGCGGCTTTATTTCCTTCTCCCATTAGAAATATTGCTGAGAAACCAGGGGAAGTTGATACGTATTTCAATATCGGTTTCCACCAACTGCAGCTGTGTATCAGTCTGTACATTTTTGTTTTCCTTTGACTTGCAACTGAAGTTCTCTGAAGTTCAGAATGACTTAAAATGACTTTTGGGATATAAGTTTTGTCTTGTAAAGTTTTCTGGCAAATTGTTAATCTGTGCCAGTGAAAAATCCACAATAACTGGCCGTGGGAACCTACTCCACCAGGCTTTAAGGAGAGCAGGGATGACTGTAACTAGATTTCTTTGAGAAACATGAGGGAACAAGGTAAGTAAAGGGACTCAGAGCCTCTTCCCTCCGAGGGGATGTTACACTGCACAGTTGGCTTGAATCCTGGCCCAGATCCTTGAATCCTGGGCAAAGCAGCCCTTAAATTCAAGATCAGACCCTTTGGTCCCCTCAGTTCAACACAGAGGGCTCTCCCAGAGTCCCTTCCTCAGGTCTGGATGGGATGGACACAAATCTGCAGCCCTTCTCCTTGGGAAACAGCAGAGAAGCTGGACTGTATAGCTGTCAGCAGAAAATTTGGGTAGAACCGCTCTGTCGAATTTTCAGATTTAAGTGCAGCCTTCAACGGCAATGCTAACGGCCCAAAGAGCTCGCTCCAATCTCTTGCAGGCTGGTATGGCATCAAAGACTGCCCGTGCTGGTGGGTGGATGTGTGCAAACCTCTGTTGACCAGGGCAGTGGTATAAACCCAGGACCAGACGAACACCTTCTCACAGCATGGACGGAGACTGAACCAGCCCCGACATATGGGAATGCTCCTCTTCGGCATAACAGTCAGGTAGTTTGTCCAGAGGCTAATGAGCATGTGCTCGACACAATCAGAAGGCCTTCAGACCTTTAGGGCTAATGATCTTGCACATTCAGAGCTACAATATCACTCAACTTTTTCCTCTGGCACGTAATCGTCTCTCAAACAGGCAATAGACCTCTTGGGGGTCCCTGGCAGCCACGCCATGCGCATTAGAAAATGTGGCAGGTAGTCCAGTCAGTGTGGAAAGGGCTGCAAGTAGGTAGCCATCAGCAAAACATGAGGGTTTCAGTCATTTCTGAAACCTGAGGAATAGGAAGGGGTCCCTGAGCTAAACAAGAGCAACCCCAGCATACAGAAGCCTGGCTGTTACGGTTGAAGGTAGCTTTGGTGATTGACTGTAAACACAGGATAAAAAGCAGCGTACAGGAGACAAATAACTCTGCGTTGTGGCCCAGGGCACTATGCCAGGCTATCGCTTGCAGATTTGGAAGTATTCAGTGTTTTGTATGTCATACTAGAAACTTTTGAAAAATAAGATTTCCTCTCTGCCCGCTGCCGTCGTGCTAACCCGTCCTGCTCCCCTTCCCACCTTGTCCCCTAGGCACCGCGCTGGAGCAGCAGTGGGGAGGAGCAGATTTGTTCCAGGAGGTTGTGGCAGGCAGCACAGCTTGTGTAGGTAATGGCAAGTGGCCTCCAAACCCCAGCAGAACCCGAGGTCTGTGCACGCCAGGACTGCTGGCCGGGGCCTCATGGAAATGTGGGCTGTGATGGCTGAGACTGAAGGACCCGGCAGTGTCAGCTTTGAGAACAGCAGTGGTTTCCATCCATTTCTTCTGCCTACACTTGCAATGCTCAATCAGTGTAATTACGGCTGGGCCTTTGCCCATCATATTATGAAATGCTTCAGAGGTTACAGAAAAAAAAAAAAAGAAAAAAAAGAAAAAAAAAAGATCAAACTGGGTCTAAACCTCAGGAGGAGGAAGAAGGCATCTGTCAGGACAAGATCTTACCAGAAATGGTATAAAGAATCCTTGTTTACTAAATCTTTCAAGTCTGTAGCTAGTTCAAAGGCACCTCACAGTCCTCCTCATTAGAAGAGCAAAAGAAGAACTGGAAAGCCCTCAGCCTAACTAATTAAAAGCAGTAGCTTTGTTTGCTGTGGTGTGGCAGTCGTTCATATGTTGGATTTTTTCTTTTGCATCTACCAATGGTAAAGGAAAGTTCGTTCTGAGGTGATAATTCTGCCCCTGTATTGAAGTGTGAGCAGAAGGAAACTCCCCATTGCATTTGGATTTATTCACATCATTTGTTAACAGTGTTAACATAAAGATAACACATGCAGCGAGCGTGTCATGAATTACTGAGTGATAAAAGACCTTAAGGCAGCTAGAAGGCAGTTTGCTCTTCAACATACTGTTTTTTCTTTAAGATGTATTATTGAAGAAGCATGTGAGAGCAGGAAAGAGTTAAAATAGCATTGCAGTCCCCTGCACAGAAAATACACAGGTAAGTGAAACACAACTGAATTGTGGCCTTCACCTGCAACACAACTGAGAGCATCAGTCATGTGAAGAGGACGGAGCATTGCAGCAGCTCTTCCATTTTGCAAACACGGTAATAACGAGAACCAATATCACCCTTTTCCGACAACTGGGATAGGGCTGGGGACAAGAAACTGCAAGGGCTTGAAATTTCTTACAGCCAGGTCTCCTCCTGCGGTACAGCTGATGTGATGCCTGCCCCGGGATGGCTACTGCTCACCCATTTCTGTGAAAACTAAATTGTGTACAGCCACAAGCAAAACTGCTGGCTTTAGATCCCACTGAAGCTTCGGCTCTCAGGCATTTCTCCCCCACCCATCCCTTGTATAATTTCTGCAGAGAGTTCATTATGAATTAATTATTTCCACTTTTTTCGTTCCAAGGAATATCAGTTGACATTCACAGCCTCTACAGTGCTCCCCAAGCTTTGTATTACACCTGAGCAGTCATTTGCACTGCCTGAATGTGGCCTGTACTTCAGCTTAAGGGAAAAGCCACACATTGAGGTTTGGAGAAAAAGACCGCAGCCTTCAGCTGTAAATTT
The DNA here is from genome assembly GCF_023634085.1 of Falco cherrug. Lineage (NCBI taxonomy): Eukaryota > Metazoa > Chordata > Aves > Falconiformes > Falconidae > Falco > Falco cherrug. Next base: position 8,915,832 of record NC_073709.1, read on the forward strand.
ATCTTGTGTTGTATGTCTTCAATGTTCATTCATATTATATTTTGCAAGTGACAAAACAACATTGCTATTTATTAAAAATAATAGCTCTCTCATGATTTTGGTGGAAAAACAATAGCGCAGGGGTGATGATTACTAAATATAACTCCCACGTCTTCCCCAGGGCTTGGGCAGAGCGAGGTGGAGCTTAGCCACGGAGTCTCCCTGCTCCTTCTATGAAGATCAGCAGCTGCAGCACCTGGGGTCCACGGCAAAACCTTTTCCTCCAGAGGCCAAGGGCTGAGTCTACAATTTCAAGCAGGGTAATCACCTTTCCGGGGCAATAACAAGAGCCTCCTAAGAGCAGCTGTTTGAGATGGCTCAGAAGCAATGACAAGAATGTGGTCAAAATTTTGGTCTATGAATCTGGCCTCTGCACGTGGCAAGGAAGAGACACCTTCTGATAAAACACCGGTGGGACACTTTGCATCTTTTATGATTCATTTTTGTCTGTGTTCTCAACCTTATCTCCCCTTCCACTATTATTTTGCAAAAAGATAGGAGAAAAATTATGCTTATTCAGGGAGAGCCATGCTTTTATCTGTTTAAAATGCAGAGGGTATGTTTTAAGGCCTGTAAACACAAAGAGGTTAGAAACCAAGAGCTCCAGAGTTTGTACTGCAGTTACCTGCAGCACTGATTTCTTCTGTGCTTTACATTAACTGTGCCCTGGGGTACTAAGCGGGCACGTTGCAGGGAGTGGAAGCAGATCTGAAGGTGCATTGGGCACAGCACGGCTTCCTTGCAGCCTGCAAACACTGGCCTTACACCACAAACTGGTCTGCTGTTGCCATCTGCTGGGAAAATCCTCGAGTAGCCAAACGTGGTGAGGAGAGGCGTATCGGTTCTTATTACAGAATTGCTCGTGTGTCTCTGCTTTTTAAGATGGGATTTTTCCCCGTAGGTGAACTATGCGTGTGAACTACATCTGCACCAGGCATACATACACGCGCGTGCTGGGCACAGCGGTGTCCGGGCAGAAACTCCACAGCTCTGGGGTCACTTTGATTTCTTAAGTACTCTTACTGCGCTCTGCCCAGCAGAACACCTTCAGTTAAGACCAGGGTAAGAGCAAAACCATTCCTTTTGAAATGTCTGCTACTAGAGAACCAACAAATCCTTCCAAAGGAAATCATCCTTCCCCTCTCTTGCAACAATTCCTTCCCCCCATTGCTGTACTGTGCCCCTAGGCTGGTTACCCGAGCTGTGCAATGCCCCCGCTGCCATGCCTCACACAGAGACCACACAAACTTTTGCACAAGGGAGAGGCGTAAGGATCCTGTCCATCCCCGCACATTAAATCTAGAATTTATTCCTATTTCTACACTATGTTTTCACTTACTTCTTTCTTAAACTGCCATGCCTGGAGAAATATTCCTGCAATCTACTCCTATGGGATTTTCAGAGGCACTGGATATAGTTTTCTTCTCCCTTGGATAGCTTTTACTTGCAGTTAGGAATCTTCAAAAACTCTTTTGTTAAAGATTCCGTGGCTAATCATTCTGTAAAATGTAAGAACACATAATACTGTGGGACAGGCGAAATCTCTTCTTGCTTGCAAGCAGCCTAAAGACAGACAGGTTGCTGGTTGCCACAGGCATTCTTAACACCATGTCATCGGCCCCAATCTAATCTGAGGTGTAATTGCCATGGCGTTAAATCCGTTGCTGGTGGTTGATCACCTCCAGTTTGTAGGATTGCGTTAATCTGAGCTGGTGCTAACAAAGGCAGGAAGGTTTTAGAAAATGTCTCTGCTGTTGACAGGGTTTGAAAGTCTTGTACTCAGAGTAGAAGTCAATGAGGTGTGAATCCACCCACACCAAAGCTGAGAATAACAGGACCCATAACTGCTCTGTCTCTGAGCTCCACTTATGCTACATATAAACTGTCCTGTAATGTGCCTTTGAATTCCAGAATGAGGGATATTTAAGGCTTAAACCCTGGCCAGATGTGCTATGGACTTTTTCAGGCAGTACAGGGCATTGTCACTGCCACTTTACCAGGTGTAGAAGGTTTAAAGGCAAGTCAGTCCAGACCCAAGACCATATTTGCTATGTTCCTTGGCCTCTAGTTGCTTCCGCTGGGGAACAGAGACAACTCGTACCTTTACAAGCCTATTATTTAAAGAATTTACTTGTGCAGCAGAACTAAGCATCTTCATTTATGCTGAATCACTGATGTCAAACTAACACACACAACCCCCAAGCATCTACTGTGCCTTGAAGGGCTTCTTGTATGAAAACGCAAAGACTCTGCAGCCTCTGTGTCATGCCCTTCTTCTGATCCTCATTCCTTTTTTCTCTTTTACTGCTGCTTTTCCTGCTGAATCAACACTTTTGTTATTTGATCCTACCAGGAAAGTTAATGAATGGATACTTGCTGCTCCGTTCAGAAGTGCCTGTGACCTGCTTCTACCCTCTGTGCAAGGACTATTTTAATCAATTATCCATCCAAAAGCTCTTGAACTACATCATCAGGGCATACATATTCTCCTCAGATGATTGTCTTGGCATAGCTAAGATGCACAGGGAGGGCTTAGAAGTATCAGCCCGTCTGTTGTTTTCAAGCTCCTACTTTTTGCTGGGATAACAACGTGTTCAAATGGATTCTGACAGGTTTTCAAACACTGTCTCTCCAAGCAGGTCTATTTCTTCTGGTTAAAGGAGATGTTCAAAAGTACTTCTAGCATGGAGTTAACTGTTTAAGTGGAAAATGGCCTGCCAGCTTCTATGAGTGGAAAGTCCCTCAGGAGTTCATTGTACCACTGTTACAAACTCACCATTTAAAGCTTGGTGTTGCCATGTTTGCTGAGTATGAATGGATAATGTAAAAATGTCGTTAGAGGTAATTGTGTGCCTGCTTTGATACATCAGACCGTTACTGAAAAGATGTCTGGTGGTACAAATCTACACAAGCAAATTAACACTGGAGAGACTTTAGAAGGAATGTTTCTTTTCCTAGCATTGTTGTTGGATAAATCAGTGCAGTCTACTTTTTTGTAATTATAGGACCCAACTTGACCCCATTACAGCATATCTAACTGTTGTGCATAAGTAACACATCTGTAAGTGAGGGTGTATGTAGCATATCACTTCCACTTACAAAGATTTAGCTGTTTCATCAAGCCAGTTGCCTGGAGAGAGACCACATAGCTAAATAAAAAATTTTGTAAGTTATATTCATTAGCTCTGGACTTTAAGCATGCTATTCCCGTTGCCTGGTATCCTTTAATTCCTGTTATGATAGAAAAGAGCTTCTGAGTGCATTTTTCCCACTGAATCTGCATATCTCTACCTCTAACTAGTTGTTTAGGCTGTCTCAAGATGACCTCTGAGAAGACACAGCCTTTTTATGCAGATGTAAGAACTTTTTTTTCTCTACAAAAGACATCTATTATCTAGAAGATGAGGATGGAAAGGGGTAAATAATCATAGTTTTGCTCCTCCAAAAATGCAATGTCCCCATCCCAGCAAAATCTGCTTTCCAGCCTGGCAGTGCTGGCCCAGCTGGATAAGAGCTGCAGATGTGTTTCTGAGGTTCCTATTTCCTATAATTCTTGCACTTGAAAGTCTTGGTGACTGAGTTGTGCAGGTATAAAACGATTTGCAATGGGTCAGTAAACTGTTGTAAGTTAGCTAAGATTTGATCCAGAACCCGCTGACTTCCTGACACAACACAGCTGTTCAAGGGGGACCATGATACAAGCAGCATAAGCAATACAGCTAAATCAAATATCGAATGTGCTTTTATTCCACACTTTGTATCTGGAACCGTCCAGACTATGTATCCAAAAAATCCATCCAGAATGCAGTGACTCGTAGCACGTACTTGAACGCAGGTCAAGCAAGAAGCATGCTCTGGGCTGTAGGAATAAAATTCTCCATGGAACCTGCCCGACTGGAAAGTGCAGGGACCAGTCACCTTCTCTTCACCCTTGTCCTTCCTCAGTCTCAAATATATAGAGTATTTGGCAGTATCTGCTAGTTGTTTTAGTTGTGTCCAATTCCATTTAAGGTTTTAATGACCATTATGTGAGATCTGGACAAACTGCTGTTTTGTGTAGTGCTTTTTAAGGCTGCATCCATACTACTACTTGATGTGGAGTCTGTATTGGTGATATTATTAAAGCATGTCCTCAGTGTCTCTCTTATGATTTTGCTACTTGTGACACCTGAGGTCAGCTTGTCCTAGTTAGATATCTGGTGTAGAGGAGCTGAACTGCCAACTGATAAGGATGTTTGCAGTCACTGTGGAGTGACTTATCCTATCAAATTTCTGTTATAGGTTTGTGTGGCTCTGCTCCATACAGATTGACGTGGCCCTGTTGTTTGCAATTCTTATTTCTGCAATAGTGTAAAAACACTACTTTTGATACTATTTAATATTATTTTTAAAGACTATTTTTAAAGCTTTAAAAGATCTCTAAAATCATGACTGAAAGACAGAAAGAAAAGAGCAAGCATATATGATACTGCTCGCTCTTTGTATAATTATTATTTGTTCAAGACTTTCCTTGTGGGGATGTGGATTCACCTGTTTAGTGACACTTTAGAGGATTTCTTCCCCGTGTGCTTTTGGGCCTCCCCTTGAGCCTCTGTAAGCTGTCTGTGTCCACACCATCCTCCAGCAACGACTTCTATAGGCCTCCAAGCCAGTTCATGAATAACTGTCTCCTTTTGTTGTTTTGAACTCTGGTACCCTGACTTGCTACCCCCTGTTCTTACATTAGCAATGATGGTGAACCTCTTGGCTTTCCTCTTCTTTCCTTTATTCAGCTGGTTAGTTTTGGGGCTATATAACGACACATTTTGTCTCCTCATTGATGGTAAAGCCAGCCTGTTATAATATCTGTGGAAAGCTGAGCATCATGGTATTGAGCAGAGCAAATTATTTCAACTGAATTTTGTCATTTGTTGCTGAAATTTGCTGGTCCACTGCTTTGGCTGTATTCCTGGTGGTCTTGTCAATGTCCTGTGGAGCCACCAGTGACCTTGCCAAGGTAGTGGGCACCCACTTTACCTAAGTTGTGACGACAGTTGGCTATGGTTCTCAGAATATTTGTCTGCCCACTTAGCCTTAGCCAGCATGCTTTTGGTGACTCTGTTTCCCTGCACTGAAATTTTGTAGCATGCAATTACCATTGGAAAAGTCTTGCAATGCAAAATTCTTCCTTCAGGTGTTTGCACCTCTGCAAAGCAAATATTAAAGAAGATAATGCATCCCTCTCCACAGACGACATCTCATCCTTTACAGCATCAGAGGCACAAATCTGTGTGCCCAGCTCTATCAAGTTCAGTGGGAGCCAGACTAGGTACCTAAATACCATTGAAATACTGTATGCAAGCTGTGCCTAACAGTGATGGCTTCTGCCCAACATGTGTGCAGCCACCAGTGCAGCAGAGCTGGGTTTCCTCTGGGACAGCCAGACACCAGTGAAAGAAGAAATCCCTCCCCAGCTGAAGCAAAGGCAGCTGCAGCTCATGTAACCTGCCACACAGTGTGTGGGCAGCAAGGCCCTTTCCATTGACGGCTAATGGCACTAAAAGATCTTCTGCAGGAAAACCAGAACAATGGAAAAACAAAGTACCCTTCAGTTCTCCTGGCAGATTTGGGAACGAAATGGAGGAGGAGCAGCGCTGGCTCAGTGCCACAGTTCTGCATGCAGTGGGGATGGAGAAGCTGTGATAACGTGTCTGCTTGGCTGAGGCTTTCAAAATAAGACACTCACTTTTTTGTTGTTTTTTCAAGCATTACGAAAAAGATCCCCTTAGAAGGCCAAAGGCAGCTGTTTTCTTAGGACAAGGAAGTCAGGAAGAGGCAAAGCAGGCAAAAACATCAGATAAGTCTGGATAAAAAACTTGGCTAACCTATTTTTCCCCTCTCCTAAACTGCCAAGTTTGAAGCACTCTGCAGAGCTCTGCCTAGGAGGAAAAGCAGAGCCAACCACTGAAAAATGATATCCATGCTCCGGTAAGGACCACTGCCCTCGCTGCCTTGGTGTGGGATTCCCTGAGGTCCCATTCCCTGTGGTGGGAGTATTTCTCCTCTCATCCAGGCAGCCCAGAGATCTCCTAAAATGCCTTGACCCCTGCCAGCTCCTAACCCAGCACCTGGACGTTGGCAAAACAGGGCTTGTGACGGGGAGACTACCAACGTCCATCACAGGGAGAAGGCAAGCCACTGTCACCTGCAGAGAGGGTCTAGTCCCCAGTCAGCGTGGCAGTGACTTCACCCCTGCCTTGGGCTCTGCCTGAAGGCTTGGGGGTGGACACTGCCCTTGGGTTTCCTTCTGGGGGTCCTGGAGGAGAGCCAGGTCCATGCCCAAGCTCCAGGGCTTGTAGGTTTTGGGGTTTTGCAGTTGTAGAGCTTTGTCACAAGGTGGCAGGGACGTGACACAGGCACGCTCCTGCTCAGCCTGCCCCGGACACCCTCTTCAAAGCCCCGCTGCTTCCCTCCTCCTTATCTAAAAATATATGTATTTCAGCAATCCTCTGTCATTTTCTTTGAAATTGTCCTTGGGATAGCTCAAAGGGAGGGTAATTAGTTATTTCAAAGCTTAAATATTTTACCTATTCACACTAAAAAAAAAAAAAAACAGAAAAGAAACTGGTTTACCTTCTGCCTGAAAGCCATGGTGATGTGGGGGAGCGAGGAAGGGGTGGCCTGGGTCAGCCTGTGCAGAGGCTCAGCTCTGGCTGCTGCTGCTTTCTTGGGAAACCCAAAAGCTGTGATGATTGAAAAGCAGGGAGCCTTCTGTCCTGAGCCACAGGGATGATTTCTCCCTAAACAACTGCAGACTGGAAATCATTCTTGTAACTTTAAAAAGAAGAAAACACACACACACATGTATATGTGCGTGCATGTGTGTATTTCCTTTAATGCAAAAGTCTCAGGAATATTGTATTAGCTCTGGCTTCCTCGAGTGGATGCTCAGTTTTGGGCTTCTGGAAGCAAATACCTGTGCATGTATAGGACCGACTCCCTTCTTTCCACGTGGCTCCTAGTTATATCTTACCCTGTCATGTGCCAGGAGTTTTTGTGATTTTACTGCTATGCTCTCTCAAGGGGGTAGCAGGCTACCATGGCTAGGAGTGAAACATTGTCACACAAAGTTCTACCTGCAATGATGAAATTAGATTTGTGTTAATAAGCTACTAATAGCTAGCAGGTAATTATTTAGTTTATCTCTAGAGTCCAAGGTGATCATTGTCTCCTTATGCTTGCTTGCCTGGCAGTCGGGACAGGTGAGTTTTCTTTTTTTTTTTAATCTGAGGTACGTCACTCTGCACAAAGCACCCCTGTCATGCAGCAGGAGGTAACAATAACCAACTGCTGACATCCAAATTCAGCTTCACACAACTAGCTGTGTAAGGTGCCTGCTGCTCCCTAAGTCATAACCAGACCATGGCGAATCAGAGGTATTGACACAGCAGAGGAAATGAGCAGAAAATGCACCCAAGTAGAGCAGGTAACATTATAAAATAATTATTTCTGAGCTGCTGTCCGCTGTTAACACTTTATGAGCACAATGCAGTGTTCCAAGAAGAGGGTTCTGCGGGTCAGTTGGTTGTGCTCTCTGCTTCGTACTGAGGCTCTGAGATTGACCTGAGGTTTAAATTTCAATTTGTGTGAACAGAGAGTACTCAGAAAGTTTGCCAGCTATCTAAAGCACAGACCCACAGAACCAAAGAAGTTTGAGCTCCTACGTGCTTGTTATGCACCTTCGGCTAAATGATGAATGCACACATTCCCTTGCAAGCTTGAAATTTATTTAAATACACGAAGGAAACCAGATTTCAAGTTCAGGGTGGGCTCTGAGCTGGGAGGGAGGGAGGGAATCCTTTATTAATACATGTGCATTTCAACTGCAGAACTCATCGCTGCAGGACAGCATTAAGGCTGAAGAAGTAATAAGCTTTAGAGTGAAATGGAGACGCTTACAGATGGCAAGAGCATCTAATGCACAAGTGCAGAAATGGTTGCTTTTTGATTTGCTGGTCTTGGTTTAAACTCAAAGGTTATGGAATTTGGGAATGGAATGATACTCTTTATCTTTTAAAATTAAAGCTAGATGAACTTCAAGGTCAGTTGGTTTCAGAGCAGCAAGTCAGTGCTTCATTGCAAGAACGTCGGGACTCTCCCTTCTGATTGTTGTGTGCTTTTTTCTAACCCAGGAATTTGATGTGGGCTTGTGCCCACACCTTTCCGGTGAATGCAATATCAGACTGAAAAGTTCCATTTGTCTTCAGTACAGCTTTATCATATTGAAGGGGAAAATATGAAATAGCAAGGGCTGTTGGATTGCCCCAAGCTTTTACAGGTGGGAGTTAGGTGAAACTGTTACAGGGTTGACTGTGCTCTGCCTTAGGAAAATGTCTTTCATGGTCCTCTGAAGCTGACTACCTTCAGAAACAAGGAATTGGATGTAAAATATCCTTGTGTCTATTCCTGACTGCCAGTTCTCATGTCCCCCAAAAGGCTGCATGGTAACACTCCTTTGAGGGCTAACGAGGCACCTCCTGGGTCCCTTTATTTTGCCTCTTCTGTTGGTGGCTTTTGGTCACAGCTCTCAAGAGGCCCTGGGTTCAGTTCAGGTGTTTTACATCAAAATGAACTTCCCTGAGAAAATCCATCCCAGCCCTGCATGTGCTGCAAGGGAACAGCCTCCAGATCTCAGACAGGGCTCCTGAAGGTCATTTCAGCTCCTGGAAAAGGTACATTTGGGCAAAATGGTCCACCGTGCCTCCTGGAAGAAGGTCAATCAAAGAAATTGTCAGGAAAAAGCAAAGATCTTCTAAATTCTCTATCTTTTGTGATGTTCTGGTTTTAAGTTTTGAGTACGACAAACTTCTTAAATTGACTGCAGGTTTCTCACCAGCATGGACACACTGAGGTAATCCTGGAGGAAAATCTGTCCTTTTACCAAATTCCAACTATTTGCAGCCAAGCTTGAAGCCCCAGATCTGAACTTTGTGTCAGGGCCTGTGTGATCTATTAGTCAGAACAATTGATTTATTCCTTTGAAACACTGTGCTAACCTATCACCAACTGCATTTTTCTCTGGTTCCTGGGAACCCCACTTCTCTGGCTGTTCATGGCCATAGCAACTGGAAAACAGACTCCGCAGGAGAAAAAGCATCAAAGAATCCCCTCTGCCAGCAAATGGGAGAGGAAAAAAACCCCATGATACAGAAAAGCAAGGAGCTATTCATGGTCAGGCCCAAATCCAGTTGTGAGGGAGAGATTTTCCACTAGAGGACAGATACAGTCTAGAGGAAGAGTAACAACAAAGTCTTTAATGTGATTTGCCTTGGCGGTTTCTGCCATAAGCCTTTTTTTCCACACTTTTCTCCCACCTGTAATTTTGCATGTCAGATTTTTGCAGGTACCAGCACAGCTGAGAATCCCACTGGGAAGTTCAGTGCCCTGGACAGACAGACGGCTGTGCTGGGTGTGTTTATTCCCAGATAGCAGCTTGTCAGTTTAACAAAGACAGCACTGTAAAATCCGAGGGGAAAATGTGTCATATCTAGCCACTGCGTGTATATATCACATTGAGGAGGAATTCATTGCTCTTTTCCTTTGACAGTATAGGTTTAGCCCATAGCTCTATTTTCACACCCCTAAAACTATGTTAAATTCATCCAGGGGTCAGCCACAAGCCTGCCCTACTAAGACAGTTCACCTTTAAATACAGGCTGTTGGCTCCTCTATCATATAAGGGTGGCAAAAGCATCTTGAGCAGCAAACCGCTGTTTCTTTATGTATGCATAATACAAAAATGAGCACCAAAAAAAAAAAAAGTTTCAGAAAATAAAAATGAGCTTTTTGTCAAAGATTACGTTGCCAAGTTCCAGCCTACAGCTATTTGCAGCGGAAAAATAAAGCTCTAAATGTACAGCAGTTAGTAAGGAAAAATAAACCTGACAGACTTTCAATTTTAGCCACTTTTGTTCACCATATACCAAATGCATTAATATGTCTAGTCCATTCAGAAAAGGCATTGCCTAAGTTATTTTCTTTCACATTTTAAAAGAGAAAAATGTGAGTTTGCAGGGCCTGGCTCAGCAGACCCCAGGCTTTATGTGGCTGTAATTCAGCATTTCGGCAGGTTGCAGCAGCACCACGTTACAGCCCAGTCAGGTGGGGCTGCATTTGGACTTCAGAAGCTGAGGGCAGGCATGGAGAGAGGGGTGCAGAGGGTGCTGGGCAGCCTGATCAGGGTGGGTTTGCTGCCATCACGCAGCTGGTGTACAATGGCCAGTGTTTTCTGTCCCTTGGAGGGAGTGTATACCCAGTGCAGGCTGAATTGCTCTCTGTTGAAATCCCCCCATCACTTACGACCCCTCTGCATCAGCAGTTTGCTTTTCTTCTACCTGACTCCCTCTTGATGCTTTCGTATTTGCCCCGAAGCATCTCACCAGAGTGCCCTTCAGAAAAGATGCACGCTCCATACAGCCAAGCGAGCTTCTGAAAGGGCTGTGGACAACACGAGAATTTTATAAACAGGGAGAGCCACATGCAGCCCTCTGCCAGGGGTGTAGGAGGCAGCACAGCTATGGCAGACCCACCAGGCAGCGTTTTACAGCAAACCTTTGCCCTTTAAACAGCCAGCGTGCCCAGTGGGGTGGTTTGGCAGCTGATTTAATAGCGGCTCATGGCTCTGTGCGAGGAGTGTGGTGGGAATGGGACAGCTAATCTGAGTGATGCTCGGCTGTCCCTGCTAGCCAGGCAGAACCTCAGGCTTTTCAGAGGGGGTCACAACGTTTAATTAGTGTTTTGGCATGCTAAGAGAGTGCCTGTGAAGAAGTGGGAGCAATTAGCAGCATAAATACTGGAGAGTATCTATTACGTTTCTGTTTGCTCATGAACACCAGGCGATGCCATGAGGAGTGAACGTCTCATTGCGGCTGCCAGTGCAAAGCCTCAGGGGCAGCAGCGGCTGCCTGGCTTCGTTAGGCTCCCATCCATTGTTTGGGGATGAGCCCAGCCAGGCGCAGGCTGCAGGACAACCACAGCCAGGATTTGGCCTCGGCATTTCTGGGTTGCCTGTGTTACTGCAGCCGAGCACCTTTTCTCCTTTCCTGCTTGGTTCTTCACAGCCCTGACAGGAGAAATGTTACCTTGTTTTCACAGGTGGGGAAACTGAGGCACAGAGCTTAACCTAACAGCCAAATCCCTGAGGAGCTTACATCACACCAGCAGCCCCACAAGCTGAAACAAGCCTTTAGCAGCATGGCAAGCTCAGAGGTGTGTGGAGCCAGCAGCGCAAGCATGTGCATAGCATCTCTTGAATGTGATAAGTGTTTCATCTGTGATGTTCTGCTTTTGCTGAATTAGTCATCTTTTAATTTTAATTAGAAAGCCTGGTGGGCAAAGCTCTGCAGCAGCTCCAGTCACAGCTGGCTGGGCACCTGGTGTGGTGGCTTGTAGCTGGTGGAGGCCAGTGGCCCCAGCACAGAGCTGCAGCGTGCCTGCAAGCAGCAGCTGCCGGGATTTTGCTGAGAGATCTTTTTTGGGGGTTCTGCTCTTTTCCAGATGGTACTTTGGCCAGTAAATGAAAGGTAAAGTTGGTTATTTTGCTGCTTTGAGCGTTCTGTGTGATACCTGGCCTTTAGATGAGAAAACCTGATCTCATGTTTCCTAACAAACCCTAAGAACTAATGTAATAGCACCCGCTTTGTTAGTGCACGTGGGGCAGCTGGAGAAGGCTGCTCCTCTGCTTCTCCGGGTGGATTTGCCGGTGGGTTGGGTAGTGCTGCAAGTCAGGTGCTGGCTGTGCTCAGCACCACGGGATAGCGTGGCTGTGGTTGTTTAACAGCTGAGGCGTGCAGAATTTGCACTGACTGATGCCTGCACAGCTTCGTCGCTCTTTCTAGCTGTGAGGGTTGTCGCGTGTTCCCTCCCAAGCACCTCACTGCCGTCACGGCTCAGTGGTGCCTGTATGCCACAGTCCGGTGCCTGAAGGTTTGTGTTCCTTAGGCTGCGTTGGAACAGGGCTGGGCTTGAGCCTGGGCTGGGTGCTGTGCTCAGAGACTTGCATGTCTTTCCCATTGAGGGGCTTGGGTAGCTCTTCCAAGTCACACAGGTGAATTTCAGGTGCTTTTATTCTGAGGAACACCCCAACACCCCGCATTTAGTGACATGACAACTATAACGAAAACGGTTATCAACTACCCTTACACAGTAAACAAATATTCACCCAAGGAGCCCTACATTACACCAAACCTGTTGTGTCATGTCACCTCGGAGCAGTATCCCTGTCGCTAACAGGAGACTGGACCAAACCTAGTAAGAGTGCTTGCCTTACCAGCAGCTGCCAAGTGCTGCAGGGGAACCAGGGCAGCCGTAAAGCAGCGGCAGAGCTGTATACCTTTCTCCTCTCCCACAGAATGTTTTACAAACTACTCCCTTCAAAAGAAATATAGATTTGATGTAAGGAAAATTACTTCAGCCTCAGGTTAGCAAAGTATTTATTTTGTAAGTTGGAGTAGATGCACAGTCCAGTGAAGTTACTTTCTTTTGTCATTAATTTTGAAGTTACAGATTCAGTGCAGTGCTTGCTCACCTTGTTTTAACACCAACACAAGTGGAGAGGTCAGGCAACCTGTCCAGAAACCCTCCCAATGGCCACACCGAGGTGATCCCCATCCCTGTGGGTTCAGTGGGCTCTAAGGCTGCTTCTCCTCTGCCCAAGTGCCTTTTGTAGGGGGGAAAACTCTTTTGTAGTTAAGTACACAAGGCTGTATGTACCATGCGTTTTGACACAGGATTTGTGTTCAACATCAGGCTGCAAGAAGTGTTCACAGCAGCATTTGATACAATAGTTGGGACCCCAATGTGGTTTGAGGTCTGCAACAGATTAGCAGCTCGGGTCTGTGGCTGCACGGCAGGTTTCATGGGAAAACATTTTTAAGTACTCTTGTTTCTCTTTAAAAAACTTCCTTAGGAAGAAGCTACTGTTAGTTTTAACAGGTGGATGGTCTTGCATGGTGCAAGGTGAAGACAATTTTACTTTTTTGAATGGTACATCTTTAATTTTCCAGTGGCAGAAGAGCAGTAAAAGTAGTGCTTCAGGAAATGCTGATATACGAACCTGTTTGCAAAAGCAACTCCATGCAGCCACTGCTTTTTTTACTGTTCACTTAAAAAAAAAAAAATCAAACATGTAATTCCCAAGCAGATCTAAGCAAAAGAGAATCATTTCCAGGTGTAGGCTAGAGTTCACCAGTCTTCTGAGTACATCAGGGCTCCTGTATATCTTTATAATTATGTATGCTTTTGATAGGGAAGGTGAAAGCAAGCAGTTTGACTGGGTTCAGCTTGGTGATTTGGGATTTGTTTGAACCGTTCACCCCAAGTTCAGCTCTGGAGCTGCAAATCTTTGTGGATTTGGAACAAATGCAGGGTGAGCGGTTAACAGGCAAATTCTGTGTGTATACCCTTGTGGTCAGCAGCTTTTCTGTGTGTAATCTATGCAGATACATCAAAAGCAAAATATTTTTAACAACAACTCTCTGGAGAATAAATGAGAGACAAAACAGTGGAGCCATTCTTCCAGTCTGTGTGAATCTCGTTGTGGCTGCTGTATATGAACAGATGTATAGTTTTCTTTGCGCGGTGCAGTACGTGCAGGAGAGCCATCCTGTTTTCTTGTACCTTGGCAGAGGGAAAGATGGCATGTTGCTGTTTTGCTGGGGGAGGTACAGCTCCCTCCAGGAGACTGAATGGCTGGGATTTAATTTTTCAAGAGCTTATTAAAAGTGACTGTGATTTACAGACACGGTTTCAATCCTGTGACGGACAAATACTCTCTGAGCGCATTTTGCCCTGTGACTCGCCATCTTCCAGCTGTGCCCATCCAAGCTGCTTCACAGTCAGAGCAAAACCTGGCCAGGCTTATCTGGTAGCACATGGAAAGACGTTTTGAAAAGAACGGGTTGGCGGGAGAGAGGTCAGAAGCAGCAGCCCTGCATGGCTAAGATGCTCTCTAATGCATCGAGGTATTTGGATACTGTCATCAACATTGGTGGCAAAGCGAGCGAACAAGCATACAGAAAACAAGGACTAAGGTATTAATAGTCATGTCAGAGTTCATTGCGCAAATGGCTTAATTCGTCACTGAAATAAGTGTCTGGAAATGTTGTCCATATCAAAGGAAATGTACACTTTGATGGGTTTGGGAGGGTATTTTTCCTTCAGAAAGCAGCATGCCGTAAGTGAGTTACTGACATACCAGTAATTCAAAGGAGAGTTTTGCATCCCTGCTGTGAAGCTGAATGACAACATAATACAGTTATTAAGGGAAAAAAGGAAGCTTCAGTCCCGGGTCTTCTACACTTTATATTCTGTAACAATAAGCAACACAAAAAAAGACTCATACATCAAGAAACCTTGAATTTCTACTGCAGTTCTCAAAGTGGAAGGTAAGTGAGTGAGAGAGAGATTTTAGGTGCAAATTGGCTTACTGGGTTTTGCCAAACTTTTGGAAATGGATTTGGTCCAGAAGAGATTAAAAATAACTTTACCTTTATTGGTTTTCAATCTTATAAAAAATATCCCCTTGTAAATCACTGGAAGAGTAGACGTTGAACCCCTTTACTCTTCCCTGCTCCCCCCTTCTTTTTCCCCTACCTGTCTCAACCACCTTTTTCCAGGTAAGCATAGGTGCAGAGGAATGCAAAGAGGGGAGAGAAACCCAGAAGCAGTTAAGTAGTGTTTTTCAGAAATTCAAAAAGCTTTTTAAAAGAAAATTTCCTGCTCTGAGCTTTTCAACCTACTTTATTTGACAAAAAATGAGGTGTGAATGCTTGACATGAAACTCAGGCTCACAAGTAGCACAAGGGTAAATTGCACCTAAAGGCATTGGGTCACACTGTCACCCAAGCAGTACGGGAGAGATGCATCACAGTTTGCTCCAACCACTATGAAGGTAAACTTCAGACCATTGCTCATATTGTTAACGATAACAGAGAACGTGCTGTTGGAGGAGGTATAAAAAGAATTCACACATTTTCCCTAGGCACCATGGAACAGCTCAGGAACCCTGGTGTGAATTTCTTATCCATCATTTGCTTTTCAAAAGGCAATATGCAAAGAAAAGGGAGGGATGCAAGGGGAACCTCTTTACTGAGGTTCAGGTATGCTGGGTTATATTCGCTTTATACAAGTGGGAACACAAAAAAGAACAATAACATTGTGGGTGCAGCTCTGCATTCCTGTGCTGCTTCTCTTTCTGTCAGACAGATAGAGCACTAAGAAGGGATAATGAATTTCAGGAAAAAAATATACTTTATGGTTTTCTTCAGCAATTAAAATTCATGCAAATTTTGCTAAAATTTAACATCTCAATAAACAGTATCTCAGCTTTTGCTTAGCCTCTTTATCGGAGCAAGTGAGTTACCCTCCTTTTTTTTTGAAAAAAAAAAATTTTTCAAAAAGTCTCATGGCAACCAAACCAGCAACTTTGAAAAAGCATTAGCATTTACAAAACAGCAGGGAGCCCCACATCTATGTGATTGCCACTGACATATGGGTTAGGACCTTCAGGTTTTCCCAGAGAACATGTCTCGTGGTGTTCCTTGCCTAACCAGTGAGAGTAATGGAAACAGTCTGAGGATAAGCTGCTCAGATAAGTGTTTGCCAGCCATCTAGTTTTATGGTTACTGGAGCAATCTGCTACATATTCTTCTTTGTGAATCATATTTCTCCCTCTACAGAGAGTTTAGTTAAGGCAAATAAGTTTTTATTCCACTGTCAGCCCTATTCAACCATGCCTGGAACAAGATGTCAGCTGCCTTTGAGCCTGAGGGTCTAATTTCCTACCAACTTTACTGAGATGATCTTTTTCTTAGTTTTATCAGAGCCGAGTAATGACTGTGTGCTGACAAAAGCCATAACCCAAATGATGACAGCATACAGGACTCCAAGCCACAGCTATTTGTAGAAAATAATCCCAATCTACTAATGTCTGGAACCACAAACAGCCATGTTCAGATACACTAATCTCGTAACTACACTTAGTAACATCAGCCAGCAGCAAGCCACCTCCCAGGAGTGAGTAGCTGTGCACATGGGAATCACAGGTTCAGATGTCCCCGGTTGCTGGAGACACAGGCTGGGAAACTGGCCGTGGAAACCTGCTGCTCTCTGTGACTGCCGGTGCCTGGCTGGTGACCAGACAGATCCAAAAGGTGATTTCCAATGGTCACCACTTGTCCCACGCATCTGAAATGGTGCCCTGAGTGATTCCAGGGCACACGCTGCTCTGCGTGCTGTCCCTTGTTGTATTACTACCAAGGAATACCTGGAATTTGTTTTTTTCTTGTCTCAACTCACAACTGTAATTTCAGGGCAATGGCAACACCTCTGATTTTGGGTGGATTTCTGAATATCGCTTTGCCTGGGCAAATAACAAAACCAAAGTAGCATTTAATTTTAACGTTTTCAAACTGAAGTGTTCCATTGCCATTGAAGTGAAACATACTTTTATTTTAAAATTCGCCTCTGCTTTAATTTAGCTCCCCTCTGCCCAAAACAAAATGGTCAGTTTGAACTCCAATTTAAAAAAAAAATAATATTAATTGCAGAAGTGTTTTAACAAATTGATTAGAGGTGAGCTGAAGAATTGGATATCTCAGACTCTGGTTTTGAAAAGGAGTCACTACTTGGGACTATTTGATGCTGCAAAATTTCTCATTTTAATGACCCTCTGAGGAGCACTGATACCACCAGCCAGCTGGGAGTCCTGGGCAATGTAACGTTGGTTCAGCATTTCATTAGACTCCAGATGTTGCCAGCCCTAGGAGGACATAATGATGCAGAACATATAACATTCAGATTTAAATATGCTATATACCAAAAGTGAAGCAAGCCACTGCTGTTTCATTCCACCCCAGTAAGCAGTAAACTTCACACCATCACAAAAATAATAATTACCGGGCTGTAGCTGTTACGTGCACAGTAGTGTTATCAAGAGACAGAAATGTGTCAAGAAGAATTTGGTAACTCCGAGCATGACTGACAGTGTCTTGCAAAAATCCTGGCATGTTTATGTGGAATTCACCATGTAATACCAGTGAGGGATACTTGCGTGAGATACTTGGTGGAGCTGCAGCGTACAGATGTTTACATTTTAATTACAGTGATTCAAGAAAACATCATTCTTCTGACTCAGGGGTGGATTGTTATTCTTATTAAATGTTATTTGCTGATAGCAGGGGGGAAAATAGGGGAGTAGTGCCTCCTGGTTTGAGAGAGAGATCTGGAGAGACTGGAGAGCAGATGTGTGCTTTGCTGCTGGGTCTCACACAGCCCCGAGCAGCTGGCTGGGCAAACCGGCTGGGGGGGGTGCGGCGAGAGCTGCGGGCAGCGCTGGCAGCTGGGGCTGGGGCTGAGCCCTAAGCACTACCCACAGCAGCTCACGTTGCTGTCTCACCTCTGCTTTTTGTGAATGTTCCTCAGGCTGGTGAGTGCCAGGCCTGCCCATCTCTTGTCCCGGGAGCTACAGGAACACCCCTGGAGCGCGGCCCCAGTGCCCAAACCGCGGGCAGTGTGCTACCGGGCTGCCAGCCCAGCTGCTGCGCGCTCACGCGCCTGGGATCTTGCTTTAAGGTCAACCTTAGAAGCTGTTCCCAGGTCTGTTCTCTCCAAAGCTGGTATCTGGGCTTGGGGCATCCCTCAGAAGTGTCGTAGAGTGACTCTGGTGTCTGTAAAATTAGGTACTTATTTAAGTCTTGGGCTGCAGCTCCCTGGCTGAAGGGCTTGGCTTCTGCAGGGACACAGCTTGGCTGGTCTCCTTGTATTGCTGAACGCTGCTTCAGACTCCAAGGGTGAACACCATTATGAACTTGCAGCGTGCAGAATATTTTCTGTCTGATTCCTTTCAAGAGTGTTGACAAAACCTGGTACTCATGGATATCAGCCGCCACTTGTGCAGCATTAGGTGACTGAAGCAAGTAGGGCTGGTTTGTAACTTTTCCATTTTTCCCCCAGTTCTTATTTTAGCCTGACAATACAATATCTATAATTTAGAGCAATGTGGTGGGGGTTTGTGCATAACTAGAAGCTGTTAATTAGGCAACTGTAGAGAACAATAACTGGAAGTGTAGGAGGGAAGCAAAAGGATCAGCATCCATGTTTTGTTGTGTTTGAGCACCTCTCAGTAAGCAGGTAGAGAAAAAGACAGACGACTATCTGAAAAGAGTTTGTTTTCCAGTGGCTGTGTTTGGATCTGCTCAACAGATGGATTTATTTGTACCCTTATGAATGCTACAATACCATTTGCCCGCCTTTTCT
This sequence comes from Falco cherrug, assembly GCF_023634085.1. Lineage (NCBI taxonomy): Eukaryota > Metazoa > Chordata > Aves > Falconiformes > Falconidae > Falco > Falco cherrug. Next base: position 8,934,165 of record NC_073709.1, read on the forward strand.
AGCCTGCTAATCACATAAAATATGTTAATCTTGCTAAGTATTATAATGCCTGAGGGAAAAGAAGAATGAGGTGTCCTGCTGGGAGGTACTGTACGGACTCTGCCCGGATGTGTAAGGCAGACAGTGAGTGTGGGAAATGGCTGTGACACAGTTCCTGCTGTTAGGATGTAGGGGGAAAACTGCTGCAGGATGGTAGCAGCACGGTTAGGACGTTTTGGAGCAGGGCAGGGGAAAAAAAGATCAAACTGGAGTAATTGTTTTCACATTTTTACACAAAAGGTCTTTTGGAGATACCAGTCAGAAATGCACATCAAAGTCTTTAAGCCATTTTGATGGGAGGAAAAAACTCTTGGAAAAACTGAAAAAGCCTATTTGGACATTTTTAAGGCAGAACATTTAAAATTTTTCACGTTGAAGTAGTATTTTGGGCCTAGATCACATTTCTCTTAAAAGGTACAATGACGCCACCTACTTTTGGCTCAAAAAAGCCTTTTTTTTTAAAAAAAAAACAACTTTCTACTTCTGCTTTGCTTCTTGCCCCAACCCTTCTTGTCCTCATGTAGAGCTGATTTAAAACTTTTTATTTCTGGTTATTTGCTTCATTCAGGAAACTTGAAGATAATTTCTATATTTTTGCTTCATTCAGTCTCCAGTTGACTATCTGTTGAATTGCTAATTTCATATATCCTGATCTGTTGTTTCAGCCATGCCATGAAGACCCTTTTGGTCCTAGAAGAGGCACATGGACCACTGCTTTCTGCCCTGCCCTCGGTGGTGGGAGCTCCCAGCTCTCTCCACAACTGCACAGCTGTTTCACCCCCTTGTGCGTGAGTAAAATGGACCTTGGTTCATACAGGATAAATGTTTCATTTTACCTCTAGTTTAGTATAATCTTTAGCTGCAAACTAACTGAAAAATGTCTGATAAGACTGATGGTTCAGAATGAAAAAACCCTGCTGGCTTCAAATCACAGGAGAGTCATGTCAGAGAAAGCTTTTTACCCATAACACAGTATGGTGTATGGTGACACAGTAGGGTGACACAGACACTTCAAAGACAGTAAGGGAATCAAATGCATTTTTCTCTACTGTTTTTGCAGTGGATGTTGAGAGACTCGCTAATGAAGCATAAGGCTTTGGAAACTGGAATAATAATCCTTGATTGTTTTTAAGGGTGTTTTGAAACCTAACTTCTGTTTATAAAATGCTCTGTAGTTTTAAGATGAAAGCATGAGATATTCTCAGTGAAAGAATATTGAGAAGATTGTCCCTTGGTAATATGCCATCAGAAGTATCTCAGCTGATGAGCTGGTGGTCGTTGTCCCCAAGACAAAGTCAGTCCTGGGATCGCAGGAGCAGGTACAGAGAAGCTGTGGCTGCCCCATCCCTGGCAGCGTTCAAGGCCAGGCTGGATGGGGCTGGGAGCAGCCTGGGCTGGTGGAAGGTGTCCCTGCCTGTGGCAGGGGGGCTGGAACCAGATGATCTTTCAGGTTCCTTCCCACACCACTCTATGAATCTATGATTCTATGAGTATGTCTTGCCCTAGGCCAGCCCGTACCCTCCGTTCTTTCTTCTCCTGTGTGGTTCATGTGGCAGTTATGGTAGGTTTGGTTGCACGCTGTGTCAGTGGATCTCTGCTGGTTGCAGAGGATCAGGGTAGTGTGGGTCTTGCCTTCCATGAGAGCAACTGGTAGGTGCTTCCTTTGCTTTGCATAGGAGTGTTGGACCAAGGTTCAAAACAGGGTCAAAGATAAGTTGGTTTCTCCCCAGCAAGGATTTCTCCTGGGACAGAAGTAGTTTGGCTTCTCTCTGGAGATGCTGACTGGCCAGATCAGGTGTGCCCTGAAATACCCCTTGGCCCATGTGGACTACTAAGCCTTTTGCTTTGTTGCCCACCCTTCCCCAGCAGTTTAGTTCTTGTCAGTCACACCTGAAACAACCACATCAGCAATAGCACAGAGCCAGTTTCACCAGACACTAGAACTGTTGTAGTGTCTCAGCCTTGGTTGAACCTCTTGACACACACAGTAGTGAGCAGACAGTAATCAGAACAGAATTTGCATTGATGCAGACACACTATTTATAATCACCCACATAACAGCTTGCTTTCCCCTGATACATCTGCACGATGCTTTGCTTACACAGGCAGACCAAGCACTAGGTGAGGGATTAGGAAAAGGTACAGTGTTATCTTCAGATTTAGCAGTAATTTCTGTGATACTTCTCAGTTTGGTTTTCATTTGCATGTTTTCCTTTAAAAAGAAATAATCATGATAACTGCTCTTAAGGAAGATGAAGTGCATTCCTTAACGTGGCTAGTGGCTCCCTCTATGCTTATGTGTCTGATTCATCAGATGATGTGGCCACACCTGGCCTTCCAAGTTTGGATGATGATGTTGTTTCCAGTGTGGGAACAAATGTTCCCTCTCAGACATCTTTATTACTGTTTCTCTCTTACATAATCCTTGGAAAGAAGCTGTGGCAAATAATCTTCCCTCTGCCTCATTCCCTGCATGTGGAACTGATTTGGGGGAACGCAGTGTTTTCTTAGGACTTGATACCCTGCGCTGCCTGATGTTGCTGGAAGAAGGGCTCGCCTCCCTGCGTGCGGCTGCCTTTGTTCTGGGGTGGGCTTGTTGGCAGGAGGGATGCTGTGTGCAGTGTGGGCATGCACAGGCTCCGTGCCACTGATGGATTATCCCCTGAAATGTCTCTGGTTTATCTTTTCTCTTTTAAATTGAGTGCATACGCAATATGTAGAAATCTGCACTGTTGGTTCTATGATATTCATTACAGCGTTGCCTAGAGCTTTCTGCCAGGTTTTGGGCTCTACCAGTCTATGAGGACTTACAAGTCTTGTGAGGAGCGGCTGAGGGAACTGGGATTGTTTAGCCTGGAGAAAAGGAGGCTCAGGGGAGACCTTATCGCTCTCTACAGCTTCCTGCAGTGAGGTAGGTGTTGATCTCTTTTCCCAAGTAAGAAGCGATAGGATGAGAGGAAACAGCCTCAAGATGTGCCAGGGGAAGTTTAGATTAAATGTTGGGAAAAATGTCTTCTCTGAATGTGCTGTCAAGCACTGGAACAGGCCACCCAAGGACGTGGTTGAGTCACCCTCCCTGGAGGTATTTAAAAGACACGTGGATGTGGTGCTTAGGGACATTATGTAGAGGTGGACAATGTTCGGACTGGATGATCTTAAAGGTCTTTTCCAACCTAAACAATTCTATGATTCTGTGTTCTGTTTTAAGCCAAAACTGGTGCCAGCCAGCTTCTGGGCAGCCCAAGCACAAGAAAATCTCAACATTTTGAAGGTCAGTCCCTAAAGGCAGTCAGCAAATATTGGCATGTCAGCCAGCCCAAGAGATACAAGACTATCACTCTTTTTTCTTTTTTTTTTTTTTTTTACTTCTCTTTTCAGAGATGATAATAGACATAGTGACTGAGGCAGTCTATAACAGCAAGTAAACATCCCATCACCAAAGAATCAGCTGTGGGGGGAATGGTGTGGGCAGTGACAAGAAGGATGTGCAGTTTTGGAGGCAACAGGAGATTTTTTTCCTTCTTCTGACCATTTAAAGCTGTTCTGTCTCACTTCGCATCTTAGCATAGGTTTGGAAAGCAGCTGCCTTCCCCACACCTTGCTGGGACAAGAGGGCAAAGCAGCCATGAACAGCGGCTCAGGCTTTGGTGCTGTTGGGACGAAGCCTGCCGGTCTGACCCGCCTGCTCAGGAGTGGCTTGGGCAGGCGGCCAGGCAAAGCTGCTCTTCTCAACTTGATAATAAATGTGCTCTGGCAGCACACCAACTGCCTTATCGTCTTGTGAGGGCAGAACCCCCTGGAGAGCCAGCCTCCAGGCCCAGCTAGGGTTATGCTAACTTCTCCAGGCAAAGGGAGCTACTTGCAATGCTCGACACACTAGCTTTGCCTTTCTAAGTCTTGCTCACTTTGAAATAGAAAGCGTGTGAGTAAGTTCAGGGGAGAAAATGAGCCAAGGGAAGTCTTCCTCTATCTGTCTTAATTAAGCATTAATAAGACCTGTCATTGACTCTCCCCTGCAGTTATCAGTCAGTCAATGGTATATAGTATTTAAATCAATCATCTTCCCTTTGGGGTCACTGAAGGACCGGCCCAGTCACACCAAAGGCAGCAGGAGCCAGTTCATCCACATCAGTTGGGCTCTGTTTGGTGCTGTCTTGTGTGCAAACTGCCTTGTGATTACAGAGGCAGAAGCGTCACCCAGCAGTAAATCCCCTGTGTGCTGAGATGGATCAAAAGGTTTCCATGCATTTGGCCGTCCGTGTACCACGGGGCATCTGTGCCCAGGAACCACGCAAACGTGCCTCTGTCTGTGCACAGGCTTTGTGCCTGCCTCCTCCTGCCTGTGCTCAGGAAAACTGCTCCCCTCCCTTGTGGAAGTCAGGCTAGGTAGGAGTTAAATGAAGTGTGAACCTATGCCCAGAAGAGCCAGAGGAAAGCTTCTGTCATGTCATTTCTGGCACCGGACTGTGAACGCAGACTTGAAGCTCAAGGTGGAAGTGGCAGATGGAGGGGGAAGAGCCAAGCAGAACATCCACAGACCTAAAGACTTCCAAATTAGGTTATTCAGAGAGCAGCTCCAGATCCAAAGATGGAGTGTGGCCATTTCCACGGCAGGTTTCTGTGTGGTGTAGACCTCAGCCTCTTTTGAATCAGCTGAGGGAGGCAAAACTGCACGTGCAGAAAGAGCTGCAGGGCTGTGATAGAGTTTTTCTGCCTCTGCAGATGCATATTAACGATTAAAAATGCATCGGACACTTCTCGTTAGGCAACCCAGCCAATATATAGCTGAGTAAATTAATAGAGAAAATAAAGCCCACGTTTCTGGTGCGGTGTGAAAACAGTGAGTTTTGTACACTGTAAGTTTTATGCAAATGAATATTTGCACATCCTTGTACCAGTTAGATTGAAACATTGCGTGAGCTCAGGAAACAAAGCTACTGTTCAGGAGATAACAGCGTGTGTGTGCGTCACATACAGAGCATTTGCAAAACTGTAATTGGAATAGCGTTTCTGGGTTTGATTTCAAGAAACAACGGGACCCTGGAGTTCAACCTCTTCAGTTTCCCAATCTGTCTGTGCTGTGAAATGCAGGAACGAGCAGCCTGGCCTTCAGGTGAAAGCTGAAGCAGCCAGGGGCTGAAGCACATGTTTTAGCAGAGATTTTCAAATGCATGCTCCCTAGCCACAGAGGCAAGCACATAAATCAGGCCAGCCTCTGGTGCCTGCCATTGCTTCCCGCAGCCTCTCGTTGTACCACGCCTTGGGTCACCCAAGCGCTGTCTAAAATCAGACTGAGTGTGATCCTGCAGGGTCAGCGTCCCTGGCAGATGACAGTACTGTGTGTGTGATAACAGACCTCTTTTCATTTCCACAAAAAGGGAGATTTCATCCCGCAACACAATGTAATTCAGTTCAAAACTGAAGCTAAAACCTCTTCCATTAGTCTGTTTAATTCTCCGTATTATTTCATGTTCTGTTCAAAGTCTCTCTTCTTAAATGCTTATTGAAGCAAGCCAGAAGTGCATAAAACTAATGTAATTAGCAATAGAAATAATTCCAAAACCCAATTACTTCATTAATATGGAAAGAAGTGCAAAGCACACAGAAGCAAATTTGCTCACAGGTACAAAGCTGGTGCAGCAGCATTAATGGTAATGGACGGTTATGAGCAGGGACAGGGGCTCTTGCTCAAACAGGGTCCACTTCAGGAGAAGTATGTCCAGCTTTTGTCAGTGGTTTTGTGCTATTGTTTATTGGTTTCTTTTTTTTGTTTGGTTTTTTGTTAGGGATATTTTGTTTGGTGACAACAGTGAAGAACCCATAATATCCTTCCTTGATGTTACCCCATCCTTCCCACCACACTATTGCCTGCTTTGTACCAGTAGTGTCTCCAGGAGACAATTCCTTTCCCCTCTCCCCCCCATGAAGAAGGAATTCCTTCTTGTTAACGCTGCAAGCAGTGCTTTTCAGCTGTGGCAGCATCTAGTAGCTAAGCAACAAACAGCATCCCCAAACAAGAAATCAAGGTGTATGGGAGAAAAACCCTCACTGTGCGCATTATAGTGCAATCCAGTGAAAACTGCAGCATCACGGTTACTTTTGCTTTGTGCTCAAAAGGAATCAGGCCACCACATCTTGAAAACAACCCATTCTCTGAAGCATAAGGGTGCTTGCTACCTCTTTTTGTGTTAGCCATTGGCAGAATTTTGGCCCTGGCTCAGTCCAGACACTTTCAGAGGAGTCAACTGGGCACAGAAGGCTGAGAGCAGCTCCTTGATTCCCATCTTCTCTGGACAGCAGAGAATAAAATCAGGATGTGAGTGCAAATGCCTTATGCCCAGTAGTTCACTCTCGCCTAGGCAAAGCTTGGGAGGGGAAAGCAAGGCTGTGAGAGCACTGCACCCAGAGCTGGGACAGTGCTTCTGCACGGCGCCTGGAAACACTCTGGGACTATTGCTCCCAAATACAGAAATATTCTATGTAAGAAAAAATGACTAGTATACTTACAGTCATGGGTTTTGCTGGGTGGAGGTTGGAGGGTTTTTTGGTCTTTTGGGGTTTTGTTCCCTGCACTTAAAAAACACTTCATGCTGCTTGGTTAAAGCCAAGAGACAATGCCAATCTCTGCAGCTGTGGCTTAAACATCCCCTTCCACTTGTTTCTTTGTCCTGTTTCCATTTTCTTATACCTCTCCCACGGACATGGCCTTTATTAAACAGACTGAGGAACAATTTCCTTTTAATAGGCAAGTGACTTTTAGCTGATGCCTGAGTTATGGCCGAACATGTGTTTCATTATACAAGTCATAATAACCTTTCTATAGATTGTGCATTTTGTTTTTAACACACTTACTAATGAGAAAACAAAGTTCTTCATGTTAGCAGAGTAGAAGAACCTAACGGGCAGAATCCCTGGCATAAGTGACTGGATTAATAGCTCAGCAAGGCTACTATATTAGCCTAACAAGGCTATTAAAACAAGCAAATAAAAAATGTATAATGAGCTGTTTCTGATTCTCAAATCAGGGTCATTTGAGAAGATATTCAGAGTATTATTAGTATGAGCTTGGAACAAGGCTGGGTAAGAAAAGAATTAGAGCTGAGCAGTCTTCTGTGACATTATGTTTAGAAATTTGTTAGGGGTATATTATTGACTGCAATCAATAAACAGGATGACCACTACTTCAGCAACATTTGAAAAGGATGCTATTAACAAATAGACTTCACAGAGAGCCAGGGTTACTTGTTTAGTTGTAAACCTGAGTCTAAGAACAAAAATATTTGCTAAGAAACATGTTTGGGATGGAGTTTGGTCGGCAGAGCTCATTAAATACCAGCACTCACCCAGAAAGTGAAAAATCAAATGTCATTTGAAAAATTGCATCTAGTGCAAGTGTGCAGAGAATAGCAGGCACCCGACAGCCACCAGCCCGCTGAATGCAGCACGATTCTGCTGCTGAGTGCTACTCAGCTTTGGCAGCTTTGTGGGGAGGGGAGAAACAATCCTGAAAAGGTAAAGCAGGGGAGCAGGGGTCGCTCTGGATCTTTGTCCTACTCCTGCATGAAGGTCCTCATGAATTTAGAGGCAGGAGGCTCCTATTCACAATCTCTCAGTGGGAAGATCCACCCCAACACAACTGTTGCCTTCTTGAACCAATGGAGATGTGCCCCTTTGGGCACAATGAGATGATAAAACAGGTGGCAGAAAGCTTTTATAGACGGGAATACATCTAAAATGATGATGATGATTGCCATGATGATGACCATGATAATCCATGGCCTCATTCAGGGCCACTAGGGTCATAGAAAAGGTAGGCTGGCCTTCAGGGATGGAGGTGATCTACACAGTTGTGTTGTCCATTCAATCTTGAAATAATTTATAATTATAATTATAGTTAATTATAAATAATAATTATAATAATAGTAGTAGTAGTAATAGATAAATGGCTGGGAACCCTACTATGAGGATCCCACAGCATATGTGAGACCCCTGAGCTGCCCTTCCTTCCCCAGGATGAGGTATATTGTGTTTGAGAGAAGTTCAAAGTATGTTGTTGCCTTAAGTTGCGGATGCAGAGGACTTCCACTCCTTTTTGGGTTCAGACCTGGCACCAGCCAGTTCACCGGTGGAGCTGTGCTGACTTAAGCCAGACTGTCATCCGGCTTCTTAGTATGAAAATCTCCAGAAGCAGTTCATTTCACTTTTTTCATCTTTACTTAAGGTTTTTTCCCAGCTCTGGGAAGGTGTCGTTCCTGACTTTCCCTGGTCCTCATCAGAGAAATAAGCTCATCCCTCACCTACCAAGGTGCTAAGTAGTTTCTTACAGCAGTACTGTGGAAATCCTAAATGCTCTGCATTGCCAGATCGTTTGGAAGGCCGTTTGGGGGGGGCTCTGAGCAGCGTGGATGGCTCTGCCAACCTGATGTTCTCCATGGCTTGTGCCAAACCACATTACCTGCACCCCAGACCTGGCCACTGCACTGTCATGGTGCTTTCCTGAGACTTTGGTGCCAGCACTTTGCAAAGAATAGTTAATCTGAAAAATCACAGTGCAAAGATAAAATACACAAAACCAGTGGTTGTTACTATGCTTGCACAAGAGTGAAGGAATATTTGCTTATTTACATTTTTACTGTGTTACCTACAGCTTGAGTGAAGCTGCTTTTCCTGTTCTTGCATGTACTGAGCCCTTTGATTTCTGTGACACTGTGATTTCACTGCTTTACTCCTTGGAAGCTTTTCCTTAATTGTTCCCTGCAGCTTAGCAACCTGAAACCACCTGTGTAAAGTGAGTCTATCTCAGGTGTACAATTCTTTTCCCAATTTCCTTGCTCATTTTGATTTCAGAATTCATTACCTTTTTTACATGTAAGTGCTGACAGCTCCTTTGGACCGGTCTGAAATTGGGTTTGCCTTTAGATTTGCACTGGACTTTATGTATATTGGGGGATTAACAGGGAAGGATATGATATATGTATATATATGTATGTATAGCTCTCCCTAGGGGTTCATTGAAGTCAGACAGATCAGACAGCTGGGATGGGACCTGCACTACCTGAGCAGGTTACACGGCTGCTTTAGCAGGCAGCCCTCTGGGCCCAGGTGTTTGTCTTGGGAAGGGACAATTGCCCTCGGGTAGTCCCGGTGTCTCCCAGCATTGGGCACCTAATTCCCAGACAGGTAAATTACGGAGAACGGATTGCATTGCAAGCACCGTGGAGCTTCAGGTGCTCTGTGGTCGTGGCTTGGTTTAAGCAAGATATTTAATTGCGGGTATGTTATCAGGCACCAAGGAGCCCTGTTGCCTTCAGCACTGAAACGCCTGGTTTCATGTCCTCAGCGGCAGTGGCAGAAACAAAGTGGAGAGAGGTTTAGGGCAACAGGCTCCAACCTGCAGATCTAAAATGACAGAATTATGTATTTCTTCTTCAGAGGAGCTCCTGCACCTTGAGAGGGGCAGCCCTGGCACAACCCGCCAGCGTGCCTGGGTGTGACCGAGGTGGGAAAGAGGGAGACTTTCCAATGAGGGCAAAAAAGAAATCTGGCGTAGCAGGAAACTTCAGCTGCTTGCGCTTGGAAAATTGTTCTGCTCTTTCTAAACTCTTACCCCAAAACAATCGGCCTGTTTCAACAACAGCCGCCTTGAAAATGAGCTTCTCCGGGGGGTGGGAACGTGGGGCTGCGAGGGACTGACCTCATTTCCAGCACACATCGCCGCTCAGCCCGGCGGCCCTCTCTGGAGCTTTCTGTAATATAGACAGCCATTTCCCTGGCTTTTCTCAAAATAATAATAACATAACTTGCCTCTAATACTGCCTGACACAGCTGCATATGCTGCTCGCCCCCAAGGCTGCCCTGGCTCTCGAGAGCTGCTGTGGACAGCGTGACATATGGAGGAATTGTGCCAAGGACAGGGATTTTTCTGCCCAATTTTGTCCTGCTGACCATTTTGCTGTCTTCTGAGGAGCATGTGCATGGGGGCAGAGGGGGCTTGATGATGCTGATCTGGCTGGGAGTGCTGCACTTCTGCTTTCACCATGGTAACGAGGAGGAATTAGTATGCAATGGGGATGGGAAGGTTTGTAGTATTTTACTGGGGGGGGGGGGGGCAGGGGTGGAGTTGGAGACTTTTTCTTGTGGAAACTCTTCAGTCAGGGGGAACAGAGGAGGAAATTGCTTTTTTGGTTGATCCCTACAGATCCTTGCTCGGCAGAAGCAGGATCATGTTTCCCTCAGCAGGTACAGGGTCTCGTCTGTGCGAAAGCGATAGATAACTCAGAGAAGGTAGCTGCCCCTGTGAGCCAGGAGAAATCCCTTCCCTCCTCTTAATTTGCTGTCTCCAGGTTTTGTGAAGGAGTACACACATGCACAGGACCAGAGTGGTCAGACCCTATTTACTGCCTAGTGGGGTTTTCACCTTGTTTCCATTCTGTTCAGTCTCCCCATCTTTCTTTCACTCTTTCTTCTCCTTCACTCTCCCTTTCTCGTTTTCCTTCATTATTTTGAACTCTGTCCTCCAGCCTGACCCCACACACCGCTGGAGCAAGGTTTGCCATCTGGAAAGGCTGCCAGGGCTGCGTGCCGGTGGCAGCAGCTGAGGTAGGAGGCTGCGTGGTGGCCCCGCACTCCACATCCCGGGTACCTTCACCTTGGAGGAGAGAGGGAGGTTGCTCCCAGCAGCCCTGGACTGGGATAAATGGGAGCCCTGACCTTGGTGAGCTGCAAATGGGGCCAGGACTGAGGCAGCAGGTGAGTTCACAGCTGGGCGCTAGTGCTTTGGCTTTGCTTTCAGTACTAAAAAATGGGATGCCCTTGGGAGGGAGGGTTAAAAGCAACATAACAAATACTCTAGTGATCATCCCACTGGACTTTTGCAGAAACAAGTCACCGACACCAGAACAGCCCTGTACCGGTCCTTCAAACACTGGTGGCACCACCTGGGAGCATCTCAGCTGAGGCTGGAGCGCTGCTCCCACCAGGTTTGTATCAGACCAGCAACCCTAGGTAAGTTTATTGTGCAATCAATCACACCTTCCTTTTCAAAGTGTCTCTCCCCCTTCTCCTTTTTCTCCATTTTGCTTCCCTGAATTGCATCCTGCACAGTTTCTCTGCACCGGCAAAGGAGAGTATCCAGCTGTAAAGACGTACTTGCACAAATGCTTTCCACCATTAAAAACGCTTTGGTGACTGGGACAGGACTCTGTGCTCTAGGGAGAGCACTGCCAAGCAGTTAGACATGTTGTTTTACAAAAATTAGAGCTAAAATATGAAGCAGTTTAGGTTTTTACCACTCAGCTGTAATCTCCAATTTACACTATTTGTCCTTTGGAGCTGGATAGAAATCGGCTCTCTCTGGTCTGCAGCCATTCTTTTGTGTTGGCAGCAGTTCTAATTATGCACCAATTAACCTTAATTAAACCAGTTCCTGTGTAACTGCACATGCAGACAATGCACTGAACAAACGGCCTGACAAATATTGTCACTTAAAAGGCATAAAAACACGTCAAATCCTTAATTGGAAAGTCAGATTGTAAATTGCTGTGGATTTGTAGCTCTTTGTTCTTAAAACAATTGAAGACGAGTAGTGGCCAAACACCCCGAGTGTTCCCAAACCCTTAGCTGAATTAATTTTCTCAGACTGCTGAGGCCAAAATAGATTATTTGCGTAGGAAAATGGGATGATGGAGTATCCTTAACTGTATCAGCTGGCAGGCTGGTCTAGAGGGCATCAGGGATGGCAATCCCAAGAGAGCCTGGGTGAGTGGGCAAATTGCTGGATTCTTTGGTGATCCCCACTGAGCTCTGCCCAGCTGTTTGTCCAGAAAATGCTCCCTAAAGCTGGGACTGTCCCTCGTGTCATGCAACGGAGCTGCAGTTTTGTTGGAAATGGGGTGCAGCTTGCACCCTGTAAGCAGTAACGCAGCCAACAGATGGTGCTCGTACATACGGTTACTCCAGGTTTCTTCCAAAAATGCCGAGCAAGCTTTCCTCATTTTGTGATGCAACATTTTTTTGAGGGAACTGCTGCAAACAGCTCAGGTTTTACCTTAATTTCCCTGAACAGAACAAGCCCCGGGACTGCTGGTGTGTGGATAGAGTCCTTGCCAAAGGGGTTACATGCCTCCAGTTTGGCCCTTTTTCAAAGTTTGATATAGGGGAAATAAGTTAGACAGAAAAAGTCCAGGCTCTGCATCGCTTATTTATCTTCTAGTAAAAAAAAATAAAATATTGCAAGACCCTGAGACTGGTTTGCAGCAGAGCAGCAAGGAAAAAAAAAAAGTCATAACTAGCACTGAATTCAGAATGTTGTCTTCCCTGCTGTTCATAAAATGTGTTTAGTTGGGGAAAAAAAAAAAAAAAAAGCCCTTCAAATCCTTTAATATGTATTGACTTTTTGGTGGTTCAGTTTTATGCTACTGAACGCTTTCCTTTCTGTAGTTTAGCAAACAGGCTCTAGGCATAGCACTTTGTGGTAAAATATTCTGCCTTGTGAATACTGCAATTAAAAGCAAAGCTAATTAAGCATGTAAATCATGCCCATATAAATTAGTTACTAACACGTTCACTTGGCCACTGGTGCTGATTGCGGTGGGAAGGGAGATTCGCATGACCCCTGTGGCTGTGCGGCGAGCTCTGGGAAGGCAGGCGCAGGCATGCGGCCGCGGGGGCACAGGGGTGGTGGGATGTGGTGGTGTCTTTCAGTAGGACACAGCCCTTTGCTGGGGAGCTGAGGGTGGGATGGACGGCAACGGATGCTATAGCAGCTTAAGTCAAGGATGGGGACAAAGATTAAGCAGCCACGACACAGCTCCATTTGGGAAGTGATGAGACCCCGTCCAAAAAGATGGAAATATTTCTCTGGACCATAATAGACCTTGGGATTGGATCCAGAGCGAGTCCAGTACATGGATTCAGCTCTGGATTAAAACATGTTCCCAGGAGAAGTGATGGAAGCAGTCCCGCTTGCTTCTTGCTGGCCAGGCTCAGCCCTGCAGCCACCCTAAGGTGCTCAGCAGAAGTGGGGGAGACTTCAGAGCGTTCGAGGAGATTTTGCAGAAATGTTGAGTGTTTCACGACAGGCGTGAAAACAAGCTGCCTTGCAGCTAACCCCTCGCAGCCCAGAGAAAACAACTGGAAGCAGAGCTAGGGGCAAATGGCCTGGTGTGAGACAGAGAGAAAGAGGAGTGAAAAACCTTTTGCAAATGAGACCCCAACAGAAAATGTGTTTTGGCAGGTGTGCAGGTGTGTGAAAGCCCAGGCAAAATATAGATGGGAGTAAAAATTGCTGCCAGCCCTGGGGATGATCTTATTCCCAGATTTGCATGCAGAACCAAGACTTTTCCCCCAGAAGCATGGGGTTTTTCTCCTTCCAAGCCACCAGTCAGCCTGCATTGGGTGGTGAGAAACCCTGGCCACCCACCGGAGGGCACAGAGGTGGTCCTGCCAGCTGCTCCGAGCGCTCCCCACCTCCCCCATGTTCACATGCACCCTGCACAGCCACGGCAAGACCTTGAAAAGCACCCGAGGGCATCCAACTCTGCTTCTCATTGAAGGGAAAAGAAGGGGCACCTGGATGGCACTCAGCAGGGCCAAAGGGAAGGGGCAGACAGCTGAGCAGGCTCTGAGCTCCAGGGCCAGAGGAAGGTGCTCCTGAAGAGCAAGGGACAGAAACTGTCAGGCTGAGTGGGAAGCCACAGACAGCTGTCTAAAAAAAAAATTCTGGGCACTGAGCTATTCCAGTTCTATTTATTTTTTCAATTAAATAAAAAATGAAAATTGTATGCACCTCTTGTAAGAGCTGGGGCTGTGACATTAAACAGCACATTTTATCACTCCTGCCTGTTTGAAAGCAAGAGGCTGCAGGTATCTTCTGAAAGCAAGGTTCACTTTTCCGAATGTGCCAAGCTGACCTTTGCTGGATCAGGCCTGGGAATTGCCTGCTCACCAGGACCTGGGCCCAAGCTGCCTTCTGCTCCAAAGCAGCCAGCGCCACGTCTGCTCCCTGGAAAGCACCTTTGCTGGCTACAGCATCCTCCTGCCTGGAGCCAAACCAGTGGACAACCACAAACAGGAGTAGCCACAAGGCAAAGGAGGAGGAGGAGGCGGCGTGTAATCAAATGGTTGGGCCATTGCCCTGGCTGGCTGCAGTCTGAGCTGCCTGGACACTTCATTTGTTGTTTTACACTACGCTGGCAGAGCATGAAAGCTAACGGTCCCTACTAGGACACCGATGTGAACACTGGGAACAAACTGTGCACTACAGTCACGATTCTAAAATGACTTTTGTCTCTTGCCTGCCATCAGTGATGTATTTTTATATGACAAACCCTTGAGTACTAATGAACTGTCTGGTAGCAGTTAGGAGTAGCAGTGTAATTTCTAGTAGCTCTGGACAAATTCACTTATACTAAAATTAAATAGCCAAAGGAACTAGTTCACAAATTTTTGCCAACTCACACTCAGAAGGCACAGGGAAGAGGCTCCCCAGAAGCTTATTTTAACCACGGATCGGGACGGGTAAGGATCCAGCTCTTCAGTGACAAGATCCATGCATCTGCATGGAATTCAAGGGAGTCAACTTAATTGCAAATCAAGTTGTCAGGCAAGTCCCCCAGTATCTCTTTCCCTCCCACAGCAGTCTCAGCACTGTCATTACTGTAGGCGTCTCTACCATTTGCATCTCCTTCTGCGGCTGCTAAAGAAGTCGTAAACATGCCAGCCCAAGTGTGTCACCCTCACCCTGCCCCTCTTGATGCCCCAAATGAAATTGCTGGTGCCTTCAGCAAAAGTGTATGGATAATCAGAGAGGAGGAGCCTGGGGAAGATGCTGGCACTGGTTCCGGGCTGTTTGGTGGTGTGTCCCACACCAGGGAGCTGCAGTTTACAATTGCAAGCTGGAGGAAAAACCTGAAGAGCAAATGCCTCCCCCAAATGTGCCCTCTGTTCACAGGCGGGTGGGAGCGATAGTCCCCCGGCTATGCTGAGACCTGAAATTCTCTTGTTCTGGAACAGTTATTTTGGGTCACCTTGAGGAAGATAGTTAATCTCCCTGTGTTTCCATTCCCCAAGCGAAAGATAGAAATAGCAGCACTGCCTTCCTTCCAGCAGAGTAAGTGCATTAAAGATTGCGAGGTGATGGGAGCCCTGGAAGTGCCTCGATCGAAGAGGTTCATTTGAATACATTTGTTGTGCATTACTCACTCAGCCCTGAGTTTTAATCTTCTCCTCCTCTCCATCATTGTAATCTAAATTTCCTTGAGCTCTCTCACTAGAGCTCAGCCCCAGTTTAATCCTTGCCTCGTTTGAGTGATTTCTCCCATTTCTCCTTTAGCAAATGGTGAGGTTTATGTTAGCCTTCATCTCTCCTCAAAGTCTATCACCGGAGGGCTGCTAACGCTCCCATTGCAGGGAGCACCAGCAGTTTACTGGGGGGCTTGCGCAACATCTCTGAATAATTTCTCTTCTGTTTTTCCAGTCCAGTGACTCGTGTTTCTTTTCCAGACCTGCTGAACCACCTCGTGTCTGGGGGGCTGGAAGTCTGCTTCCCATCTTCCTCCTCCCTCCCACGGGATGGTTTGCTCGGGGCAGAGGTGCATGGGGGACCCCTTGCTCACGCTGATCGCAGCGCTGTGTTGGCAGAGGTGCAGCTGGCAAGCTCAGCCAGCAGCACCAAGCCCCCGGGCCCCACGTTGCATGTGGCAGCTGGAGCTGTTCTGCTTCCCACGCTGTTTGGCTTTCAGCAGGGACCAGTGCCCAGGATGCTCCTGGGGGGCTGCAACTCTACATCTTGTTTCTGGGAGTTTGTTACCACCATTGGGGCTGGAGCAGAGGTTCTGCTTTGCATCTTTACAAAAGGTGATTAGTTTTTTGGGGTTTTTTTTACGTAACTTGTATGTCCTTCTTGCATATTAAGCAATGCCGCAAAAGTAATTTGTCTCCGCGGCAGGTGCTACGGTTGGACTTTTTTTAGTTTGTTAATTCACAGCTTTCTTGACTTTTTTCCCAGCCGCATTAGTTGTTACTCTATTAGCAAACAAGTCCTGGTTCACGTAGGCAGAAATGTGCAGGAGGCATATGATTCCCAATTTATTAGCCTGGTTCACATGATGTTATTAAGAATTGATTGTAATGCTTAGTGGCATTAGCAGTACCTTCCCATCATAACAATGGTATTTACTGTCAGGAACACTATTTGTGCAGCAGTTGTGTTACACCACAAATAATTATATTACTTACATTCAATTTGTATCATTATACATAACATAACTGTGCCTGCTGCATAGTATCATACTTCATTAATGCCCGAGGCAGAACAGCATCACAGAAATACCCTCCTTGGCACTTTTCATTTGAAATTATATTCTACTAATTATTAAAATGTAGATCAAAAATGACACATCCCAAAAATTAAAAATATAGAAAGAAATTTCTCTGTTGTATTAACAGAGAAAGAACACCAATTAAAATTCATCGCTCTGAAAATGATGGCTCTCTAAATTTAAGGAGATGCTGTCAAGTCTGGTAAACCCCAGAAATGACAAATCTTATTTTCCTGCTTTTCTCTGCAAATTTCCCATAATTTTTTTTGTGTCCTTACCATAAAATGGTTAAGTGAGCTTAAAAAGCAGTGAAACTTCAGTTCTTTTTATGCAGCCCCACAATACAAGTACCTCTACTCTGCTCTTAGTGTGCCCCCAGCACTGTGTGCCCTGGACGGGGTGTGAATAACACTGCAGAGAGGGGACAGTCTGTGGCAGGGTGACTTGGCCGGTGGTCCCCCCAGGAGGGTCCCGGGCTCCCCAGACACCCCACACAGGCCCTGCACATCCCACAGCTCATGGGGGGCTGCTCAGCTCTTCAATAAGCTTCTGCCTCTGGGAGCAGCAGCTGCGTGGCTGTAGCTGAAATTCCCTTTAGGGCTCCCCTACCTATGCAGGGCTCCCTACAAAGGCTGTTTAGAAACCTATGGACCTATATGCCCATCTCCATACGTGACAAGAAGAGCAGATAGTAGCAGATAGGGTTGTGAGACATTTCACCATGTGAGCATTATGTTTCTTTCACTTTTGAAAGTCTTTTGCATGGGATCTTGTCCGGTAATAGAGCACAGTCCTTGTAACTCCATCTGAACTACCAAGTTCTAGAGGAAGCTGCCAGAATCTCCTAAAAAAATCCATAATAAAAAAATACATCATGACCCCCACAAGAAAACTTTGAGGAGGCTGGGTTATTCTGAAGGCTGTTAGTGGTATACCAAATGGGTTTTGATCCCAAGGACACCTGGTAAGTGGTGTGTAATTTCAGCAAAAGGTCTTGGTGACCACCTTTGCCTGTTAAAGGGAGATTTACAGGCTGGGAGCTGCAGTGCGGGTTGCAGACAGTGGGTGGTGAGGCCAAGGTGGAAGAGCCACAGGTGAGCTCCTGGCAGAATCAGAGATGCTGTGTTGTGAGCATGCTGCTCATAGGGAGGCTGTATGCGATTCTTTCTACCTTAGTCAAGGAAAAGAAAAGCTTGCAAAAAGTACTGTAATATCACCAGATTTCTCTATCCTCATGAAAATAAATCTACAAAGTGCCAAATTTAAGTGCACTTTTTGGGGGAAGCATTTAAAGGAACACCACATTACCTGTGCCATGCTGTGGGAAGGAAGAGATTTCAGAGAGGCTATTTGTAAAACCAGGTACCAGGAGCTGAGGTCAATTGTCACCCCAGCTCATGGTGACATACTCCTCTTTCTGACAGCAAGTGAGCAGGGGTATCGGAAGTCTAACCCATGCCAAGGACTGAGGGTCAAGTCCACTTCGTCTTGCGAGACAGCTGTATCTGGAGGGTCTGGGACAATTCAGAGGGGAGTGAAATGAATTTAATGAAATTAAAGAACTTTTGAGCATTTTCAGGAAGCAGAAGCATTTTCAGCTTTGGGTATAAGACAGGATGAAGAGGGCAGAATGCAGATGGAAAATAATTACATGTATAATATTAAAGCACACATGAATTACCTTTTTTGTAAGGCCAATACCCAGCACATAGAGACAAGATGTGGCCCATCTCTAACTTGGGATGTAATTTAAAAATAATGTTTTTGAACATATTCTTTGAAGAAATCTCTAAAACTAATGGCAGTTGAAAGCCAGATGAAGTAGCTATTTTATCTGGCAAGCTTCCATGCAAAATTTCCTGCTGATGCTGGCTCAGACAGGTGGAGATTTGGGGTGGGGGAAGAACAAAGTGCCATAGGGATTTATTAGATAGGCCTTGAAAGGTTTCTGGAAGCTTCTATCACAAGGCTTATGAACCTTGGGCTTGTTAACTTCATCGCAGTTTTGTTCAGTGTTTTAACCCTGCTTTATTTCCTGTGGTCCAGATGACACATTTACACATCCTTAGAAAATTTAGTGGGATGCTCTTCAAACAACATGTGACTCTGCCCAAGTAAGGGCAGAAACTTGCTGGTTTTACTTCAATATATAAAAGTTTTTGAATATCAGTATATAAAGGGCTTTTCTCTTGAAATGTCGTCTTTGGCTAGATCATGCAAATTTAGTGCTGGCTGATGCTTCTCTAAGATGAAAAGTATGAACAACTCATGAATATTTCATCATTTGTTTCTGCACTGGTCAGAAATGGTAATTTGAGTTCCAGACTGTAGAGATTTAGCAAAAAGAATTGGACACTCAGAGGATAATGACAGAAAAAAAGTACTTTTGACAGGATTTGTCCTTGCCAGTGCTGGTATGTAGACAAGCTGCCTAAAGGATATGAAACTGGGAAAATCTATTGAGGGCACATATGTGGGGTGTGCTACTGAAGCAATTAATGATCTGCAATGCATTTAACACTATAGTAGTTTCTTTATTTCCTTTTTTATTTTTTCCCTCTAGAGAACAACTGAAAGCACCGTGTCACCCAAGATCACAGGCAAAGCATCATACAGAAGCGCGCCTTGGATGGGGTCCTCATTCATCTCAGGCATGATGTGCACCATCTCCCTCATGCCGTGGAAGGGCTGTGAAGGGGAAAGCGGCAGCAGAGGTGCTATACCTGAAGGTACATCAGCCTTGATTCTCCTCTTAAGACTTCCTTTACCTTTTGCTGTAACATCCATACCCAGCTACCTTGCTCTCTCATATGTAACTGGCCACCCCATGAGCTCCCCCACGGGCTGGATTCAAAAGCTATGTTATTCTTTGTAACCAATGTGAACTAATAATCTGTATGCTCGCTTCAGCCTTTCCTGAATAGCAAGAAATCTTGGTTTGGGCCACATTATTTTGGGAGTGAGAAATGCCATTGCCCCATGCTCTAGCCTAGCACTAGCACTTGGCAAATTGCTTTTTTCCTGTACTAAGGAGTACATGGGGTTTTGGGTTTTGGTTGGGGTTTTTTTGGTTTGGGTTTTTTGGTGTGTTTTTTTTTTTTTTTTTATTTAGGAATACTGTAAGGATGGAAATCCTGTACTGCTGTTTCATGTTCACTCAACTCTGAAGCTTACAGAAATGGTTTAATTTTCCAATGAAAGCAATGGTTATGGTTTTTAAAATGACCATTTCTCCAGATTTGCAACTGGCTTCCTTTCTCTGGTGCATTCCTTTAGCAAGGGAAGGGGGAGAGTTTCCGCCATAAGCCAATGAAGCCTTTTTCCAGTAGCTCCAGAGCCGACTTTCCATCTCGTCAGCGTCCAGAGCAAGCTGTCTGTGGTGGACTGCAAGTTGTCTCATCAGACCTGCGTTTCAGAGTTGCCACCTGACATGTTATGACAAGCTTTTAACTTTCGAGCAGCGGCGGATGGAAACACGTCACTACTTTGGGAGCAGTGCAGCGCAGGCTGCCAAATATAGTTGCCACTGCAGTGGTGTCAGCACCCCCGAGGCAGACACCAACCCCAGCCACGGCGCTCAGTGAGTGAAAACCCAGGGCTCTTCCAGTGGCCTAAAGAGACCCCAGGCAAATAATTTTCTGCATGAACTACAGCAAGTAAGAGGTTGGGCACTTAAGGGAAGCTGGCAGGCATCTTTCAAGGAATACGTTTATGGGTTTGTGGTACCAAGACTGTGTAAGAACCCTAAAAGTGGACATTGGAACTGGAACCTTCCTATGGGGAGCAGCTGGTGAGCAGGGGCCTGAACGGGCTTTGCTAGCTCATCTCTGCTTGCTGCTGCTGGTGGTAGAGGGGAAATAAAACATCAGTCTGAAAAAATTCCTGGAGGTAAGAGCTTGTAGCTCGGGGGGCTCAGCTGACGAGAGCCGCGAAGCAGGAACTGGTGCTGTGCTGTTTGCACGGTCTCTTCATGACCTGTTCTGTGTCTGCTCCCTTGCTGCTCTCTATCCATTTAGGCACACCTGAGTGACACAGCAAAGAAGGCTTTTCGGGACAGATTGTCCTTGCTTTTCCAGCTCACTGGAACCCATTTCTATGAGTTTTCCTCTGCTGTGGTGCTGCAGTGGCTCTGCTGTGCTCTGAGGAGATGGTCAGCTCTAAACCAGCTGGTTCCTGACGTTGCCAGGCACCCCGTGGTGCTGAGCTCATCCCGCTCACTGCCATTGCTTCACTGAAAGAAGTGATCCCAGCAGGTAAGCAGCCCTTGAACCAGCTTTGTGAGTTCAGGAGGTACTTGGGAGATGCCTTCGGTGTTGGCAGCAACCACGTGAGTGTTTAGATACCCAGTTTCTAGAGGTACTCAGCCGTTGAAGTTCTCTGGAGTCATGAGCATTCAGTGCTTCTGGAAACCTGCATTAATTAGCCTGTTTGACATTTTAACCTCTGCCTTGACCTGAGAGTACAGCTTCACCAGTAAATACATCAGGGCAGCACTGCTTGCTAGCCTTGAGGGCAAGCAGCGTGACTCATCCTGTGCCCTTACAGCAGAGACCTCCTCACCCCTCAATCACAGACTTTACCCATGTCTGGCTACAGTCAAAGAGTGAGTTGGCACAAGTAAATCCATGCCAGGGAGTGCACTCAGCCCAAAGCTGGCACTGGATGATCCTTATACAGTGCCCAGGCCCTGGGCGTGTTCAGCCCAGATGTGTTCTTGGAGATGTTCTTGGGCCATGGGGAATCTGTACGCTGCAGCCCCCTCTATCCATGATATCCATGCAGCATGAAAAGGGCAAGTTGGTCATGGCCAAGTTTCAATGATAAACCGCAGGAGTAATCTCACTGCCTTGCTGCTTTCTGAATTTTCGGGTGGGAAAAGGCCTTGCTCCCAGCTCGGCATGGGAGCTCCTCCTGGGGCAACCCGAAGAGCTACTGTGATGGCACCTGCTGAGAGCAACCGGGCTCGATGCCAGCTTGCCTCTTGCCAGACCATTTAATGGGCATAGCAGGCACATAAGATGCTGAAAAAGTAACAAGTGGGTTAGCGGCACCCCCACGGCACTGAGTGCGCTGGCTGTCCTGTGCCTGCTGCCCCGCTCCCCCCTTGTACGGGCTCTTGCTGCTCCTCCCTTCAGGCCCCTGGGAGGAAGGGATGGCTGATCTTGCTGGATGTCTCACGGCTGGAGTTACCCAGGAGGAGGTTGTGTGGATAAAAAAGGGAAAATTAATTCCTGGTCTCTCAGCGCTACCAAAACCAGCCTGCAGTAACAGCTGCATCCTGCAACACCGCTGGCTTTCTCACAGCCAAATGCCGGCAACCAAGTTATCTTCATTTTTAACTGTATGATGGGCTTTTCTGTGATTGTGCTGTTTTGATTGAATATTCCTTGGGTCCAGTTCAATTTTCTACCAACACCAGTCCCAAGCCAGGCCTGGGAGTCTCCTAATGAGGTCAAGAAGCTACCACAAAATTTAGAGCAAATGGGAAAAAAAGAACATTGGTGACAGGTCGCTTACAATATTAAAGAGCAAGAGCCATCCTCCCTGGTGGGCTGCCCTTTTCTACCTGCAATCTGTCCCAAAGCCGATGGGGGATAACTCACTGGCACATCCCTCCCCTGTAACCGGGTTTTAATCTACCAGCGCATCAGCTCGGCACTGCAGAGCAATATTAGAATGATGACTCCTCTCACGCTCAATGCATTTCCAAACCCTATCTATAAACTTTTAAAAAAGGACCTGAAGGTTCATTGTCCTTTGGATGATGAAGAAGAAGAAAAATGGCAGGTATGTCTTGAACTTTCCCTTATTTAATACACACAAATATTTTGTTCTTATGCGCTACCTTCCATCCAAAAAGAAGCGTAGTTTTTTTCCTGAGGCTAACCTGCTGTTTACTTAGAAAAAAAAGAAAAAGAAATTTATTGCCTTTACAGGTAGGAAACCAGAGGCAAAAAGAGGGCAAGAGACCTGTTCAGCAGAGCTGGAAAAAGATCACTTCACTGATTATTAGAGTAGTAATTTGATCATAAGTCCTTTAACTTTAAGGGCGGATCAGCTAATGATGCAATTAGCAAGGAAAATACCCATATTGCTGCTTGCAATGTGCTGGGCTAATCTGTCGTTTATTTTGTTATACATCTGTCCACCTACAGCAGGAATCAACACAGTTTAGAAACCCCTTTTTGTCTGCCCATATCCTTTGAAGTTAAAGAAAACCCCTTCATCGGCTCTTTCCCTGAGCCCCAGCATTCAGGGCAGGGCAGGATGGGCTTTTTTCTTTCTCACCAGCATGGTAGTGTTTAATACATACATTAGAAAAAATAGAAATTTTTTCATCTTATTTCCTGAAAGAGAACAATTGGCTTTTTATATAAGGTTGTCCTGCCTTTCTGCCAGTCAGATCCCCCTTAAAAACTTCTGTGTCCTTTGGTGAGTGTTAACTGTGCTTGCTGGAAGCACTGAGCCTTTTGGAAATGTGGGAAAGTTGGGAGGGTCCGGGGCAGGGGGTGGGCAGAAGACCTGGTGGGCCCAGTGTAGCATCCACGAGTGGCTGGTGCCCTCACACCTGGCTGAGAAGGGTCCACCAGCAGCCCCTGAGGTGACCTGCTCTGCTGGTGGGACATATCCATCTACCTTTCCAACCATACTGAATTTAAGAACCCATTAATGTTAGAAACGAGTCAAATGTGGAAAAGACAAACAAAAGTAAACCTTTGGTGTGATTCTGGTCGCTCCAGTTTCAGCATTAGAAAAGGAGCTTTTTTGTACATGTATGAACCTTCTCCAAAACTTCTGAGGCCAGAAGGTTCCTCCCCACAGTCTCCGTCTCCACCTCCTGCAGGACAGGCTGACTGGAGAGAGGCGAAAGGTGACCTGTATTCCCCACATTTTGCATTTAACCATAACGGGAGACTGTGCAAAGTGAGACTGGGAGGGTGGAGGCTCTTCAGTTTTGACTGAAGCTGTCTGAAGGCTGCTAAAAAAACATAATTGGGGTTTCTAATTGGGCCAGGGAAACAAATGCCTGTGTGCTAATCCTATTAGAGAGTGAGGCTTAAGCCTGGGTAACTGTCAGCATGAACCTGTTCCCCCAGGCCTTGGTAGGGCTGACTTGTGAGCCAAAGCACCCTGCTGTGTGTGAAGTATTGTACTATTACGCCTACGAGCAGAGCAAGGCTGCGTTAGCTTTTCCCATGGTGCTGCCTAGACCTGCTCCCAGCCGCAGATGGCATGATGCAAACGCAGCATCAGCTCGCCGAGGTTACCGCCCCGTCACCGCCAGCCAAGGCACAAGGAGGAGAGAGCCTCACCATGTCCTCACCACAGCCCTGCCTTGGGACTGACTGCCAAAATGGAGCTGTGCCACGTGTGCCATCGCCTGCACATCGTCACAGAGAGGACACGAAATCTCACCGAGGAAATTGCCATCTCCTGCCTGAAGTTTTACCTGGAAGCAGGGGCATCGGCAGGCACTTTGGGAAGGCTGCATCTGATGTCCATCAGCTCCATTTTGTCTTACAGGAATTGAAATACACTGGATTTGGGTTGATCCTGAGCAGAGCGCAGTAAAGAGAAAGGCAGAAGCCCACGTTGCAGGCCAGATGGATCCAGGCAAAGCTGATTTCAAGAGCAGACATGTCTAACAACACTTTATTTTCCACTACTAGAATTGTATGACGACAGATTTCAAATATCTTTCTGAGTCCCAGGAGCCTGATTTAAAGTGGTATGTCTTTATCAGAGCGGTTATGGCCCTTCTGAAATGTGAGTCTCACTAGCTGCATCCGAACCTTGCGCTTTGAGTACATCCCTAATTAAAGCAGATTGGGCCTTTGGGGAAGGAGGAGCTGCAAAACATTTCCTAAAGCACTTTCTACTTGAATTTCATTTTGAAAAAAATATACCTGAAGGATGGTGCAGGAACTAGGATGGAGACAAATTTGGGCTTGGTGGGTCAATTACACTTTCACAGGATGTTTCTGAGGGACAGTGAGAAACACAGGAAGCCCAAGTGATGAGCCTGAGGTAGCCTGAGGGTTTGACACCAAGGTTTCACCCTTCAGAAATACAAGGCATGAACTTAAAGCCACTGTTAATTCGCTGACATCTTTTTTATTTTAGAAATGCCTTAGAGCTGTTTTCTTCAATCATTTTGGAATGTTAGCTGAAAAAAAGCCATTCAGGCTAAACCAGAGGGATCAGCTCCCCCTATCCCCGGTGTAATAAATACCAGTGCAAACACAAATGAAGCCATCTCTCATCAGACGAGCCCTACAATGACTTTCTGCTGCCACCTACACAAGAACCCATCGGGCAGGAAATAAGGACATGAAAACAGGTTTCTGCAGCAGGAAAGCAGAGCCAGTTTGATGGTTTACGCAGGATGAGGCAAGCGCGAGTGCTGAGGAGGAAAGTCTAGATGCATCTGAGTCACCTTCCCCCTGGCATCATCAGCCTTAGTTTAAACATAAAACAGTCATTTTGTAGTTGTTGTTTCTATCGCTAAAATTCTTTCGCTGCGAAGTTCTGGACACATCTCGGGTGTAAATGCTGTCAGCTGGGTTTGTGCTGCTGCTGGGTAAAGCACCGTCCTCACCTGCCTCTCCATGGGGGATTTGCCTTGCCCAGGTGCTGCTGCTGCTGCATGTGGGGAGAGGGGATACAAGGAGGGGACACAAACACTTCCCAGCAGTACAGCTGGATGGTGTAGGGTATCCTTTCCCCTGTACTGCTTACTTCCAAGAAAACTGCAGGGGATCTCTGTGCTGTTTCTTTCCCCATCATCTCCAGCTATCCTTCAAAATGTTTCATGGTTTCTGAACACAAGCCTAGAGCCAAGGATCCATCCCTGTCTCTGGGAGGGTGGTGAAGTTCAAGGTGATGGCCTTTCCTACTCAATGCCAGGGGAGAGCTTGGGCTTCCCAGTCCTCCCTGCAAAGCCCGTCAGCAGCGTGGTCATGGAGGAGCACTGCTTGCTGCTCCAGAGGGGTTTTTCCCAAAGGACCCTCAGGCACAGTGATAAGGGGTTACTTGGTTTCCTTGTCAGCTTCTTACATGACTTTTTCTACTTCAATGCCACCTTGGGGAGATCACTGCCCTGGAGAGGTGTGATGTGCTGGAGAGAGGAAAGGCTGTGGCGTGCAGTAAATGGCTGGGTAAGTGCTTGCTTTCCCCTCTCCTCACCCTCAGTATGTTGGCCTTACCTGTGATGCCATAAAATAAATGTGTGGTGGCACCTTAACCCCGAGCACCTCTTCCTGTGTAACAGGAGTCCTGATAAACCAGCTCTGTGATCAGGTTGGGCCAGCAACAAAAGCATGTCGGGGGCTGGCTGCAGAGAGGAGGGGAAGGGTGTGGATGGGGCAGCAAACGTTCCTGCATCTTTGTGCTGATATACCTGAAAAATGAGGGGAGGTCATACAAATTAGCTCCCCTGGGTGGTGATGGAGTTTAGATCAGTCTGAGTGCAGAAGGCAACAAGGAAGCTGGAAGCCCTCTTGAATGGCTGTTAGGGTAAAAATATCAATTCGATTCTTTAAATGTGGAGAATTTGAATGGGCAACCTACAATAACGTGTTAGTTACGGTTTTGGCTGAATTGTGTGACTAAAGTGCAAAGCAGGTGGTGTAACAAGGTGGAGGAGCTCATGCTTGTTTGCACCTGCTGTGGATTTGGCCCACTGCAGCAATAATAGAAAGGATGTAATGTAGTTTTTCATGCTTCTCCTACCCCTGTGGCTTCTGAATGCTTTAGTAGATGTACAGTGAACAGCTGCAAAGCAGAGCGTGTTTCTACCTGCCAGCAGCAGCAACAAATTTGTGAAGTTAGTGTTTTATGAATGCCAAATTACCCAAGCTGGGAGAATGTGCAGCAGATACAAAGCAGCACAGAGCAGAAACAAAAGACTTTGAAGCTTGGGGCTGAGCAAATGAGGCTAACAGTAATGACTGTTGAAGCCAGTCTGAATCATTCTCCAGCTCGTTTCTTAAATCATGGCTTTCCTGGTATTGCCTGTGCCACTGACGATAGTGTAATGCAATGTCTGTGGTGGTAAGGTTGCATTTCTGAAGGCTTGGTTTTGTCCATTTGAGCAAAAATAAAAAGATGAATCTTAACCAGGGGCAAGGAAAAGTTAATTGGAACAACACGGTTTGTGGGCTATTCTGTTTGCAGACTGTAACTCACATCAAGG
This sequence comes from Falco cherrug, assembly GCF_023634085.1. Lineage (NCBI taxonomy): Eukaryota > Metazoa > Chordata > Aves > Falconiformes > Falconidae > Falco > Falco cherrug. The sequence continues at coordinate 8,960,718 of NC_073709.1, forward strand.
GCTATCTCCCACGGTCACTTAAAGGTGTGCACTGTGCTAAGCAGATTGGGTTATAGTACTTTCTCTGCAAGGGATAGAGCTTGACAAAGGATTTTCATCATGAAATGAATTTTTTATCTCTGCTGAATGTATCTGGTGATGAGAGAAATGTAATCATCCGAGGTATCAACTGCCCCTCTCTATTGCTGGCAGTGTGACTCATGCCTCTCACATGTGATGCCTTCTCCAATGCTTTTCTTCTCAGGAGGAAGAAAGACATATGTAATGTTTTATTTTGGACAGTATAGTTCTTCAGGTTTGAAATGGCTGTTTCTGGAGCATGTCTTGTCGACTTCTCATTTCTTATGTGGGCTGAGAAATCACTTGCTGGGATCTCTCATGCATGTGCTTTGACTGATAATGAGGGTGTATCTTTCCCAATGTTTTCTTTCTGGTGTCTTTTCAGATTCTTCTCACTGTTTGTAGCTGATTTGCTAGCTCAGGGGTCATGGGGAAGCAGAATTGGAGCCCCCAGGATGGTACCTAATGAGGCAGGTCTGCTCTAGCCAGGTCAAACATCCAAGTACCACATCTTCCTTCCTTTGCCCAACCCTAAAATAACAGCCACCACTCAGCAGACCTAAAGAAAGATCATCTTGCACTGGCTCCTGCGAGATGCCTGACTGAATTGAACTGTTTGGAAGCATTTTGCTCTGGGGATGCACATAGGTCCCATTTCCTGAGCCCTGTGCCTCTCAGTCAGGCTGTTTGGTCTGGCAAATATTAAACTAATCCTAAAAATCCTTGCTTCTTAACAAGCAAAGTATGCGGCATCTAGATGGAAATTTAATGAGATGAGGCTGAGGAGCAAAGCTGACAAAGCAGTGACCTTTCCTCTGCAGTGAGCCAGACCGAGTCCATCCTGAGGTGCTGAGATTAATGAACGTGTTGGTTCCAGCCAAAAGCAAATGGGCGTTATTTATATCATAGGGCTGGTTTATGGGAATGCAAATTTCATAGCGCTGAACTCTTTGCTCAAGAGAAGCCTTGAGCTGAGCCAGCACAAAGAATCATTGAATTATCTGCAATTCCTGCTGCACGCACACTCTGGGGTCAGGGCTGGAGCAACATATCTGAGTGTAGGGTTGGCCACCTGATATGATTTAGCAAATAACTCATTGAAGAGGAGTACGGTTTTCTGTCTTCATTTCCTTTTGCAACACAAGGTAATCTGCATACGTTTTAGACAAAAGGAAGAAAATTACAGCTTTATTACAGGAATTCTGAGCCATCCATGTCCTAAACATTAAAACCTTCCAATTGCAAGACCCTTTCGCCATTTGTTCATAAAGCGCCAAGGTTTAGCATTTTGGCCTGCAGTTCTGGCCTGGTTTGTGTTTTAAAGAATGACTTTTTGTCTATCAAATTATATGATCAAACATGCTGTAATCTGAGAAGCAAAAGATCTCGGTATTTGTTGCAATGTACTTTTGAGCTTGACACTGGGAAATGACAACAGGGGAAATGTCTAGTGGTTTCTGAACTCCCTCGGTGGCAGTCAGCTCCCTGCAAGGGGAAGCAATGCCACCAAGCAAATAAGGGTTGGATGGAGAGGGGCATTGCATAGCAAAAAAAATAATCACACACACCCCCCACCCCCCCAAAATAATCCTAGCCTGGGACATGAATAGGAGTTGAGGAGACAACACTGAAAAGAAGAGGTAGCTTTAAAATTAGAGGCAAGGTATGTTGCCAACAGTAGCAGGATGAAAGGGGAAAGCAATGTAGAAACTGGTCTTCATGCACTGACTTAGTCTGGAAAACTAATATAGGGACAAAAACACTGGAGTGGCTGGGACAGAAAGGTATTCACCAGAACATACTCCTAATAGCTGAGTCTATCTGCTTTCAGGTACAACTGCTGCAGCTCCAACAGTCTGGCCTCTGTCCCTGTTGTTCCTGCCTTCTTGTAGCCATTCAATGGTAGCTGGGATTGACTTTTTGTAAAAAATCAAAAAATAATTTCATCTATGAAGCTGAACTTGATACATGACCTTTCAAGCCTACTAATATTTAAAAAAAAAAAAAGTTTTTAAAAAATTGTAGAGACTGCTTGTCTGGCATTGACTCCCATCCCTGGGACATCCATACCAGAAAGGAGGTGACCTCTTGTTAAGGTCCTGTCTTGTTAGGGTCAGACGTTCTTAGGGGTTTAAGATTAGCCTTTATTTACTGCAGACTGCTCAGACCTTGTTGGGAGATGGCAAGAGATCAGACAAGAGGATCAGAATGGTCCCCTTTGGCCTATTCATCTTCCTGTATGAGTAGAGAGTAATTATATTCTCTATAAGCCCTTCTTGGCTTTAGACCGGGTTTAAAAAAAAAAATAATCCCCAAAGCATCGAAGTTAATGAAATTACTAATGCATTTAAGAAATAAATTGCTTGACACAGGGTCAAGTGAGTCAGTACTCTGTGTCCTGGTGGATGGGGACAGAGGGCAGGTGGAGGCGATGCTCTGTCACAGTCTCATCTGGGCAATACCCAGCCACAAAAATTGCTTCAGTATTTCTGAAAGGCACCAAAGTGTGTCTTGTACATGGCTTCATGTTCTCAATGCCTAATTAAGCACAAGGTCTGTGGTTTTGTGGAGATGATCTACAGGTCCATGTCTGAGTCATACCTGTTAAAAGAAATGGACACGTGGCTTTAGTTCCATAGTTCCAATTTAGAACCTAAATTAAGGCACTTAAGTTTTATGTGTGTTAAAGGAAGTAATTTAGATGTAGCAGGTTTCTATGGCAGGAGTCAGGGGGTGTTTTGGGGTCTCACAAAGATTAATTTGCTCTTTTAAAGTGCTAATCCTTTCATCTAAGCTGACGTGAGAATCCTAACCACCTTTCTATTACACCCCATTACCCAGACACATAAATCTAGTCAGGAAAAATCTGCTTCCAGCAGCTAGAAGTGATTCATTTTTGATGCAAGCAGAGTCCATGCAGGTTTGACATGAGGTTTCAGCAAGGTAACAGGAAGTAAAGGGCACATCTTAAGCTGATGAGACATTTGGATGCCAGGTTTCTTAATGTTACAGTGTAAATAATCTCTTACCACTCCATCAAATGAGAAACTTTCAGAGCATGCAGCTATTGTTAATGACCACCTTCTAATCCTGACTTTCATGGTGTGTTAATTCAAGGTCTCCCAGTGCTTTTTGCAGAATGCAACTATGTGCATGTTAGGACTGCAGAGGGAATGGGATGCTAGGCTGAAATGCAAAACAAGAGGCCAGCATGTGCAATGAATCCTTGCTGCCATTACCCAGTGATGCTTATTTACTCCACTTGAAGATAAAGCTACTGCAGAGGGGCAAGAGGAAAAAAAAATCCTTTCCCAGCTTTAACCAGAAAGGAAGAAGAAAGCATGTTGCTAACAGATAAAAATGTTTTCATTATTGACACAAAGCTGAGTTCAGAAGACCTTGATTATTATTTTTTTTTACAAGTGTTGAACTGCTCCTGTAAATGCTTAAGTTCAGGCACTATCAGCATTCCCAGTAAGGTTTTGTTTCTGTGAAGAAATTAAATAATTACGTAAAGACTGGTTAAACAAAGCAAATATTTTGTGTTGTAATTCCTTGGGCAATGTCATGACTGAAAGCAGTGCAACACTGGAAGAAAGCTGATAAATGGTACTCATTTAAACTTGCTATTAAAGTAAAAAATATCTTTATTTCATGCTTGGAATGGTTTCACACAGATGGCCAAAACTGTCAGCACATCTTGAGGGTGTTCTTTGCCATAGAGTGACAATTGTGGGGTCTTTCCTGCTAAAGGAAGATGAGATAACTTTATCTTCCTGTTGTGGCACTGCTTTTTTACCTTCCAACAAATGCAGCTCTTGCTGATGTGCAATATTCGGGTTGCAAAGCCCCGGCTGCGAAGGTGACCTTCCCGGTGATAACAGCGCCTCGTGGGATGCTCCTGGGCACTGGGCTTTGCAGGTTTGTGTAAGAAACTGCTTGCTCCTGAGCTTGAGGTTACTGGCTGAGAGGTTTTATTTGGATGTTTGTCGTTAGTTTCTGTGCTTCATGTATTTTAATTACTCAGATGATAAAGCAAAGCTTTTATGATGTTCTAATATGAAAGCTAAAAGCACTCTTTTAATGCAGAGGTAGTAGCAATTTGCCAGTCCAGTTTTTGCAGTGCATCTTGGGGCTTGTGTTGACATGACTGTGAGGTCTTTAATTCATTACTGCTGCCGTGGTCTTGCTGGCAGAGAGACCCTGTCCTTCGCTGGGGCATTTAAAGGAAGCGGAGGTAAGAGCTCGAAATCCTTCCTGAGTGAAGGTGCTCTTTCACAGGTGACAAAGGAAAGGGAATCTTCTGGCTACATCTGCAAAACCCCAGACTGCCGAGGATGAAAATGGAGGAGGGTGATGAATGAATGAATGATGAATATGCAAAACCCACTTCTATTTTGTGTGCTTTGAACAACAAGGAGTATCCTGGCTGTATGTGCAAAATGCTAGCTTGTCAAGTACCGAAACAAAGCTTCTTCAGGCAGTTGTCTTCAAAGGGCATTGGTCTGTGAGAGAAAGCTGTACCACTAACCCCCAGTTACACAGTTGGGGGGTGGGGTGTGTATAATCAGAGTTTCCATTATAACTTCAGTTCAGCCCAGCTTGTCTGGAGCCTGCAATTCCTGATGCATATAGACCCCCCCTCGGTGGTTCCTCCACTCTGGCCAGGTCTTGCTTCTTCAGTCACACTGGGGAGACACAAAACCTACCTTTGTCTGTATGGCAACATGGCGAGGGTGGGCAGCAATTGCACTCGTGGCTTTTTCCAGCACAAGATGGAGAAATGTCCTCTCGTGAACTCTATAAACAGCAAAGAGCTGGAGGCTGGAGGAGTATGTGGAAGAAGCATAGCTATATGTTTGCTCTAGTCATATATTTTTCCCGAGGCATCTGCTTTTGGCTTTGTTAGAGATTGGTATGTAGGGCTACATGCATGCTTAAGCAGCTTCAGCTCTTAAAGCCTTTGGAAAGTATCTGCTTTCGGTAAAGATCTGCAGAGCTCTTTCTGCCTCGTGCCAGCCGTGAGCTTTCTATCCTCCCAGAACAGCCTCTTAAACTAAACCCTGCTGATCAGGAACAGACCCAGTGCTTTGTTTGTTCACTAGTGACAAAACAACTGCACATAAACTCCCAAATCCCTCTGTAAATAGTTCCTTACTGAGATCTTATCCTTCAGGTTTGGGTTGTGGGGAGGAGAGTGTGTGAAAAGCTTGTCTGAAGCAGGGAAGCAAACCTCTTGCCCTCTTGCCTGTTGAAGAGCTGGATAAAACAAAGCTATATCTAAGTTGCAACCAGTACCTTAACTTTTTGTTATTAAGTAAACCGTATGGACAAAGAGTTTCTGTAAAGTTTGCCAGTCTAATTTGTGTACCTGCATATATAGAGATTGGCTGAATATAGACTCATTGGGAGGGGGAAATACAAATGGATTCAGTAAGTCCAATGTGACTCGGTTCAAGTTCCATGCCAGCTGCTCGGGACGTGTGGGAGCTCTGGTGCTGTTCCTCTGCCGGTCTTCTACCCTAATGGGAAAGTCTAACTCGAGGGCCAAAGTGGTCCCATGATAGCAAGATGCTCCCAATGAAAATAAGTGTGAACCAAGTAACAGTGACTTGAGTGGCTATAGAAATGTACGTGTGAGTTGTTATAAACCTCTGGAGGCAGAAAGCCTGTCCTGTAAAGCAAAGCTGCTCCCGGGCACAGCCTACAGTCAGTTCAAGGAGTGCTGTTACTATTCACGGACAAGAAGCCCCATGTAATAACATCAAGGCTGTGACATAAATGACCATAAACAAGGAAGCTCATAGCTGAGGTTGGCACTCCATCCTGGCCTGGTCACCTCCTAGGAAGGTCTCTTCTAGGGCATGCAACTACAGGAATGGAGGTCACAGAGACCCCCTTTGCCCTTTACAGCCCAGACTGAGGTGCTGCAGTGGGGTGTGCTTGGTCCCAAGGGTAAACCTTGGCTGGAAAGAGCAAAAGGTGCTTAAAACTGGTAAGACCTTGTCAGTGTAACTGTGTGTCTGTAAATCCAGCTGGCATGGTGTTTTACAATAACCACATGGACTTTGGTCAAAGGTGTCACCCAGAAGTGCAGGGTAGCTATCCAAGGGAGGGCAATTGGAAATACAGAGGTGGACAATCATATCTTACATCAGGATAGCACCAGGTGACTTCATCAGCAATGATCTTAGACCCACAACAGTGTCTTACCAAAAGCTGCTGTTCAGGGGAGCTGAGTTTGCCTGTGGACCCAGCAAAGCCAAGTCTAGCTGGGGTCTTATTCTAAAGATGCATAACATTGCACCGTGCAGGAGGTTGCCAGGACTCATTTCTTGGTGTTTGTGTTTGTTTGGATCAGATGTACCGGCATTGTGTGTGAGGCAGCAAGTCTTATGTTTTCATCCTGTACATACAAACAACTTAGTCAAAACTGAAAAAAAAAAAAAATACAGCAGGGAAAAAACCACTGCTGACCAATTTCTCTGCCTTAGTGATGCTCATTTGGAATGAACAGAAAGTTCAGAATCAATAAAAAGCTTTCTAAATAAAGCTGAGGCCAAAGTAGAAAGAGCAAATGCTCTCCTCAAAAGGCGGAAAGGGTTAGATGGAGCAATTATGAAATGCGGAAAATTATCCTCGGCCTTTAGAGATATAAATGGGGTGCGATGTCAGCATTCTAATCATCCATCCTATTTTCAGCACTGTGTTTGGACTCCCTCGATAGGATGTCCTGTGTAAATAAGGATGGGTCAGGGGCATGTTTTCCACTCAGTGAGTGAGTTAAATATAGAAACATCTTTTTCACCTTGTGAGAAGAGTGGGAGCTCTGACTCTGCTCGCAGGTAACACCTGTTGTGCATATCTCTCATTCTGCCTCTTTTATTTTTTTTTCTTTCTTTCTCCCAAGGATTTTGAGCTTTTCTGTGCCCCACACCGAGACATGAGGCCCTCTTTTTGTCAGGGGCTGAGGCAGGGCTGTGCTGCAGCCTCCAGCTCCTGCAGCAGGCACGGCAGCATCTAGGAGGCAAAGGTCCCGCCAGGCTTGTGGGCTTCCACAGCCAGCCGGGAAATGCTTCTCCCCTCACCTCACAAGCTGTCCTTGGCTTTCCACTTTGATCAAAGGCAGTGAAAATGTTTTCTTGTAATGGGGTGCTGTGCATTATAGTCGAGCGAAACCCATGTCGTCTGGGCAAGCCCCGTGCCCGGCGCAGCCCTCTGCATGCAGAAGCAAAGAGCAGCTTCATCCACTGCCTCAAAATTCCAGTCTGCCATTTCCCAGCTCTTAGTGGTGTATATCAAATAGAAATGAAGGGTGACAAAGAGAGCAGACCCAAATCAGTAGTCTCTCATTTTTATAATCGCAGGGTGAGGTAATTTGAAGTCTAATGGTGCGCTGTGATGTTACCATACTAATGAACTGGTCAGCACTCCAGTGGTGGGGGAGCAGCACTCTTCAGTGCTGACTCAGGGAGAGCATCAGCAACATCACCTCTTGCAAATTGATTTTTTCTTTCCTCTTCCTTTAATGCCCACATGTATCAGCTCTGGTCATGTGCATCACAGCCGAGGGAGCTAACCATGGGAATGCAGCAAACAGAAGAATGTGGCCTGCAGCTCACTGGGGGGGATTTTCCTCTTGCAGCCCTTGTGGGGGCCCCATCCCTGGCTTGTGCTCAGTTACAGCCTGGTCTGGCACCCTTTGAATAGCAGGAGGCTTTATTCCAACCTTTATTGACTGGAGTGTAAATCCTCCCCAACTGCTGCAGACATTTCTGAGATAAACAAAATGGAAGTGGATTTTGTTTAAATTAAATCTCCCAAGCGACTTAAGCTGTCACTCAAATCAGGATCAGCTTTAATTTATCTAAAATACCCACAAAAACTTTGGAGAAATGAGAGTATAGGAAATGAAGAGCAGTTTGAATATCTTGAAACCTACGTTTCAAAATTAGTTTTACCCCGTTCTTGAGAAGCAGCTGCTCAGCGCAGCAAAACCCCTGGGAGCCTGGGCACACACAGATGGCTGGTTCCCCACCACGCTGCTCAGCACCACTCGGCACGTTGCAGGAGAGCCTGGTACCACCTTCCCCACTTTAGAGGGGACAAGTAGAGGTGCAGAGCTCAGAGGGTCCCCCGATGGGATGGTGTTTGCCTCGCTATCCACTACACTGCTAAGCACAACACAATTCCCACAGCTGCAAACATGGTGCCAAAAAACGGAAGGGAAATACCTGAATGAAAGGTGTGAGGTTTTTAACCCCAGTCCAGGTTATGTTAGGTTGCTTGTGCTTTTGGAGTGCCTTAGGGATCTTGCACCATACTCAGGCTGGCAAATTGTCCATGGACTTGATTGCTGTTTTCTAGTCATCCTCAGCTTCTTTCTGCTTTGCGTCACTCCAGATAAGACACCCCAAGAATTGTGGTAAGTCCAAAGTGTGTTTCAGGCCCTGTCAGTAGGGGACAGTGATGCAAAACGGCTGAGGCAAGGGACTGTGGAGTGGTGTGAGTGGGTCCCAGCCTCCTCTGTCGTTTCTGCTGCAGATGCCATGTAACATAGGAAAGCCTGGAATGGTTCTGAAACAGGCATGTTTGGCAGAAAACAGCTAACAATGAATATGCATTAAAAAACCTGAGCATAAAATCCTTAATGTGAGTAAATGCAAGCTGGGCCAAGAGCAAGGCTGTGGACTCTCAGAAAAGATAGTCAGACCATGGGGTGTGTTTGATGCTCTGAATTTATCTCGTCAATGGCATTTTCTTGATCTGTTTCATTTTGGCTGCTGTTTCACCTTGCATAAATACATGAGAGATGTTTTAATACACACAAGTAGCTGTTGGAGCCAAAGGGTTCACAGGGTGCCTGTGAAGGCTGAGCACCTGGGGAGATGCTGTCAGCCCCTGGGTCGCTCCAGGCCATTGTGCCTGGTTTGGTTTTTGTTACAGCCCTGACAGCACATCCAGTAAGGAAATGATTGTATTGCCTTATATTTTTTCCACTCTATTAATTATAATAACACTACAATTAAAGGAAGTGTCGAAGAATCTTATCAAGTCAAATCAATTTTTTTTGCTTTATTGTTACAAATTAGTATAATTATTTTTTTTTCTATAATTGGCAGAACTTGTGTTTTGACCACAGGTTTTTTTGAGTCCTGATTTCTAAGCTGTATACGAGTTCAGGGTATAGATGTCCTTTATGTGCAAGCTCTGGCTGATTGCTTTCCTCCAACGGAGTCAACATGTTTTGTAGCTGCAACTACAGCTTGTCGGATGGTGGTTGCTTTTAGTTACAGACCTGGAGAACAGCAGGAACATGAGCAAACAGCAATAGTCTGGTATCAAGAGCCTTTCAGACCAAACTTCTTGCCTAGCTGCTGTGGGTGAGTTGTGCTGGCAGCTGAAGAGGTCTGGGACATCTAGCCAAGACCAGGGACCTCATATTTAGGTAGCACAGGTTAGGCTGAGGTTGGTGGCTTGTTACTTGGAGACCTGTTGGCCACAGAGGTAGTACAACTTGTAGAAAAGTATCTTCTTGTAATTAATTGTCATTACAAAGGAACAAGCTTGTCTGCTTTTGAAACTAGCTGGAATTTCCAGGAGTTGCTTTGTGGGCACATACCTCCTTCTAGCTAGCGATAAACCATGTGGCATTGAAATTTCAGTTATGAACCCTCCCGGATGTGGAGAAGAGTTTTAATTTGTCTTAGCTGAAGTTCTGTAGCATGAGGCTTTCTGTATCTTCAGGATCCTCACTTTCTCCTGCTATAGGAATATGTTCTTAAGCAAGTCACCTTAGAGAGGGTGAGGTGGGTGGAAGGGCAAAGGAAAAAGGTGAGGTTGAGTCAAGATCAGGGTCAACAGGTAAAAGTCCATTTTGCTGCTAATGCTTTCCTATCTGGAAGTTAGTGATGAAAGACATGAAATATTCAGAAAAACTAGCATGAGCTGAGGGAGCACTGAAGTGAGCTATTGCTTGTGCTGTCACACAATGTCACTGTTAAGGAAACTGGGTCATTTCTGAGCTGCAGCCTTTCAGGGCCTGGGCAAGGCATGCCTATCCAGCTGCCCACTGCAGCACCTTCCTGCAACAAGCATCTGTCTCCCTGACGCTGCCCAGCCATCACCATCCCACCTGCCTGGTCACAGCATGATGTGAATCAAAGTCACCCTGTAGCTGCAAACCCAAATGGCACTGGGGTTTATAATTCTGCTGTGCTGACACCCAGGAGAAGCTGCCGTGGTGGGTGGCAGTGTAGCAAGTCCCAGAGCATGGGGACTACCTGCATGGAGAGGTGCTGAGACACTGGGTGTCTGCTTGCGAAATGCCTTAATAACAGTATTTTTTTTTTCAAAGAGCATGTCCTAAATACTCAGCACACAAATTCTTGCAAGAAAGGACAACAAAAAAAAAACCCTCAACAGCTGTTCCTTTGTTCAACCAACAAAAAAGAAAACCAAACTACAAAAGCAGCGCTCCAAGGTCATGTCATTCACGGGAAAATGAAGAGGCATGAAGCATTTCAGTGAGCTTGAGAATTTACTGTTGCGCTTTTTGGGATGTGAACTTTCATGCCCTGAGATGAGAGTCTTGCTGAAGGACACAGGGCTGTACTATTGCTGCTTGAACTTCTCTGCAGGAGTCTGGGTGCTACAGACTGAGCCACCTGAACTGCAGAGCGTCCTACATCCATAAAGAATCCTGCAGCAGATCCCAGGAAAGGAGGGAATCCCCTCTGACCCCTCTCTGGACACAGCAGTAAGGCTTGTCTTAATGCCTCTCCTCTTAAAATTGCTTACACCCTGTTTTTCATGCAAAGCAATTGTGTCTCACTCTATCTGTGCCAACAAGGAAACTCAGCCTCCAGATTATGGAAGCAATGGTGTGTGTTCATCTAAACGTGCCTTTTCTCAGACAGATGAGAGGTCCAGAAAGGTTTCCCAGGTATTTTAAAAAACCTATCAGCCTTTCAGTGTCAGTTCTGAAAGCTACTGAAGAGAGAAACTACTCCAAGCAGCAATTACCCAGGTGACAACGTGTGCAGCTGTGGATGTAATAAACTCATCAGAAGATGCTTCCTTGCAGCAAAGGGGGGGAACTGAAATCTGCAGTTTTACAGGCAATGTCCGATCTTCTGTCAATCTGCCTGCCCCACCAGCTCTGGGGAGGTGCCCCTTGGGGCGCAGTGCCCTGGCATATCTCTGTTTGCTTACCTGCTTCCAGGAGGGAAGGATCAGTGTCTGCTGTTGCTTCTGCAGCAAAAAAATGGTGCTCTCCCTAGCTGATGACTTCCCTACCACAGCTGATTCTGTGTTTTGAGTTTGGTTTTTCATAAAATTAGGGTATCTGGCTGCTTCTGAATCAGTTTTATGCTGTGTATTTGCTGCAAACTCTTCCCGAAGCCAGCCCTCCTAACATTCATTAGTAATAGGGTAAAAACCTCTCTGCTCCATGGTCTTCTGTAGCTAACACAGACAAAAACACTGCTTGGCTTGGAGAAATCAGAAATTCCCTTTGACTGAGTAGCTGAAAAGTTCAGTGGTTTATTGAGATCATAGAGAAAGGTTGCTTTTGGGGTATAGGTAGCATTGAACTGCAGCAAGCCATGTCTGCAGACCTTGGTGTTTAAAAGAGATATCCTATACAGTCCTTTAATCATCTTGGCTTTCAGATGTTGCCCATCCAAGAAGCATTACAGGCAAGTGATGAGTTGTTGTGGCTCAATGCAGAAGCACCATGGGATGCTGGTTGTCCTGCTATTGCCCATGTGTTACATCAGGATTTGCCATGTCAGAGGAAAACACACAAAGCCACGGCTCACCTCCACACTCAGCATAGCTGGAACCATGTTCAGTGCTCCTTGGATCTGGACTCTTGCAATTTTGAGAGTAATCCAGGCTCTTCTGGAACCTTTCTGGCACAGAGAAGCACACTTTGCTCTTCTAACTCCTGTATACTAATAGTATAATCATACACATCCTATGAAAGCATATGAAAATATATGATTGCAAATATAGCTTGTCATGTCAGCTTTGAGGAACACCCTCAAAGCCCCATAGTTTCTCAAAAGTTTCCTGGGTGAATTAAGTTGGTGCTAGATATGAAGGTGAGCATCTCCTAATAAATATATCTGGATGGCTGTGAATTTGCATGCAAGTTCTCCATTAAAATAATTGTAGATCAGGTTGCTGATATTGCTGCCTTAGTTGCACTGTCATTGGTACTTTCTCAATGTTAGACACTGCACAAAACCACAAAAAGCCTCTGCAGCGAGTTTGACAGTTCTCAGAAGCAAAATACCGTGTTTGCTGGAGGCTATGGGTGAATCTTTCCACAGGTTTCTGTCAATAATGTATTCCAAAATGGTTTTGATTGGCTTGCATATAATGTCTAGGTCCCTAGACCAGTATATATGGTTTCACAAGAATTTCTGGTTAAGGATTATCCTCGTGAACCTATGGGGTCCTTATATTTGAGCATCGTTCCATCCGTTGATGAAACGGTGATACTTTGCACTGCAGAGATGTGATTTGTGGGGAGATGAGGTCTCATTTGGTATCCACTGGGGCACAGAGGCTCTTGCTGGAGTGGGCCTAATTGCTGAAAAGATCACCAGGGTTTACATTTGGAGCAGCGCCTTGGGAACCGATGGAGATCGGCAGAGCCTTACAGGAAAATCTGCCCAGTGCCTGTTCACATTTGTCTGCCTTTAGCAAAAGCTATCAAGTTAATGCTAATTTAAATTCTCACTTAGGCATCTGTAGGTATAATTGCATAAAGCACTGTGCATTAAATTGATTCCCAATCCATATGTGGATGTAGTCTTCAGAAAGACTACATATGTTAGCCTATTTCAAAAATACTTTGGCCACTGAAGATCCAAAGCTATTGTGCACCCCCTTTTTTGCTTGAAAACATAACAACCTAAATTTACGCTGGGTTAGTTGTACCCTGGTACCAGTTCAGTTCCCACAGCTGTCCCACCAACAGCATTGGGAAGTGGAGCCCTTAATATTTTTATGAACCATTTTGCTGATAGTTCCCAAGCATGTGGATTATACAAGTTGATCACGCTGAGTAAATAAAAGCTCAAAAATTCAACAGAAGCTACTTAAATCTCAGTTGCAATGTGCTGTAATTAATCACTACTGCTGTGTAATGCCTGGAAGCAGGCAGGAGCCTGAAGGCAAAGCAGGTCAGCCAAAGTCAGCCTGAAAGCTGTATGGAAAACAAAGCCAGAGGGCAATTCTCACCTGTATATACCTTATTCTTATGGCACCGGAGTTGTGTGTAGGGGGGGTTATTTTATTATTTATCTTGACAGTGCTCTTTTAAGGAGAAAATTCCTGTCACTTGGAGCTCCCATGGAAGACCCAGTGTGAGCGTATCCCTTGATGGCACTGGCAGCTCTTCAGTCAGGGAGTGAGGAACCCCATCCTACAACACAGTTGTGTCGCAGCGGGACACCACCTGCCCCACTGGGCCAGTTTGCAAGGTGGAGATTGTAGTTGTCGTTGGAAACAGCACAACTTCACCCTTGAAATATTATTAATACCTAGTTTTGAGTGTCTCCATAACTTCAGTGGCTTTCTTGGAATTTTATGTTTTCCATTTAAAAGCTTTTTTCCCAGGGTGGGTTCCCCCCTCCCCCCCCCCCCCAGCAATAGCTGTCTCTGGGTTGTTACTCTGCTGTCGCTCCCTGAGCAGCAACCACAGCAGAACTGGAGCAGCTCAGCCTGTGCACGCAGCTCTCTGTGCTAAGCTATCTTAACACTGTATTAATTTTTTTCTCCTTTGTGTGCACAGGTATAATTGAAACATCTCCTGGGGAAGAAGCTTATTACAAATAAGTTCCTAAATGATGAACTGAAGAAATGCCTGAAATATTCTTTTACTTGATCTAATAATCCCTGCAAATGCATACGAATGCCAGGGTTTTAGCTTGGTATTGGAGCTGAGTCTTGAAGAAGGATCTGTCTACCCACACCTCCTGCTTCAGTTTTGGAACCCAGTGCTGATTTCAAGCAAGTCCACCTAGAGAGCACTAATCATAAATACACCAATTTTCTGTGTGGTTCATGCAAAATTAAGGGCAGGTTTGGCCCAAGACAGGTGCTGAGGTCCCAGTCAGATCCTGCCTGCTGGCCCCAGGGGCATGTCTTTTTGGATTCTCTGGGGACCCCCTCAGCTGGGGCAGGAGATCATGTCACCAGCATCTCCTGCTGGGCTTCACTCCTGTCCCCTCTGTTAACTGATTTGGAGGCTTATCTGGCTTCACTGGCCAAAGATCCTCTGCTGAGACACCTGCTCCTTCAATTTCTTCCAGGTCCTATCAGCTTTCACGGCCTTATGTAATTTTAAATCCCTCCTTTGATATTTGAAACTGTTCCCCTGTGAGGTCTCCTCCTGAACCTTCAGCTCTTCAGAAAGCCCCAAGGGGCCAGTGTTTGCCAAGGGTGAAGCTGTTCTGGGTTTGCAGGTGATGGCTTCTAGCAAATAGCATGGTCAGAGACACACTCTGGTTCTGCCTAACACTTTTGCAGGTGAGGAGTGAATCAGGATATGATAAATCACTAAATCTTCACTTACAAATGCTGTTTGGGATGTAAACATTGTGTGTAAATCCCCCTAAAGAGTATTAGCTTTGTCCATCTATATTTCTTCCCTCTCATCATACCACTCCTGCTCCATAGTATGATCTCTCTCCTGGAGAGCTCAGTCTTGCTTTATTGGACATTTATGCTCACTTCTCCCATATCTTTGGGGATTCTTTTTTAAATTTTGATAGTGAATTATTTCTCCTGTGTGTAAATTATTATTTTTTTTAAATGCAGATGGCAACACGTGGCTCAGCCCTGCGTGGTACAGGCAGAGCAATGCCTGGTGCATGGTGCTGGAGAAGGCCCTCTGCAAGGCTGAAAGGAGTATCCAGTTGCCACAGATGTTTTTTTGATGGGTTTTGGTATTGTGAGGAACTGGAGAGAGAGCAAGTTCCTCATCACAGGCTGGATGTCTTGTTCTTATTAAAAATGTGCTCTTTCAACTCTTTGGTGTATAGTTTTAGATTTATCCTCATGTTCTTTGCTGTTTTCTAATGAAATGTCCCATTTTCCCTCTTTTTCCCCAGTCTTCCCCTGCTGAAATTGTCCCACTGGCATGACAGCTGATAGCTGCAGGTGATGTGATGCAGGTGCTCTTCACCAAGATGCAACTCTGACGTAAGGGTGTTAAAATCAGCAATGTCTTTTTTTCCCTTCTCTGATAACGATGCAAAGCAACACACGGGTGAAGCACATGGCAGAGAGAGGATTTTATCTGCTCACCTAGTTTGATATTTAATACATGAGGCAGAACCTCAAGCACTTGATCACAATGGCAGGGTAAGCCGCAACGGAGCATGTTGACAGCAACACAGTGGCTACATGACAACCAGAATCAATCTGATATATGGAACGGTTTAATACCTCTAACAGTGACACCGCATCTGAGCTGAGCCCCAGCCTGGGCCTCACTTAATCCCCGATCTGTGTGTAAAATGTTTATGTATGGTTTATGGAGGCTTGGGCAGCCGGCGAGGTCACTCTCAATGAGTGTGGGATGGCAGCGGTGCGTTAAAACTTGCTGAGGTGCCTCCCCAGTAATCGATGGGTTGATGAGGGATTCAAAAGAAAAACCATTGCAATGTCTTTGTTAGCCTTAAATACATCAGAAGAGAGGATTGCCTAAGCTGCCTGTTGGTGATCTTTATTCTCTTTTAATAAAAGCAAAATGTTTTCCCTAAATAAATACATGTGCCATAAAGAGGGCTTCAAAGGAAAGGTAAATAACTAGTTAATATTTGACTTTATGTTGCAAATTCATAGATGGAAGGTTCATATACTGCCTTGTTTAATGTCACTCATACCTGATACAGAGCATTAACAAGCCATTTGGTAATCCTTTATCTGCCACCTGCATTAGGAGTGTATTTGATCAAACACCACCCCCAAAAGCAGGAAAGAGAGCAAACGGTTAAACTGTAGGCAGGAAGGGGAAGGCAAAAACTAAGCAGCAAACAATTGGCACCTGGGCTCCATTGAAGACTAAAAGTGGAAAAAAATGGCTTAATTGAAAAATCTGCCTATTGTGTGTGACTGCTAGCCTCCCAGGGAAACAAACCAACCTATTCAAAGGGGAGGGGAAAAAACCAACCAAACCACAAACCAACCAGCAAAGAATTGGAAAATCCTGTGCTGTTGTGCAGACTTGAGGTGTTTAACTCTTCCCAGCCCAGGGCTACATTTTTCATAGCCAAACCACCATCTCCCTTTGTTAAAACGTTCAGTTGGATGAGTAATTTCTTCATTCTTGCTGGCAGCTTCTATCACCAGCTGGAGCTGCTGGGGGCTCCCAGGGCAGCACTGGATGTATGGAAGACCCTGGTGACAGCAGGATGAGCAGAGGGATGGTTACTGATTATTTTTTTTCTGTCTCACAGGAGTCATAAAAATACGGATCTCGGTTTTCCCACTCACTTCGGTGTTGTTTGAGAGGCCTCCACAAGTTGCCTAGAGGTGTTGTAATATATTTCTACTTTAATAATGATTTTCTTTAGAGTTTGCAGACTCCATACAGCAGGTTTCCGCAGCAGAGCAGGCAATGGGAGCTTGGTTTGCTTCCCTGCCGTCAAGCCCAACCTTCATCAGCGATGAATTTCCGAGGACACCCTGAAGACAGTCTGGGAACCCTCATATGTTATTCCTGGACCTAATCCATAGCGAGGATGGCTCACTGCAACATGCCTGGTGCTCTCTGATATGTGGTACATTTCAGGTTTTTAGATTATCAGCTAGGAATGATGCCTTATTTACATGGGGCTTGCCAGAATTGCAGCTTTCATAAGTACTGGATAAGCCAGGCCAGTCCCAGCTGCTTTGGGCAGGCAGCTTCTGTGCAAGAGCTCCTAACAGTGCTGGGTGAGTGCAAGGTGTAACCTCATCAAATTATCATATCTGATTGCATTTTGCAGAGCACATAGATGCTTCGACCCAGTTGTCTGCTGTGTGAAATGCCGTGGTACTGGCATTTCCTCCAGCATTACCTCCAGCTCTAAAGGCTCTGGGCGTCAGCACGCAGAATGCGATTTGCAACAAGATACAAGCCCCGAGTCCCCAAAGAGGTCAGTTCTTCTCATAACACTACAGATGTGCCTTGTGCTGTTTATTCTGTCTCTTAACTTTTCATTTATGCAAGCAGCAGCTCAGCAATCAGATATTTTTATAAAGTTATGCTTGACTATGACTGATTTGCAGGCATTTTAAATGTGATTCTTTGGGGTGTCTCTTTATGCTTAACCTTGCTGTTGAAAAAAGTCTAATGCAGTTGGTGTCAAAGGCTAAGGATGGAGTTAATTTTAGACTACTCATAGTTGAAAACAGACATTGCCTTACAAATTAAGCACAATGAACATGAGGCAATTGGGTTTGTGTGCTGTAAGGTATCTGTAGCAATGACTTCATTAGGCAGTGAATTTCACTGTCCTTTATTTTCTATAATTCTTTTGAGGTCACAGTATTTTAAAAAATATTTTAATATGCATTTGGGTAGCATGACTTACTGTTTCAGACACTTTTTATGATACAAACTAGAAGAGATTCTTTTGTTTTGCTTTTTTCTCTTTGATTTGTCCTTGGCGCTGCTAAAGCAGTTGTGCTGATTCTGAGGCTTTAGCGCATGAAATGGTGGTGGTGGAAGGTTCCTATTGCACCAGATTTCTCTAGATTTCATCATCTTTGTGATGTTTAGGTATTTGTCTTAATTCTGTTCTGTTAAGCTTGCAAGCAGTGGCGTAATTTCAGAGGATCAGAAATCTCTGTTTGTTCATATGCCCCAAAGGGCTGCTGCCCTCGAGGCACTGAGAAGGGTCCATCCCATGTCGGAGCCCCAACAATATCTCCGCATTTCCAGGGTGCTACTGCTACACCCTTTTTCAACTTGAGATCTCCCATGGTTTCAGCCCGCCCCAGAAACTCGGGAGCTCTTGCTCACAGGCTTGCTCTGTGGAAAACACCTTCATTTTACATTGTATCATTATATTTTAGAGCTTGCTCTGGTACTGCAAAGCTGCAGGATCTCGTGCGTGTTTTACCTACCTTTCTGCTCTAACCAACCCTAAATTATGCTATAAAGGGTAGCAAAGCTCTAACAGCTTCTCCTTTCTCTTCTCCTACTCCAAATGTTCTGCAGCTTGGGGTAACGGATGCAGGTGCCCTGGGGAGTTTCTCCTGCTCTGGTTGATGCCCTGGTGCTTGCCTGGGCTGCTGGAGCTTTCTGTCCTCTGAACAGGCTTCTAAAGGTATCCTGCTTATTAAGATCCCTTTGCCTGGAAATCTCCATGCTCTTGAGGTGCAGGCGTGGGAGCAGGGAATGAGCACAAAGGAAGTGTCTAGACAGAAAAAAGGCTTTTCCATGGAGAGGAGCTTGGCTCACTAGACGGCTGCCCATTTGGACAGCTAGTTACTGGCAGTCCTCTGAAGGACCTTTTTCTCATCTATCTTTAATAGAAAGCCCATACACCAGAAGTTTGACTCACCACATTACAGAGATAAGTCACCTGCAAGTGATTGTAGTGATCTTTGCAGACTAGCCCCAGGCCCTGCTCTAACATTACCATCTTTCATGTTTTTAACAAAAATAATAGTGCCAGTGTGTCAGGAGTTCAACTGGCTGGCTAAAAGCAGCCCGCAGAGCCGTGGTGTATGCCTGCCTTTCTACTGTAAGCTAAGACTTTGAGCAGTGTTGAATTGTGAAAGCACTGCTGGCACAGGCAGCAACACAAGGCGGCCACGGAGCCGAAAGCCCTGCTCTTCTTTCCAGAATGATGGATTTAATGCCTGTGTCACACATCAAGTGGGTTCAAAATCAGGTCTGTAAATCTTTATGCCCGTCACAGAGTTGCTCTGTGGCTGGGAAAGCATGGAAGAAGCCCGGGCGTGGAAGAGCAGGAGTGGTGTGGGCTGCGGTGCTTGGGCGCAGCTGGGAAAGGGCGAGGGCTTCACTGCTTCGCCGTCGCATCTGCCCGCCCTTCGCTTTGCTCTGGCTTGTACCATCAGCCCCTTACCAGCCAAAGTTTTACCTTGACTTTCCAGAAAGGCACCCCATCAGGAGGATGATGTTATTAGAAAGGCTTTTAACTAATTATATTTGAGATTTAAGATTCCACAAGAAAAAAAGGCCATAACTTCACATCTGCTTCGGTGTCAGACACAGCTCGCCCCTGGCACCACTTTATGAAATTGCTCTGTCGATGCTTGCAGGGCACTGCCACCTCCTCGAGAAGGAGTTCAGGGCAGGACTGAGCTTGGTGTGGAGACAGTGACAGCGCTGCCAGCACAGCAGCTGATAAATATTTCAGAGGAAACGAGTAGCGGTGACTTTGTGGCAGATTAAACCAGCCAGCGTCCCATGTGCTCCCGTGAATGTTCCTGCATCTGCTTCCTTCACGTGCTGAAAAGGCAGCTCTAATCCGTATTCCTCTCCAAACCAAAACAAATGGGAAAATATATCAATTTGTTATTGGACTTATTTGCATTAAAAGGAACAGATTCTCAGTGAGGATGCGACGGCAGCACACAGCGTGCAGCCTGAACATGTATTATTAATGTCATCTATTTGGCTACAGCTCTAGAAAACAACAAGAGGGGGGAATTAGGTTTGAGTTTACGGGTAAAGCACACCATGGGGATGCTCCAGCCCCAAGAAAATGCACACTCAGGAATTTAAGTTCAAATCTAAATTTAAGTTACTAACATTTTAAAGAGAAGCACGAAGATGTTAGGACATAGAAATGCAAAAATAAGCACCCAAGCCACCTTAACTGCTCTGAAGTAATGTTATGAATGGAAACCTTAATTTGGGATTATTCTCTTTCATTATTTAGTCTCCAACTAAATTGACTTAGTTATGGTTATTTGTCTAATTTGTATTGAAGGAAGAATTAAGGCTGTTGACTTCAGACACGAAACTAAAAGAAAAATTGTTTCCAGCCTCAAATACCTGAAAACAAGCTCACTTTCCAGATTGTGGGCTTACTTGCTATTGCTTATTCCTCTCCCCAACAATGTATTATCCCTTGTGCTCTCTTTCACTTTTACGATACTCTGATGTGCCAGTACTTATTAAAGAAAAAAATGAAAAATTCATATACATAGGATTTGGAGACATAAAATGTTACGGATAATGGTGCAACAGTTGTCTTTTCTTTTTTTCTGCTTTTGGCATTTTTATAACATTTAAAGTTTTAGGGAGCTATTTTGTCTGTAGAGCATACAGTAGATGGTCAGAAGACTTATATTCCCTGCATTGCTTTGCAGAGCCTTTCAGTTTGCTCTTTTGTTCTCTTGGTGTGAAGCAAAGGTCTGTTTGCTCTGCAAGGCCACTGTCTGAAGTATGTCACAGCAAGGTGACCAGCCATAACCCTCTGCAGGCACTGCCAGGTGGCTGCTGCCACGGGCTTTGCAGCAGAATCAGAGCTGAGGGCAAAAGATATTCATTTGGTGGGGCTTAGGAAGCAGACAAGAGTCTGCTGTTGCTCCTCACCTGCTGGCATGGTCCTGGAGCGAGGCAATCAAGCTTCAAAAGCCTTTTTCTTCCCAGTTTCACATTTATAATTCAAGCTGTTTAAGTAGAAAAGCCCCTTGATAGGCAGGGAGAAGATGCAACTGGCTTTTGGACCAATAAGCATCAATAACAGAAGGTGGGTGTTCAAAATTTGCTTGGCATAAAAACATAGGAGCTTCTCCCCACCCTGCAGTTCATCCTGACACTGGAGCCTGTAGGCAGGAATGGAGCTCTCTTCCCCCAGCCCCTAAGAGGTTCATAGCCTGACGTGTTTTGCCTCTCCATTAACCCTAATGGGATTTCCAAGTGCTGCTCCTGAGTCTAAGCGAGCACCTGCATCTCAGTGTCCGTGGGCAGGGAAGCTCCAGATCTTCTCCCCATCATGTGAAGAGACATCTCTTCTTCCCTCTTTCTGAATTTGGCTCTTACCAGTGTGACTCAAAGGCACCTCTTCTTCTGTTGGAAGAAAGAATGAACAACTGATGTCTCTTCGCCTGCTCTGTGCCACTCGGGATTGTGCTTTCGTATTGAAGTTGATGAAGTTTGGAGAAAGACTTAGACCTTGGTGTAGGAAAATGGGCTGCCACTGCCTTTGACCTTTCATTGTTCTCCTTGAGGAGCTACAGCTGTGGGAATGAAGAACAAGTACAGCTATAGCATTTCAACAGCTGCTGTTGACAGGGCTAATAAACATGATTTTTAACCACTTCCTGGGAAAAGTAAAAATGTGTTTCATGCAGGATGTGATGCACAAAATGTGGTTTCCCTGAAAAATCCATGACCATAATATAGAAGTGAAACTTAACAGTGTAATTGTGAGATGGAAGAGTTTTACTCATAGTTTAAGTGACAAACTTCAAAAAAGAATTAAGCAGGGCACTATTACAGTACCTCTCAGCAACTGATCACTAGAATAAAGACCTACAAGAGCAAATTATGATTTCTTTTTTCCTTAGGTATTTCATAACTTCTCAGCAAGAGTATAGCATTTTAATTCTGAAATAAGGAGTCTAGTGTCAGTTCACATCTTCCTTAAGGTACAATCTGCTGGAACTACAGGTTTCATGAGATGCAGCTTTCCTTTTATTTTTTTCTTTTTCTTTTTCTTTTTTTTTTTTTTTTTTTTTTTTTTTAAACCACAAAGTTTCAGGACTTGTGGAAAACAGGCTGAAATTGTGACCCAAATGTTTGCTTGGAAGGCTGAAGCATGTCAGAACAAATAAAAGGCAACTTTGTTATTTCTGTTTAAGTTGCAGCACTTTTGGAGGCTTGTTTTGGCACGATCAATTAGCTTCACTGCGCTTTTTCGCCTTCCGCAGAAGCAGTGGGAGCTTTACAAGTACCATTTTATAATCCTCAGACAACCTACTAATGCTTTCGTTTCCCATCAATTTGTTGCCAGGCACAAAGGAGTTTAATAACAAAATGATTGATAACTCTATTTAAACAGAACATTAGCCTAATGACGTATGAAACTGTAGCAGAGTTGTTAGCTTATGTACAAATGTATTCCTTACAGAGCGACTGAAGTCGCCTTGTCTGGTGTCTGAATCGGTTCGCTAATCTCTCTGCAGATTTCTCCTTTGCATTAATCTTCTGCTGATGAACACTCATTGGGCACATTGCAAGCATTCACTCGATGCCCATGGCTGTTCCCAGTGTCTTGGGAGAGAGTCAGCACTGCGAGAAGACACCTGGATGGCAGGTGACAATGGGATGTCCATGTTAAAGGCTAGGATGAAACAAGCACAGCCCACACCATCAACATAGCCCATGTTGCTTAGTGCTTTCTCTCTCTCAGATGCTCCATCTCAGAGGTCATGAGGCTGCATCTTGTACTCTTCCTGAACACTGCTATTATCTGGATTATTTTGTGATTTTTAGTTATTTTTTTCCCCAGAAAAGGTGAATCTTTAAGCTACCTTATCCAGCAGTTTTCTTCAAATCATCAGCAATTAAAAGCTGAAAGCACAGCACAAACATTTAGAAATCTGGCCAGCAGTGTGCATCCCTGTGACCGCCGTGCATCCCCTGTATGACCCCAGTGTTTCCAGTCAGCTCAGCTCCTGGGGACTGGGATAAACTGGCTTGCTGCACCTGGGTTCTGCTTAAGCCATGCATAGCATATCCATTACACCTAGGATTCAAGTCCTAGGTGTGGGTTTTTTTCCTTCCAAAGGCTCAATCTGCCAAAACCATGGAGGACGAGCAATACATGAAAATAATGATGAGACACTGAATACCAGCACTACAATGATCATGATCTTTTGCAGTATGATGTCTTCAACTTAAGAGCATGACTTAATTAGTGTTGTAGTTGTGTTTTGCATACCTGGGACTAGGTGATACAATGGATAGCTGGCTCTCATAGCTATTACCAGTCAGCAGTTATTGGCATATGTCTTGATCCTCCATGAAGCCTTGGGCTTTTTTCTAGCAGTCCCAGATATGCAGCTATTGCCTGGAAAGCAGCAGAATCTTGGTGCCACCTTTTATCCTTCCCAGAACTTCCACAGCAGCAAGTTTTTTAACAAAGGACTTGGCCAACAGGAGTATGCAATTGCTGCAGATGTTTTAAGGGTTGTCTAAAGGGAACCAGGCTTCGCATTGCATGCATGGGCTCACGTTTGAAGCAACTGGGATGGCAAAGCTTTTGCTGAGCCCTGTGACTGCCATATTTAATGGGAGATGTTTCATGAAAGGCTCCCAGCTGGAATGGAGTTAATGTTTGCATTAACTAGAACTCACCTGACTTCCATTTGAAACCTCTGGTGCTTTTCCATTATTACCCACTTAGAGGAGATCAGGGGTTTTTAGCCAGTGCATTTATAAAGATTAGGCAGGCTACATCACCATTTTAGAAAGGCTTTTCACTGCACATTTATTTTTCTTCATTCCTTCTAATTAGTATTTGGCCAAGGAATGCTCCAGCTCCATTTCTAATGCTGCTTGTCCCTGGGTGACCAGCTAAGAAATACTTCACATGTCATTACGTGGTTATCCTCCGTGTTCGCCCTAAATGTCTCACTTATGGATGAAATGGTCCCTCCTGGTAACTGAACCCCACACATCCTGACAAGTCTGTCAGTCCTGCTCTGCAGAGCATGTGTCCACCCCAGATACCTGATGACAAACGAACTATGATTGATATTCCCTTCATACCCTGCAACAGCAGCCATTAACCCTGCTGGAGTTGTCCTGTTACATAGAAGGATAGAAGGCTACCGGGAGGATGGTTTGCAAGTTTTTGTACCTAAACCACAGCTATTTATATCCTGAATACTGTAGAGGAATGATGGGAAGTGAATCATCAAAGATGTTTTGATTACATCTATAAGAGGCACTGGAACAGGTCGCACAGAGAAGCTGTGGCTGCCCCATCCCTGGAAGCGTTCAAAACCAGGCTGGATGGGGCTTGAAGCAACCTGGTCTAGTGGCAGGTGTCCCTGCCCATGGCAGGGAGGTTCGAACTAAATGATATTTAAAGTCCCTTCCAACCCAAACCATTCTATGAGTCTATGTTTCAGTCTGGAGCTGATGGCTGCAGGCATGGTTCCTGTGCAGCAGATGCTAGTTGATGACATTCATTACTATTATTTATTACACCCTTTGCAATAAATTACTAAGACCCCACTGTCAGAAGAGATCAATAAAGGCAACTTCAACACATGGTAGGATGCATACGTGTGGAGAAATCTTGAGGAAAGTGAAAGAGATGCACAAAATCGCTAGAGGAGCTTATCCTTCCCCCACCATCTATAAATAGGATCATGCAGGGAGCTTGAGGGTCTTTAATTAAACAGAATGGTTTATAATATCAAAAACATAAGGCTAGAGATGCTGATGCCCTCATCTGGTATTTCCTGCCATTGTCCTGGATCTTGGTTATCTTTAAGCATTAAAATATTTAAGGTACTTCTGACAGAAACAAGGAATGGCAGGTAACTCCTTTCCCATGTGTTCCCAGGTGGGGCATGCCTGTAGCATGCAGATACAGTGGGGAAACTAGCCTGAAATACAGCCTTTTTCAACAAAAAAAAATGCAAGCAAAACACCTGTTTCAGTGGCATTTCTATGTATAAGGAAACATTTCCATTGAATGTGCAGTTTTTTTACTCACAGATTTGCTCCTTTTGTCAGCACACTTACCCATAGCAAATGCTTAATTTGTTTCTTATAAACAGCCACCATTGTTTTCAAGAGGAATGGATGGTTCCTACAGCACAGCCACATGCTGCTTGTTGGAGGCTGGTAGTGACCCGCTGTTTTTAAACAGCTACAGCTATGAGTACTTAACACCTGAAAGTGCACTGACAAGAAACCCAGCTCTCTTCCTTCTCATTTTCTCTAGCAATTTTTGACATACTTATGTGGGTCACCCCAAAACCATGTGGTTGTCCCTTCCCCCCCATCAGTTTTTCTAATGTATGTCTCCGTAGATTAAGAAGCATTGTCTTGAAATCTGTGGTGTGCTCGCGTGGAGGTCACCTGGCAGCAAGCAGAGATGCACATGGGATGATGGGGGGCCAAAACCAAGAGCCCCCTGACTTGGGATGAGAGTTTCCAAACTGCTATCGGTGTTTTTATACCTATTTAGGACATTCCTTGCCCTTTGTTGGATGTTTTCCTGGTTTGTCTCTCTCCAACTATAAAGTTCTGATTACAAATAATAATTTATTGAAGAACCATATATTTATTATTATTATTTTATTAAAAACAAAGCAAAACAAATACTCATTTCCATGAATGCACATTCTTTACCATGCAGGCTGTTGCAGGTTGATTAGCCCAGTTTCACGCTAAGAAAAGCTGTGCTGGTGGTAACATTCTTCCACCTGCCTGCAGAAAAAAAAAAAAAATCAATTCTCTTTTTTACTTGGAGAATTGAAAATCAATGTTGGTTTTACTGGCTGGAGCTCAGCTATAGCAAAACTTGGGCCAAAACCTCCACAGGTGTAAAGCAGTACAGCTGCTCTGGCTGGAGGGTGCTTGTGCCAGCTGAGCCAGCCAGGTTTTATTGCTTATTTGATCAAATTAAATGATATTTGCATCTCACATTAATTCTGACGAAGAGATTTGCAAGCAGGAGCATTAAGGATTGCAAAAACTCCTGCATACAACCTTTTATTATTAAAAAATAAATCAGGCTTACGTTATCAGTACAGCATCCCCAAGCTATCTAACCCTGCCCCTAACCCTACCCCTAACCCTAAGACCTGTACTGCTCCCCATGAGGTCAAACAGGGCTGAGTGTGTGTGTGGTGTGAGCAGTCATCACCCTAAAAACCAAGAGAGACCCCACTGTTTGCACCAGCGAAGAGCCTACCCCATCGTCTCCAGCAGTTACCAGTCCCGTACAATCTTGGGGGCATATGGCTTACAGGGACCGGGTAGGGTAAGTGATGGGAGACCATCCTTACCAAGGAGGGATGTTGGGAGGCCTGTCCCCTGTGGGTATCAGTCCAGCCAGAGGGGATCTTTATTTATACAGTTTCTCATGCCCCTGCAGAAAACCAGCTCAATTTCTTCCACTAAACCCGGATGAGCAAACTAGATGTTTCATCATATCCTTGAAAAACAAAATTGCAATATATCTGCCTGCAGGTGATGAGTACAATTATATCTACCACCACCACCCCCTTTTTCCCCCCTAAAGAAAAAAGCATCTTTCACTGCAGAAAAATCCGTCCTTCATTTAGTGAAGCCGGCAGCTGTCAGGAGGAGAAAGCCACAGACTGACAGAGGAAAGAAACAGCAAAAGAGCTCCCAGAACATAGTACACAAAAAAAAAAAAAAAAAAAAAAAAAAATGTTGACCTTGCATGGAAGTGTGTATAATCAAAGAATAACCAGCAATATAATGCCCTGGTTATTTCCTAAATGTGAGTACTGTATACACTGCAAGATATCCCATCCTAAGAGCCTGCAGTTAGATTTTTCTTGTGATTTTTCTTCCAGAACAGAAAATCTGGTATGTTTAAATGTTGGTCCCCTTACTGCTGAAACGCCTGCTCTTCTGTTTTTTTACCTATCTCCTTGATCACATTATAGTCTGATTTTATCAAATTACTTCAGGGTTGGTAATTTGCAGGGGTACTGGCACAGTTGTGTTAAATTTGTGACCTACGTGAGAAATCACACACTGTATCATTAAAACCTAAATAATTTTTAAAAATATAAAATAATTTCTTCCATTTCCTCTCCTTGAGTTCATGTAGTCTTTGAATTTTTCTTCCACTTTAATATTCCTTCTGTCTATAATCCAGTTCACTTCCAGACCCTGCTGTTCAGCTGTTACTGAAACATCGTCTTCAAAAACACCAAGTGGGGAAATGTTGATTTGTTTTGATCTCAGGGGAAATAATGTAACTTGGTGACAAGCCCACCAACTGCAACTCTTAATACACAGCCAGACAACTTGCAAAGAAATCACCTTGCTGTTAGGCTGCATACACATATTTAATTGCATTTAATTCTTGAATGCTTATACAACTCATTTCAGCTTTATGAATAATGGGGTTTTTTTGGTTCACTGGCTGAACCAAAGGGGACCAGAGGGAAAAAAAAAATCCCTAAGCTGTTTGGTTTCATTTTCAGGTTCTTTAATCCTCTTTGCTATGTGGCCTTTTAAAACTCTTTCTGTAGTTTTTATTATGAAATCAACAGAAAAAATGTAGTTTCAAAATGAAAAGCTGAAACAAAATGAAAAAAAAAAAGTTTCATGCAGGTATTTCCTAAAGATAATTTGAAGAGGGGGAAAAAAAGGTTAAAATACAGCATGTGGGCACACCTCCAGTTAGGCTTTTGGGTAACTACTGCCCAAACCTGCACTGTTTCAGCCATGAATACGCATTTTGCCAGGCAGAACAGGGGCAGGCACAAACCCCAGCCAATGCACACTGAAACAACGGGGGGTTTTGCCTCATAATCGCATTGTGCTTGTCACACTGGTATTCTTACAAATGCTGAATTTTTGGACTCTGTCACTTCTCAGGGTACTAATGTGACCCTGCTGGGAGAAGCTTTCCTATGAGCAATTATTTATTCACAGAACAAGGCTATTCTTCCCAGTCGTGACTCCTACAAACACATAGGGTTTGACTGGGACTGATGTGCACTTCACCAGTTTACTAGGTTACCTGCTGGCCAGCCAGCTTTCCTCACGCACAGTATTAATTTAGAACAAAAGCATTTCAGAGAAAGAAACCTATTAGAACAGCAATGCTATGCCCACCTCACACTGGGGTGGTTACCCCTCTTCCCACCGAGACCCAGCAGGCTGGTGGCACCATCATCCGCCATGCACTGGATGGTGCTATGATGGGACCATCACATCCAAAGCATTTGCCATCCAGTGGCTTCCCGAATCAGGTCAACGCATCCTCTGCCATCAGGGAATAAATCATGGATGGATTTGTTGCTGGCATTCTTTCTGCATTTGGGGAACTGTAGTCACTATCCTGCAGTATATTTAGTTCCCATCTGAAACTTCTTCTAGAATACCTATTGAGCTTCAAAGTTAAGTCACTAACCTAGACATCTCCAATGCCAGTTGATGTTGAGGGCTGAATGCCTCCTGCTTCCATTCCACCTGCAGTTGAAATGGTGGCACTTCAATAAAACAGTCCTGAAATACCCCATGGTGCCAGGCTCTTCCCTGTACCTTACTGTCCTCATGCTATTCCTACTGTAGGCAACCACCCACCCTCCGGTGAGGGGCTGTGGGCTGTCAGGGAGGAAATGCAGGAGCAGAGGTGAGAGAAGGGGACGAGGAGAGGAGAGGGAGAAGGAGAAGAGGAGGAGAGGAGACGAGGGGGGAGGAGAGGAGAGAAGAAATCCAGCATGGAGGATTTCAAGGGCTGTGGTACAAAGATGTGATCTGTCAGCCAGGTTCAGGGACCTTGAAGCAGCTTGCTACAAAATGAGACTAAAAATAAATAAACCCTGGATTTTAATTAACGTGTTATTTCATTCATGCACAAAATTAAAAACCCATCCATCCTCAATCACCGTCATCTTTTTTCTTTTTCTTTTTTCTTTTTTTAATTAGGAGGCTTTGCTATACTAATTGTTACATTTGTCCATTTCCATCAAATCAAATCAAACTAATGACAGCCAGATGGTCACGGCTCTCAAGATGCTTCACTCAGGGCTAATCCATGCCCTCTGCTGTGTAGAGGCAAGGAGCAGAGAGAGCCTGTCCCCTTCTTCTAGGCACTGAAAGGACAGGATTAAAAAATACATACTTAGTCAGTGGGAGGCAAAGCTGGTGAGTATCGCTGTGACCAGCTCTCCCCATGGAGCTGAGGTTGGATTATCCACCCCATTCATACACTGTCATCAAAACACATGCACAAAAGGGATGGACGGGGAAGACTAAGCTAATGTCTCTGGAGCAGAAACAGGGCGTTTGATCTCTTCAGTCACTCTGAAGGATGCAAAGATTCATACACACCCCCTGCCCACATGCTCCCAGCGTGCTGTGTAGATGCTGCTTGCATCTTTTTGCACACCGTCTACCTCCTGCTTGGTCCATAACCCATGCACAAAAAAATTATCAAGGGCAAGATTTGTACCCACGTCTTTTGCTCCACAATAACAGACTCGAGATGTTGTTTCCGGCAGCTCCTGATCATACATGCATATTAATAATTACAGCAGTTTATTTAAGAAGCGGTGGGTCAAACCTGTTATGATCACTTGAACGATACTTGAAAATTATTACAGGGTACACCCACTGTAAGTTAGGGTAATTAAGGCTGCTGTTATTAACACTCTGCCCTTCCATACTGCAGGTTTAAATTCTTCGAACATTTTTACATCCTATTCCTTATTCTGCCTTGGGGTTTTGTAGTAAAATTCAATAACCATTTTCCTTTCTAATTTTTCTATTAAAAACACCTTATTTCACCATCAGAGCTCAGAAGCGAGTTAAGCCTCTGTGCAAAGTTGCCTGGTGTTAGCGCTTCCTCATGCTGGGGGCTGATGGCCTAGCCAGAAACTGGGGGAGTGCGTGCCGCTCTTCCATCACATCCCACAAGCAGCTGCTTGCAGGGACCGTCCCAGTTCATACGAGTCTCTCTGAGGACTTTGGGGCAGTCTTTAATACTGCAGGTTTGGGGAGGCTTGACTAGTTGAGCAATGGAACAGACTATTCAGAGTCATCTATTGGCTTGTTAATGTTTGCTGGTATTTTTTTCCTAACTTCACACTGGTAGATACAGCAGGCACACGCATGCAGAAGGTATAGTGCTCATCCTATACCTTGCCCTATGCAAAGCCAAGAGTCCTGGCTGAGGAATGCTTGCCTCCCTAGTGCATGGGGCAGAGCCTCCTGGCATTCCACCAACACAGTTTACTGGGATGGGGGCACCCATGTATTGGGCAGGACTCTGCTCGCAGCTGCATCATTGCACCCATGTCCAGCCTGGTGCCAGCACACGGGCATGCAGAGCCAAAAACCCAGGCAACACCTCCCTGATGGAGGAGGTTTTTTAATTCTTTGTGTTCCCAAGGTCAGGAGAAAAACCACTGGTCTGCCACAGCCATCGTCACTGCCAGCTGCAGCCCATCTTTAACAGGAAAGCCTCAGCTTTCCACCTTTCCCTTTTCTGGTGGACAACCCTGTTAGGAAGAAAAAAAAACATGACCACGAACTGTGGTTCCTCCCTTTCGACTGCAAAATAAAACATGGCTCATTTTTTTGTTTATATATTTACTGACGCAAGCAGAAGCTTGTTCACCCAGCATTCAGGCAATACTGTCTCTCTGTAATTTGAACAGTAGCGCCAAAGTTTCAAGTTAAGGACAGCTTTCCTCTATACCTTTCAGTATCTGGGGACATTAAAGTTCTCTCTGAGATAACTCTTGAGCTCTGCCTCCAAAAGGCAATGCTGAAGAGCGGCTTTTTGGGGTTTTGGATCCTTTGGATTGCATCAAATGCCTTATTCGGGAGTGTTTCAGAAGAGCAGATACTCCTGCAGATACCACAGGGGCTTCAGCTCCTTCTTAAGCTATGTCTAAAGACAGCAGGAATCAACCTTCAGGCTGTTTAAAAGCATGTATTGCTAGCAAGCTTGTGATGGGATTTTCTCTGCATTTGGTCTAGGCTGACCACCTCAGTTAGCAGCCAGCGCTAGGAAGGCTCCTGCCATGCTTTTTTCCATATCTTAAACTGGCTTACAAATCATGGTGGCCAACACTTTCACATCCAGACACCAAAACAAGTAGCACTGCACTCACAAAACATAGAGGCAGCCCCTGGAGCTGCTACTGGTATCACTGGCCCTCCTGAAGCAAGCAAGGAAGGGTTACAAGGCACCTGGGACTGTTGCGCCTGGGGCCTAATGATGATGTGATCCAGCTATAAAAGGTTGCAGGAGGAGCGCAAGCTCTTGAAATGGAGATTAGGAGCTGGGTGTTGGTGTAGCCTTGATCTATCAGATGTGTGCATCTGGAGGAAAGGAGGTGTGAGAACTGACTGTGCTGCTGAAAGTAAGTGATTTGGGGATTTTTCTGGGGGGAGGGGAGAGCTGAGGTCCAGCACCTGTGTGATGGAGAGGTGCTGGTGTATATGGAGAGAGAAGCTGGATGGTCCTTGATAGGAGATGTTGGTTCTCAGACACAAATCAAAGATTCTTCTGCTAATATGTTTCCCTCCCTTGTGATGGGCACTGGTATCCACTTGTCCATGCATTTTTATTTTGGAAAGGTTAACAGCCATTTGGTTAAGCCTGAAGGGGTTTCTGCCCCAGTTCTTGGCAGGAGGGCAGAACTGGGAGAGATGAGGAAAAATGTTTGTGCCAGTACACTAGACTTAGAAATAACAAGCTTCTAGTGGTGGTTTCATAGCCTGTATGACCTGACCTTATGGCTCAAGGGGCAGAAAGAATTCAACACCATCTGGTATTAGTTACATAATACTTAACCCAAAAGTTGGGGTTGGCTGCCTCAGTGAGCTACAGCTGTGTGGCAGATGACATGTTTAGCTTTGGGAGACATCCAGTGCCTGAATAAACCCAGGGGATGTGGTAACCCCTTGAGGACCCTTGGGATGGTGCTGAGCTGGACCCCTGGCTCTGCTTCACACAAACCTCCTGTGGTCTTGGGATGCTGATGCATCTCCCTCTGGCTG
The DNA here is from genome assembly GCF_023634085.1 of Falco cherrug. Taxonomy (NCBI): domain Eukaryota; kingdom Metazoa; phylum Chordata; class Aves; order Falconiformes; family Falconidae; genus Falco; species Falco cherrug. The sequence continues at coordinate 8,992,510 of NC_073709.1, forward strand.
GTCCCAGCTTGGGTGCCCAGTTCTGAGCCTGTATAGCCACAAAACACCTGGGTGTTTAACCATGTGTCGTGAGGATCTTGTCCTGCCTGTCAAAAGCTTGCAGCAGCTGCCCAGGCTAATTTTACAAGTCAGGTGTTTGTCTCTGACAGGCAACTCTTCATATCTTTATGGCTAGACATTATTATATTGTTCTTTCATTTGACAACTGCTCCAGTAATGGCTTCCATTTGCAGTAAATCTCTTGCACTGTCTTTTTCCCCCCTATTAAACATAAGATGATAACCTTTGCGGGAGGCTGTGCATAGAAATTCAGCGAAGCTTTAAGAGGTTGGGGAGGAGGGGAGATGTGGAAGGGAAAATGTGGTCAGCACTAGCAAAATGCCTGGTGGGAAGATGCTTTTGGAGAAACTAATTATACCCTGGAGCACTTGGAAGAACCTACCCAGCATGCAAGTTGAACTGGAAAATTAATATTTAAATGGCTTTTCAAGTTAGTAAGTCTTTGGGAAAGTGCTGCTCAATACCTGGAAAATATGCCTGTGATGTGAGAACAGATAAGTCTGAATGTGACTCATATCTGGCTTTATTTTACCACCGCCACAGAGCAGAACCTATCCCAATTAAATGCCTTTGCAGACACCAACTAAAATACTCTGATCAGCTCTCCCCAACACGTGGCCAGTTCAGCTTTACCATCCCCAGTAGCACAGCCCTTGGTTTGTAATAGGCAATGCTGGAGCTGGCCCAGAAACCTGGGCTGGGAGCAGGCAAGACCCCAAAGCCCTCTCTGAAGCTGCTGTTGGGCTATGGCTCCTCTTCCTTATGAGCTTTTTTACACATTTTATACCTATATAGTCACCCTGGAGGGTGAGTGACAGCAATCAACACTCAGCAGAAGCTTTGCCCTTTTTGTTGCCTGTTGCAAGATGGTTTTGGTGTCCCAGTAGAGAATCATAGAATCACTTAGGTTGGGAAAAGACCTTTGAGATCATGAAGTCCAGCTGTTAACCCAGGACTCCAAGCCCACCACTAAACAGCATCCCTAAGCACCACAACTATGTGTTTTTTTTAAACACCTCCAGGGACAGTGACTCCACCACCTGCCTGGGCAGCCTAATGCTTCTAATGCTTGACCACCCTTTCAGTGAAGAAATCTTTCCTAAAAAAATATCGGCTGTAACTGCAGCTCTGGCCAGGTCTGGCTTATCTGGAGGCTTGTTTGCTCTGGAGTTGAGCTGAGACTTGTCAGTAAACGGCAGTGCTATGTGACTAAACACATCCCCAAGAAACACAGCGAGCTACACGGAGGTCTGTTTAACTCAGACCGGTAACAGCATGTCTGTATGCTTCAAAGCAGGTAACAAATACCGGGTGTGCAATTGCAGGAGCAAGAGGAGAGACTGTAGCTCTGAACATCAGCGCTTTGGTGCCAAGAAGCAGTGCTGTGAGCATGTGTTTGAGCTGGACCATGCACACAAGGTATAATCTGTCATCCCGTGTTTGTAGGTCCCTACGAGTGAAGAGAGCTGAGGGTGGGGTGGGACTGGTGCTCCAGTACTGTGTACAGCCTCCTGTGCTACTGGCTGTAATGGAGCAGCTTCAGCTGGGTATGCAAAGCCTGCTGCAGGGTGGTGGTGGTGGTGATGGCTTCAGTTTAATCTGGTGTTGATAATTGTATTAAATCAGAGTGTGGAGCTCTTTGGGGGATCCTAGATAGTCATGGGCCAAGCCCCTGTGCACAGCTGAACAAGCTCAGCTGGAAATGCAGGAAAGCTGCAAGGAGCCAAAAAAAAAAAAAAAAAAAAGCAAAGCAAATGTTATTTAGTGGTGGCCCTAATTTGGGCAGCCCCTGTTGCCTCTCAATCAGGAGTGCACATGTGGAGAATATCGCAGGACTTGATCTTCTAACCCCTGGATGTGCTGGGGTTATGGCCAGAAAATGTTTTCCCCCTGTGGGATTTCAAATTCAGGTTGCAAAATAACCTCCTCTAAATTGGAGGAAAGGGATTCTCCTCACTGCTTGCCCACCCAAATTAGCCCAGCTGCAAAAGAGCTTTTTACCTTCAGATGGAAATTACAGTGGTTATCTACAGTGTGTTTAAGTTTACTTCAGACAAGAATATCTTGTTGGCTTCCCAAGTCCCAATTAAATCATCATTTAAACACTATAATTTAAGGCATGTACTCTGCTGGTAAAATCCGTAGGAGCTATATAAAGTGTGCGTGCTTGTATACAGTCATTATTATTGCTATTTAGTTTCTTATCTATTTTAATAGTTAAAACATTAAAATGGGAAAAGCAAAGTACTGATTATCCACAGATATGCCTAATTTCACATTGTGAAGGTATCTGCTAAAGTAACATATATATATAATATAGATAAATGAATGTTCATGGGAGACTGAAGCTGTAACACCACAGTGATTCCAGAAATAATTGTTTCTTCAGGGGAAATAAAAAAAACAACCCACCCTAAAGCTTCAAATAAAGCCTTTTGCTACGCTTTTAAAAATAAATGATAGCAATGCATTTTAATTTCCCACGTGGTTAGATACACAGGGTACATTATGAGAAATCCCTTATTTATGAAGCTCCTGATAAACTGGGCGCTGATCCTGGAAATACCTCTATTCCTGTCGATTATTTCTTTAGCAGCTCAAAAATAAAAAGTATTTTGCGCTTTTTTTTTGAACCTGGCAACCTTAGGAGCAGTGGACAGGAACAGCTCATGCAAGGAAGGATGTGTGGCATTAATTTCTTATTTACGATTGGGTTTATTTGGAGAAAAAAAAACCCTAAAAATTGTGAGAGGGAAGTGTGGTTCATCCCTCAGGCTGCCTGTTGCTCGCCCTGGGATAAGACACAGACGCTACGGCCAGAGATGTTGCCGTAGGGTTTATTTTTATTTTCTTTCTTTGCTTAGAGGTGGAGGGAGAGCAGATGAACAAAAGCAATGTTTTATGTGGGAAAATGATAGTCGTTGTAACTGCAAGTCAAAAAAGCTGTTGTCTATAGGGAACAGTGCGCTCTTCCTTCACAGAAATCGCTTTTTCTGAGGTGCCGCCTCAGGCAGGTTGGATGTTACCCGCCAAGCACGTGCTTCTATTTCAGGCATTAATGCGATTTTTAATTTAAAAAAAAGGCGCTGGTAGTGTGTCCCCTGCCAAAGCCCCACTTCTGGTGGTGAAAACTGAACCCTTTGCTGCGGGCGGGCGCCGGCTGCACCCCGGCACCTGCGTGGGCCGCGGGGCCAGGCCCTGACCGGCCTCCCCGGGGCGAGGGCCCGCGCTGCCCGCCCGCACGGCGCGGCCCCGCTCCTGAGGGGCAGCCAACGCCGCGCGGCGGCCGGGACAGCGCGGGCCCCGCCGCCCCTCAGGTGCGGGCCCGAGCCGAGGCCGCGGCGCGGCGGGATCAGCCCACGCGCGTGCCCGCCGCCCCGCCCGCCCGGGCTGCGCGCTCGCGCCCGCGGGGAAAGCAGCGCGGGGCCGTGCGCGTGCGCGCGGGGCGAGCGGGCGCGTCGTGCGAGGCGGGGCTGCGCGTGCCGATGCGAGGGGCCGCGCCGCCCCGGGAGCGGGGGCGCCCTCAGGTCAGTGCGGGGCGCGGGCGGGGCCGCGGGCGCGCGGCGGCCGGTACCGGGCGCTCGGGGCGGGCGCGGCGCTGAGGCGGCGGCGGGTGGCCCCGCTGGGCCCCAGGCGTTGCGGGGCCGGGGCCGTCCTGCGGCGGGTGAGGGAGCTGCCGCGGCGCCGGGCGAAGGGGCGCGTTGGGGCGGCGGGCGGGCCGGGCTGGGGCGGCGGCAGCGGGGGAGCCGCGGGCGGGCGGCCGTTGGTCCCTGGCCGTCCTGCGGGGACGCCTGCCTGAGGGACGGGGCGGAGCGGCCGCACCTGAGCGCCGGCACCGCCGGGCGCTGCCGCCGCCAAACTTGGGAAGAGCGAGGCGGGGGAGCGGTCCCCCCGCGGCCGGCCTGGCTGCCGCCGCCCCGGCGCCCGGCACAAAGAGCCCTTCGGGGAACGGGCTTTGCCGGCTACAAGTCATCCGTTGTGCCCGCGGCCGTTTGGCGTGTTGCGGCCGTGCACCCCGCGCCTGTGCAGCTGCCTTTTGTGCCGGAGCGGGGCGGCGGGAGGCGCCGGGCGGGGCGGGGGCACCGGGCGCGGACCCGGCTGTGCTGAGCCCCGGGCCGGGGCTGCGTGGGGCAGCGCTGGCGCTGGGCGAAAATCAGACCTGGGTAGACCTGAAAGTTGGGCTTTGGTGTGAGTTTTTGTTTTTCTGCTTAAAGCAGTGCTTCTTTTAAAGAAGTACTTTAATTATCGATTCAATAAACTTCCTAGAGGAACAATTAATAATTGTACGCGGTTTGACGTAAATACCAACTGCCCTTCCCCGTGTTCCTGGGCGAACTTCCTCGTGTATCTGAAGGCTGAGTAGTTAAGGGCCCACACCTTTACCGTTTACTTTTTCCCTGTTTGTTTCGAGGAAGTCCACCTGTAGCAACCTTCAGGTTTATCAGTCCATTTTCCTATACTGTTTCCTGAGTGGTCACGCATTTAAACCCAGGAGGGACTAGCGGGTTGTTCTCACTTAAAATGAAAAAAAGCTGGAATTGAAGTTACGGTATTTATATGTTCCTGAAATGATGGTTACTAACATACCTAATTAAACCAGACTGACCGTGTCTCATCTGAGGAGTGCTGGTGCGGGTTTTCTGCATTGTTGTTAGTCTTTGTTTTCAGTGTCTAATCTGTCAGACTTCAATTGGTGTCCTGGGCTTTTTGAATGTTTTTTCTAGAGAGAGGTGATGTTGGGTTATAGGTATACAATATTATGTTAGAGCTACTTTAAGTTTTCTGCTAGTTAGGCTCAAAATAACTTTCATTGATGGGAAAGTACCGGTCTCACAGTTTCCTACAGAAAGTATGTGCAGTGTGTCACAACGCGTAGTATTTTGGGTTTATTGGGTAATTTAACTTTCCAAATAAAATCTCTTAGAGCCTTATTAATTTGAATAAATTCTGCAGGATTGACAAAGTTGAATGTAGAGTGCAGGGTTTGATGGGGTTTTGGGGTTTTTTTGTTTTGTTTTTAAATCCCCCATGGTAAGTACACTGTGCAGCTAACTGCACAATAACTTTCCTTGTGTTTCCCCTCCAGTGATCCTCAGCTCTGCCCTGAAGGAAGCACCCTTCAGAATCAGTATGCAATTTCTTTAGGCCACCCTTTAAAGCTGAGAAAAAAAGATGGAAGTTGCAACAGTAGTTTTGATTATTTGGACACTTGCTTGTTAGAGCTTCTGAGCAAATTTTTTTTTTTTTTTGCAGTTACCAAACAGTTGTTATGCTTATGATGAAAGTATCAGTGCTAGCTCAATTAAAACAGAGGTCAGATAATGATAGGCTGTGTGTTATGTTGTCAGAAGAAATTTAGGTCTTCATCTGTTGGGTGAACTTGCGCAATTGATGCTAGTTTTGCAGCAGAATGTAGTTCAGCCCCATGCATTGGTTTTCTTTGATAAGAGTTCTCCTATATAGCACTCTCTACTAACTACTTGAACCTTGCTGGCCTTGTTGGCGAGTGTTTAGGTACCTCAGCTGGCGTGGAAGCCCTATTTTGTGAAGCACTATACAAATAAGTGATAAGCAACAGTTTCAAAGAGCTGATAGATAAAGCAAAAGAAGGAAATAAGAGATGGGAATCTTGGAAAGAAAAGATTAAAAGCTTTGTGTGGTGGAAGTTGTCTTCAATTCTGTTTTCTGCCATGAAGTTGGATTCCAGTCCTGTGCCTTAATTACATAACCACGTTATATGTATGTATGTATGTCAGAAAACAGAGAGGGGTGGGAAAGCTTAAGTAAAAGGTCACTTAATTCAGATTTGCAAACTTGCTCTTTTCTGAGCCTGGTTTGTCTGTTTTCTGATCCTGCTGCCCTGTCTGAGTTGATAACTCGGAAAGCTAAAAAGAAGCAAGTGAGTCTGAAAGTGCTTGCATTTTAAAACACTGGTGAACTGTGAATGTCTGCTGGCTGTCCTGGGTAAGTAGGGTGTAGAATTGCAGAAAACAGATTTGGGAGGCATCTTGAGACATCACCTTGTCCAGCCCTGTTACCTGTATCCTGAGATTATCTGATATCCTGAATAAATATTTCACTAGAGGGTCACGTACCACTTTAGTACAGGGCTGAGTGACTTGTTGATGACACCCTCCTGTGAACAGGGTATTTGTGTACCAGGTTACATTCTGTATCCACCCTAGCTGCAGGTTCTCCTCTTCACATCCATCCAAAGCAATTTAAAGGAGTAATTTTCTTCAAAAAACTACGTTCTCTGGAAATACAGCTTTGCTGCCTCTGTGTTTGCTCAAAGTTTGCTTGGTTGCAAGGGTTTTCTGAGAGTTGGAAAAGAAAGCAACTCTTCAGTCAGGTTGCGTGTTTGCTTGTGCCTGATAGGTGTGAGATTTTGTATGTAGGCTTGCCATAGTTGATAGAACACAACCCCTTTGAAATACATAATATGCCACATGCTATGTAACAGCATGTCACCTTGTGTGTTATTTACAATGGAAATGTGTGCAGTGGCTTACACTATCCCTTTGTTGCAGTGTTTTGCCTGCCTTTGGTGTCCTAAGCATACAGTTCAACTCAGAGATGAAAGAAATCTCTGTCCTGTTTGACAGCTTGCTCAGTTTCTGTCAAGGAATGTAGCTCAAAGGAATACTATGTGATGGTAGGGTAATAATATACACATAAACATGTAGAAAGTGCAGCTAGGTGCATTCGATTTCATAGTGCAATTTGATTTTTGTTTTGGTGATGCTCTCCTGTCAGACCAAGGTGATACTACTCTGTCTACCAAGAAGAAGTGAGGGTTTTCATACTATACAAAACTTTGTAATACAGAAAGCTAATGCGTATGTATGTTTACCTTGCACAGCCCCTTAATTATGCTCCGATGTTTATTCACTTGCTCCTTCCTTGATTTCTTCTTTTCTACTGCAGTTCTGACATGTCATGGGGTCTCTGAAACAGTTATTGTGAAGGAGAACAGGCATTTAGGATATCCTAACATCACTAGACAAATACATCTTGATGCTTAAAAATATATTCTGAAACCAGAATTTGAGTAGTATGTGTATGTTAGTCTTGAAAAGTCATTACTGTAAAGTAGCTGCCATTCACTTGTAAAGAGGAAGAGAAACAGATCGAAATTCTAAAGTGTAATATCTGATAGGCAAGTGTCACTGAAATATTTGCTGCAAAGGAAAGTAGATCTGATTTTCTAAAACAGTTGATAAGATGAAAATTTGACATCTTTATACCCCTGTGGAACCGCCTTTCAAACAGAGGCTGCCTGTGCTGTGAGAGTCTGGAAACAAAGTTAAGGGCAAGTAACAAGATCCACGGCTTCTGATGTGTGGCAAAGGCAGATTAATTCAGTGCAGTTTAATGCATATAACGTTTGGTTCCGTTCCTTGAACTATTTGGATGCAGCTCAGGTTAGCATTCATCAGTCTCTCATATCTAAAAACTGGGGTTATTAAACAGTTGTCAAAACACTGCAAGAGTTGTTACTCATGGGTTTTGATTCTCACTTCTGAGAAGTGAGCCACCGTGTTTGACAAAGCATTTCTTATCGAATGCTTGGTTTGCCAATGTACTGACCTGTTTCTCTTTCAGTAACTGAAGTAATCTTCTTCAGCTAAAATGCAGTGGGAATAAGAAGCTGTACCAGTTGTTCCCCATTTTTAATACTGACTGGTTCCATGTATGTTTTTCCGCTGTAAACACATATGCTGAGTTGCTGATGGGCTCTGGGTTTTTAAGCCACATGTTCCCTAAACTTCACTAGGTGTAAAACTACGGATTGGCATGATGTAGTTTTCCCATGACTGACCCTAATGACATTGACATTACAAACAGCTAACCAAGCTTTTCAAAAGTCCCTTCTGTTTTTCGCAGCCTTGTTGGAAGGTGCTGTAGCTTGGCAGTCCCAGGAGTTTGCAGGCCCCAGAACAAGTATATTGTGGGTCACAGCAATATCCTTGCCCCTTTTTTTGTCCCCAGGGTCCTTCAATGCTGTGGTTTGACGTGGTGAATGTAGGTTATGTGCACATGAAAAATGTAGTCCTTGAACAATTATATGCCAATATAATCAACTAATGCAGTCCCCTTGTGGATACTCATGGAGTAGTTACTCTTATAGTGCCATCAGTTCTCACAAGTGATGGCTTGCTGAGGAAGTGTCTTTTATCTGCGTTAGCATTGGCTTTTTGCAGACCTATTGTGTGTAGGGGGACAAGGACGTTTGGGAACCACTGATGTAAAGGAGCAGGCCCAGTCACCTTACAATCTGCCCTTTATAGACCCTATATTAATTTAGCTATTCAATTTAAAAGGAATAGTTTCTGAGCTGAGTTAAAATTTGTATAAAGGTTTGTCTATATAGGCAAGATCTGTCTGTAAGATAGGAAGTTCTGCCTGTAGTCATCCGATCCTGATCTCTCCCTTGAAATAGGCAGCATGTGAGTACTAATTGTAGTGGTGGTTTTTCTGAAGTGCACTAAGATCACTAGCTTCTTTCTCACAGGGCACTGAATGATCATTAAATGCTAATGACTTTTGATTACTGTTGACCTTGGTCAATTTAGAATTAGTGACCTAGAGATGAAAACCACTGTATCTCATTACCAATTTCCTGAGCTATCTGATCTTTCCTTTGTAAGTCAGTTTTGGTAAGAGGTGGAGTAGAGTCAAAGTTGACCTCTGTCTTAGGAAAAGGGTTGAATGCTTTCGGCTTTGCAATATCATCTTTAGAAATAAATAAAAAAAGCAAGACCTTATTTTTTAACCCCACAGGCTGTCAAGAGCAAGACTCAACATGAAGTGAAATGAACAAGCTAGGGTAGTAGTGATGGGGAAGAAATGCATAATTTGTCAGTTTAAAATTTGTAGAAAAAATTTTATCTCCTGTAACCTTGAATTGCATTCTCATTTTGCAGTTGCAGGTTTTCTCATCTCAGCTCATTTATAATTCTTGGTTTTACTTTGAACTATCAAGTAGCAAATTAATGTTTATTGAATAAATTGCAAATTCTGCTCTGGGATATTTTCTACCTGCAGTTCCTGAACTATGATATTGGGCAATATGTCTCAGCAGGCTGGTAAAATCATATATTTTGTGTTATAGTGAAGCATTTCACATTATTTCTTTCCATGTGCTCAGAACAGAAGGTTTGGGTGATAATTCACTGTAACTGGATCAAATATGTTCACTGTAGGTTGTGTAAATATAAACCTTTCTTAATGCAGTTATGGTTTATATGGACTGTCATTCATGCAGCAAGCATAGTATTGAAATCATAACGAAAAACAAAGAATTCTAAACTTTTTTTTTCTTTCTTACTTTAATACACTAGCTGTATTTGTTTTGACCCAGCTGGGAACAGAACCTTTAGAAACAAAACTCCAACAGCCTAGAGAAGTTTTTTTGTGATACATTGTGTTTGGGGTTAAAATGCGGACTTCAAGCAGCCAAGCAAGAAGGAAATAGGAAAAAACTGACAGTGGGAGACGTTGCACTTCGTGTAGGAATAGCGTGGTGGAGAGCCAATTGAAATCCACACAGAAGGAAAGTGGATGTTTATTCGCAAGTAAACATAAGGCTAAATGTTATTCTTAAATATGATGTTTTGTTTTGATTACTTTGTCTCAAAAAAGATATTGCTGTAAAAAAAACCAAAAACCAACCAAAAAAACCCCAAAATGAAAATGATTGCAGATACAAAAAGGACATATTAAAAAGATTAAGGCTGCTTTGGTAGGGATACCAAAAAGAAGTGCCATGCAGAGACGCAGCGTATATGCTGGCAAATAATAAAATAATGAAAGAGTAAAATGTATCTGAATAATCATTCTTTAAGCTTCTAATTTGTGTAAGTTTGTATTTACCTGTTGACTGGGCTGTTCAGGGCTTTCTGCTTTTGTTTTAAAGAGTTAAGGGCATTTAGGAAAAAAAAAGCAAAAACTATCTCAGTGGATATTATTATGCGAAGTGTTTAAATCCTCATACTTTAAAAACTTAAGCAGTTGAGAAGAGGATTTGCCAACAACTAAGTTGCTAGTGTAGTGTAAGACCTATAGCAAAATACAGTTCAGCTATTTTGGGCTTTGGTTGAAAGCTTCTAGTGTTGGTTCAAAATGCAGTTCTACTTTGATGCTGTTCTGCTCTTACCCAGCTCTTGGCTATTCTGGGAAATAAATGCTCTCTATTTTTTTACCCTGTATACTGGTTTCTCTGAGAGTCTTTACAATTTTGCCCATCCTTCTTCCTGCTTTTTGTTGTCCCCTTCCCCGCACCGCTCCCCCCCCAGTAGAAGACCTTACTTAGTAAGACTTCAGGCCCAAGTTGTCCATGCAACAGACAGAAGTGGATGCAATCTTGATTACTTTCAGTGCTGCCAATCAGAAACTTAGGAGAGAGGAGGTTGGAAGATTTTGTCAACTGTAATGCATTTTTTATTTGAGGAAAGCAAGAGTAGAGCTGTCAGTCCCCTTTCCAAATGAGCGTTTTTACAAACCAGAAGGGTTGGAATGGTCATTGGGAAGGATTCTTCCCAATGACTAAACAATTCATAGATAGGTAAACAGAACTAGGCTCCTCAGGTGTGTGGGTTGGGGTTCTTGAGTGTTTTGTTTTGTTTATTTGTTCTTTGAACTTTTTTTAAATTTTTAAATGAGTGCCTAAAGTCAACTTAAATGCAATGGAAATTAGCAGTGGACAGGTAGAGCTGTTGAACAAGTAGCGTTGTGTGTTTATTTTGGTTAATTATGATACATGTTATGAAATTTGTTTCCATGTAAGAGGAATTTCAGAATCTAAACAAAGAATGTTAATAATACATAGGCATAATATCTGTCAAGTGAGAGGCTTCGCAACTTTACAAAACAAAATACATGTATTTTCTCATTGCCTGCTTGGAATTCATGCCTTTATTCAGTATCTGGTTGTAATAGAACACTGGAGATTTTGATGAAAGCTGGGTTTTTATATAATTGTCCAGTTCATGTTACTGCATGAAGAATGGACCTGTAAAGAAGAGATACAGAAACCCACAACTTATTAGAAGAAGAAGAAAAAAAGTAAATAGGAAAACATGGTTATACTTGCTATTGCAGCAGGAGAGACTGATGTAATATGAGGAAGAGTATGCTCATCAACCCCGAGAAATCATTTCATTTCCAATTGGAAGTTACCTTTACAAAGGCATAATTATAGTAGTAACATAGTATTAAACGTTGTACCAAGAGTTGGTACAACTCTTGTTCCAACCCTCATAATAGCGTCAAGGTATATTACTGTCTTAAGGGATAAATCAAACTGATTGCAGGTATATTGCACACATTTGGATTTCAACAGCAAAATTGATGCTTCATTTTTTCACAATACTTAGCCAGGAGCTGATTTCCAAGGGCCTGTAACTTACTCCTAGAAATTTAAAAGGGGCATGTAACTTGATGTATGGTATCTAGCCTCAGAATATAGTCCTTTGCTTAATTCTTCATCTTTGGCATTTTAGATTTTTGTTAGGCCAGTGTTCAGATTTGAGCGTGGAATTTCCTATACCCTTTAAGTTAAAATATTTCTGGTTTGACTGCTTTGCTTATCAAATAAAGATTAATGTGCCTTTGAAGAACTGTATTTCCCTTTTCTAAGTTGTATATATCAAGTTTGGTTCTGCTAATGTATAATTAATGAAGAAAAATGAGAATTGCCAAAGAAGGTGAGGAACACGTAATAAGCTTTCAGAAATGGATTGATCTTTGGGTGAGAGAAGGTTGATTTCCTTGATCCTTTTCCTGAGACAGACTGATTTGAACTTGGGGTTTTCACTAGTCTTTCAGCGGGGGGGCAGTTCATAGGTTGCTTTTCCTGACTGCTAACTCATTGATTTGTAAGTTCATTAACAGTGTGTGTACGGTAAGAGAAGAAAACCATAGGATAATAAATGGAAGTGGTTGCCTAAATGGAGTGAGTGCAACTAGCACTAATTCTTTGGGTGATTTTTTTCCATTTCACATGCATCTAATGAGACAGTTTCTGAGCAATGGAAGGTGTTATAAAGCTGTAATAGGTTTGTAGTTTTTCGTAGGAACTTTTGGAGTCTGTTTTGGAATGGGCACTATTTTCCAGTTACAGCAGAGTAGATTTTGTGGATGGCCTAAGAACAAGCAATATGGCAATTAGGCTTTTTATTTACTGGGGTGGACTTTTAGCCTGTCACGTAGATACTTCTTGTCTACTGGGGTGTGTGTGTCTGTCTGGCTGCTGGAGCTGGATTCAGGCAGAACATGCTTCAGCTGTAGCTTCTCCCTCCCTTCCTTTCGCAGGAAAGCACATCATGCTATACGTGCATTGTGTTCTACACAAGTCAGAGGTATGGTGGACTTCTACAGGTTCATGTTTACAATCTGTCTTTCCCACAGTGAGTTGACCAGCCAGTCTGTTTGTCATTCTCTTTCTCTTCTGTATCCTCCCAGTGACCTTATCTGGGGTGCATGTGTGTAATCTTTGGATTTGTACTGGTCAAGCGGTTTGAAAAAATGTGCGAGGACCTTGATTTTTATGTGTTTTGGTAGTCTATAAAATAGATTTATGGGATGAAAATCAAATCTCTCATATGAATCTCCAAACCCTTGTTATCTTTTACCTTCTGCCAACTGCAGTGCTGAGAACCAGATTTTCTGAAGGGTGCATGGTTTTTCTTTATCTTTAAGAGGTTTTTTAAAACTTCTTTCTTTTTAAATGTCTGCCCTGTGCAGTGACAAAAGGGTTATTTTTGTAACTAGGAGGGCTGGAAAATTATATAAAGAGGGGAAAAAAACATGAAAACTCAACAAACTCAAATTTTGTGCTGAGAATACCTCCTGTGTCTGTTAGAAACTCTCAGCTGTGAGCAGTTAACAAACATTGTATCTGTGAGATGAGTTTCTTCTCCTTTACCCGTTCTTTTACCTCTCTGCAGTTCAGTATGGCTGAGGTTGTTAGCTTCCCTTCCAAAACAATCTGCTGCAGATAAAAACTAAAAAAAAAAAAATGGGGGAAGGGGGTGGAGAAGAGAAAGAAGAGCTTGCTAGATTTTTTTTTTTAAATTACATAACCCTGCCTCTCACTGTATTTAGGAGTGTATCTCTGCCTTTCAGCCACAGTAGGTGTAACATACCATCTTTTAAATTACTGGTGAAGGAGATTTTGCACTAAGATGTTGGGTCGTGCAGTGTAGCATTGAGGCATGGACACATTTTCTTCTTTTTCCCCCTTCTGTGAGTAGTGACTTCAGAGAGGACAGACGTGTGTCTGGAAATGGTATCATCCCAAACCACTGCAGCAAAGTCTCTAGATGGCCAACTGCCAGGGTGTTTAGTTGGTGCTTAATATGGACTGTCTCCCAAGGAGACCAGATAATTTTTTAAATTACCTGCACAGTTTCAGGTTTAAAGACGTTCTGAGATTGTGTTACAAAGCCATAACTGTGATTCAAGCACTTGTGATGCTGTTTCAATAAATAGCCTGAGTAATATTTCTGTGCTTCAGGTTCAAGTCAGTGGCAGATTTCTGTCAGGGATTTCAGCAAGGTCAGCCTTTTCTCCACCATTCCTTGATCACTTTAATTTCACTGTTGTACTTTTGTCCAGCAAAACTAATTAAGACTAAAAAGATCTAAATCTGCTTTGAAAGCAGGGGATGTTTTTCTTTAAAACTTGAAAATAATTATGAAATTGTGTTTAATTATATCCCCATTATTTGAAGGTGTGTAATGTTGATACCTAATATCTTACATTTTTTATTTCCCTGCTTTTGTTTCTAAGTGGCTATACTTGCATGGGTTTTTTAATACTTTTGACCTACCGTTAAGGAAATCTGATCTAAATTTAAGTTCTAAGTAAACTAATGCCTGAAAACTAGTCATCTTTCCTATTTAAATGGTTTGGTTGGCATAGTTTATATCCTGTTTATTTCAGGAAGTATTTGTGAATAAAATCAGTGTGTTTGCATCTCAAGGAGTGATTTCTGCCTGAGACTGTTGTAAATCATTCAGACTTTTTCATTTAATGCTTTGAAATATTGATTAAGTATATTCACTCTGATTGCTTTAATCTGATTGCACATCTAGAAGTTTTCTTCTGATGTGGTGCTACCATGTCTGGTGTAAGCTGGCTTAATTAGCACTGCTTAGTGATTTGGAACCCCTGTCAAAGGCTATTACATTATCTAGAAACACAAGGAGTTAAAGCTAAAGCTGTGACCTCATCTCTATTCATGTTACACTGGAGTAGAAGCCGAGCTGAAAGGGATTGTTTAACTGCATCGCTGTCTTTGCTGCTGCTAGTTGATTGCTTTAATTTGTTTCTGGTATCTACAGTGTGCTTTTGCTGAACAACTGTTACGGTAGGGATTTGTGGGAATACTCGAGGCAGATGAAGTCATGCGAATACCGACTGCGTGTGGAAATAGCTCCCACGGAAATATTTAGGCTCAAATACGTCTTTCTACTCGATTGCAACTTTTTATTGCTTCCCCGGTGAAAATTCAAGCAGCATCAAGGAGAGCTAAAACACACATGCTTCTGGCCAGTCGTGTGCTTACGCAACTGTGCATGCCATTTATTACTTTATTACTTAGCTCTGCGTATGGAATGAGGAGTGTGACTGCTGTCGCTTTAATGTCAGAGCGGCGTACGTTACAATAGGTGTCACTGTGCGGCTGAGTCCAATCGTTATCGGTGACTTCAGCTATTGGCTCCGAACGCCGGCTGACTCCATCTGCAGGGCTGCAATACCTACTCAGTTCCCTTCCCTTCAACGCACAAGTTCAGCTTGCGGAGCAGGCGAGCAGGGCTACCGAGCGCATCTTGCTAGCCCCCTTCAGAAAGCCGGTGCTGCAGCCACACACGTACCCTCTTCGCAGGCTGCAGTGCTTTCTGGCAATTCCTTATCGGGAAATCGGGAAAGAAATAAAACTGGCAGGAATGATGGGGATGTTTTTAACGATTCAAGTACTGGATCAAACTTAAAGCCAGTTTCTTACTCGGTGCACTGGAAAGGTCACCTTGCCTTGCTGGAAAAGAAGCAAACTCTGAGCTCTGCTGCTCTGTTAACAGCTTCCACGTGCATTTCTTAATGTTCCTAGCGAGTTAGGCTATCTAGCTTTACAGACAAGTATACTCATGGTAGATGAGAAAGGAAAGAACATGAAATGTCTCACCTTCTTCTTGATGCTTCCAGAGACGGTCAAGAACAGGTCCAAGAAGAGCTCTAAGAAGGGGAATAACAGCAGCAGTAGCAACAGCAAATTGCCTCCAGTTTGCTATGAAATCATTACCTTGAAGACCAAAAAGAAGAAGAAGATGGCTGCTGATATTTTTCCCCGAAAGAAACCAGCCAACACTAATACAACTGCTGTCCAGCAGTACCACCAGCAAAATCTCAATAACAACAACACTATTCCGGCACCTAATTGGCAAGGACTTTATCCAACCATCAGAGAGAGGTAGGTTCAGGGCAGTTTATTTTTGCTGTTTGAATGAGTGATGAAAAGTAGCAAAGTGTTTGTAGTGCATATGTTTAGTTTTTAATTTATTTATTGAAGGAAACACAGTTCTCTCTTTTTTTCTTAAACTCCCACCTCCCCGCCCCCCTTCCCTGTGGAACAAGTGTTATGGTAATGGAAATTTTAGTATCTTTTTCCAGACAGTGCAGCTGTTTGTCTTGAGTAAATAAAATTGTTGCTGGAAGCTGTAGCATGCTCGTAAAGATTTGCTTTTGGACCTTAGTGAGGATTTTCAGTGATACATACTCTCGACTTTAATTTCTACTTCTTGAAAACTTCTCGTAAGTTTGGGGTTTCTTTTATTGCACACGCACACACCCTTAGTTTATGCTCTGGTATATTCGTGTGATGATTTGTAAAGTAGCTTAAAACAAAGCGTGACACGCTTCTCTTTACTAACATGCAACTTTAAGTTGTTAAGAAATTAGATTTCTTGGGTGTGGGGCAAGCAGAGAGTTCCTAGGCGCCGTAAATTAACACATTACCTCTGTTTGTAGAAATGCAGTGATGTTCAACAATGACTTGATGGCGGATGTTCATTTTGTGGTCGGGCCACCAGGTGGGACCCAGCGGCTGCCAGGACACAAAGTAAGCAACAGCTGCATTATCAGCTGGGGTGGGGATAGCCAGAGAGCGAACATGGTTATACCAGGACGTAGCATGGGAGACTTGGCTCTTCTGGGACAGGCATAATTCTGTATTTTAAAAGGCTACATGCAGTGGAATAGTCTGTCCCTTGCTTTTCTTTGTGTTTTCAGTTAAACAGTACACTTGTGCTAAGGCAATCGTAAAGTTAGGAATACTGCTTTGTGCTGTTGATTAATATTACTCTTGAGATTTTCTAGAAATAGTTAACTTCTGTGATGGATATGAACATTTTCCAGTAGCTAATGCATGTATGCCCATGAGAGTAAAATGCAGGGAAAATGTGTAAGTCTGTTCTTAACTTTGACTTCATTTCTTACTGAAGTGTGTCTATAGAGTCTGTCAGTGAAGCCCACTCTCCCACATTGTTTTTGTTGGCAGTGCTTTCAGTTTGAAGCATGAAATAAGATTTCCCTTTCTCAACAGTATGTCCTGGCTGTTGGGAGCTCTGTATTCCACGCGATGTTTTACGGAGAGCTTGCTGAGGACAAAGATGAAATCCGTATACCAGATGTTGAGCCTGCTGCTTTTCTCGCAATGCTGAAGTAAGCATCATTCATCTGCTGGATATGTTTTCCTTTCTGATGTATACATACACTGGTAATGTCGTAGTTAAAGTATTAAACTTCTGTATAAACAGAAAGAAAGCAGTTGCTTAAAATATTCCTCTTTTTGTGTTTCAAGTATTTTAAACTTTTACCTCATTTTGCTCTCCCCCTCTACTTCCTGGGCACGCATATGTTAGACTAATGTAGGCAGTTATAAATAATGACTTTGACAGGGGATCTTTGGGTACATTGTATACTGTAATGCCTATTGATCTGATTTGTCACTACAAGTTACACAAAGGAATGGAGTTACTAAAAAGAATTGTCAGCTGTAACAAAAAAACCCTGTTCTTCTTTGCAAGCATAGTGAAAAGTTAAAAACACGCACACAAAACCCCCCAAACCCAGCATTGCTGCATTTGTATATTGGTATCGTTCCAGCTCTTTTATAAACTTGCAATATGCAGGTCTTGTGTTAGAAAAAACCCTAAGTCATTGAATACAGCCTCTGAAAATGAAATTTCTCCTCATCTATCATATGGATGCATTTGGAAAGTGATAAAAAGGCTGATTACATGGATAGGGTTTTTTTATCCTAACGGAGGAAAAACAGTCAGTTTACATGATCATTACTTTTCTTCTTGCAAACTGTGTAAGAAATGCTAGCTTTTCCTGAAGGAGCATAATGAAGCAGCTCTGCTGCTGAATTGTCCTTGAATGTATCCATAAGCTCTGATTATTAGAGAAATGCCCTATTATGGAAATGCTATGGCTTTGAGGGTTTTTTCCCTTCAGCGTTAGTAACTGCTGTTGCTTTCTGATAATATACATTAGTACCTGATAGTGAACCTTTTAATATGCTGCAGATTTTCTTACATGTAATGGTGTAATCACTAGCTAGCAATTTATTGTATTTCATAGATTGTTTTGACTAGCTTGTGACGACAGAATGAATTCCTTCTTTCTTTTACATTACAGTGGCACTGTAGATGAACATTCAAAGTTGTATGTAGAGTTTTTATAGGTTATCATGAACATCAGAAATGTTCTGTGCAAATATCAGTAACTGCCAGGAGAAGCTGTAGTCACACAGATGTTCTATAGACCTGGAATGTAAAGTTAAGATAAGACATTATGTAGGCATTGTGGATCCTTGCTTTGGGGCTTTATGGTTTTGTGTTTTCTGCAGAGCTCAGACTTGTGCTTTACTTTCACGCAGAATTTTACAAGGCATAAATACAAGATACTTGGATTCCCCTGGCTGCCCTTTCTTTTTGAACAGCAAATCTATTTCACTGTGGCTAAACATGTTTTGCCATATAAAAACTGAATGCTTTCTTAATTTATCATTAAGAAATGTGTTCTGAGAGCAAACCTAGAAAAGAGAGTATTAATACTGGCATCTAGGTCTTGGCATATTGTTTAGCCCATGGCAATTTAGGAGACTATCTTTGAGAGCATGGCCAGGACCGTGGGATTCTTCACCTTCTCAGCTTTTATGTAAAGAATCAAAAGACCACAAACTTTTTTTGTGTGGATCTTGAGCTAACCTTGCCAGTGCTAACTTCCACTGGTGCAATGGGCTTGAACGTGCAAAGTGCTCCTGTGTCTGCGAACACCGGGACTGCAGCCATGACAGTGCAGGGAAGGGAAAGGGATGTTGCTCAGCAGTGCAGCATTCCCCTTATCGCAGGATCCAGTGCATGTGCTGCACTGGGTGGAGCATGGGGGGAGCCACGGTCCCCTTCACTCCTCTCCCAGTAGGAAATCATCCCCATGAGTGTTGCTTGCAGCTGGTGAGCAGTGGATGGCAGAAGGTTCATGATGCTGTTGCTTCAGAAGGAAAAGACTTTACCTATCCCAAAGCAGCTCCTTTTCATATCCCTTCGTACACTACTTTCTGCAGTCAGGACGGACGCATCAAAGCTTTGTCAGAAAATAGATTGAGTTTGGTTTTGTAGTTTCTTGCGGTTGGTTTTTTTGTTTGGTTGGGGTTTTTTGGGGTTTTTTTGGGGGGGAGGGAGCGGTGCGTTTGGTTTTTAGAAGAGGGTGGTAGGGTTGTTTTTGGTTTTCCCCTGGACAGTGAATTCTTACAGCTAAATATTTCTTATCTTTTGCTATGTAATGGGCATTCTGGCAACAAACATCAGACAAGGTATTGCCAGGTGTAACACAGAAAAGAATACCTTGAATGGTAGATACTAATTACTCTCTCGGTAAAATTGCTTTGGCTGTTATCTACAGTTTTAAAAATAGGGTTAAATTAATAGCCTAGCTGACACACTGAATTGGTATCTTTAATGTATTGTATCTTATCTTAATCTCAACAGTTCAAGTCAGAACTCTGGTCTCATCCCAGGATGAATGTTTTACCAAACATCAAACCCTCTGGTCTAGCAGAATTCTCTGTTCAAGAACAGGGTGAAACTGGAATATCAGTAATTGCAGACCAGAGTTGAAGTGCATTGGCAGAGTGAGAAGTGTGGAATATTGCTGGCAGCCGATCTGTGCTGTGTCTGTTGTAAATCAGTGATATTAGTTCTTCACTTTCATGAATATTAAACTAGCGACTTTTGTACTATTTCAATTTAAAACAGATGTCATCATTCTCTGCTGTACTAGCAGGCAAATAGAAGTAATCGAAGGGAGAAAAGAGTTGGAGAGCAATGAACAGAATCATAAAAACGAATGAATTGATACATTGAAAATTTTTTGGACAGTAAAGGAGCTAAGCCTGTAACCAGTGATACATAGATCTGCTTTTTGTTGTTATAAATAGACCAGCTGAAACAAAGTAATAAAGGTAAAAAAAAAAAAAAAAAAAAGGTTTGGGGTCTGTGTAAGTGTTCTTTTTCTCTGTAACCTCCTAGATTTTATTATATTGCTTGAGCAGTATCTGCTCAGGACATCTTTTTAAAGTGTGATTTGGAAGATAGTACCATACACCTGCAAAATACAAATAAACATATTTTGAACTATAATCAGACCAGTCTAGGTACTAATTCCACTTTACAAGCACATCTGTTCTGCAAAAAATTCATTGTGTTGGGAAACCTGCTAACTAGAATTTTTTAATTAGTACAGGGTCACATACAACTTCATCTTTACTGGAGGAAGATACTTTTATCAACCATAACCATCAAGACTTGCTTATCCCTATGAAGAGTAAAATTGCATTTGGCATGGTTTTAGCACATTGCATTCACCAGCTGCAAATGGGGCCCTGAAGCATGAGATATTAAAAAGAACAAACTGTACAATGCTTCATTTCTCTGAGCAGTGAATCCCAGCAGTTTTGTCACATAAACAGAATTTCACCTTCATCTCTTCCACCGCACCAGCATAGCAGTAAAGCTTTTTTCCTCCTTATGCAATGAGACTGAGAAAAAACACCGTGCTAGTGAAGCTAGAATGCTGTAAGCATTAAGAAACCTGAGAATTAAATTGTGCTTTTAACTTTTTCTATATGCTTCATCAGCCTGTTAAAAAGCGGGGGGGACGGGACGGGACGCGATGATGACACACCAAAAAAGTCACACCCCCCAAAAAAACCACACCCCAGTAGTTACGAAAATGGATAGCACCTGATATACTTTGAAAGAATTTGTCCTCTTAGACTAAGTTATTCCCAATAAACTTGTTTTCATTCCTGTATTTGTATATACGTGTCAAATCACCATTCACCTTCACGGAGTATCCAGTCCAAGTGCTCTTTGTAAGACATGTTCCAGACTGTTCTGTTAGCCCTTGAGGAGCTACTGCCTGGGGCAGGTAGCCTCTCATTAGCCAAAGCATGTATGGAGGGAATGCAGAGCTGGAGGGGCCATAGTTGTAAATGTAACCTTTCTCTGCATAGTGTGTACCCCAAATGCAAAGTTTTGCTTGGATTTAAGCCTGTTCTCTTCCGTGGTCTTACATGAGTAATGAATTTAGTTTATGCTTTTCATTCTGGATTTAATCAATGTTCCCCAAAAGCAGTGCTTAGTTTTAATGTAGAGCCATTTAAATATTCTTTGTTTATAATTTTCAGATGTAGTTAACAAATCACGTTTTTGCGTTAAGCAGCAATGTTACATGCATGTGTTTTATTTCAGATACATATATTGCGATGAAATTGATTTGGCTGCAGATACCGTACTGGCCACTCTTTATGCTGCCAAGAAGTATATCGTCCCTCATCTTGCCCGCGCCTGCGTCAACTTTCTAGAGACAAGCCTAAGCGCAAAGAATGCCTGTGTGCTGCTTTCCCAGAGCTGCTTATTTGAGGAACCTGACCTGACCCAGCGCTGTTGGGAAGTGATTGATGCCCAAGCTGAGCTAGCTTTGAAGTCTGAGGGATTCTGTGACATTGATTTTCAGACACTTGAAAGCATTCTCCGAAGGGAGACTCTGAATGCCAAAGAAATTGTTGTTTTCGAAGCAGCTCTGAACTGGGCCGAAGTGGAATGTCAGCGACAAGAGCTAACAGCTACCATAGAGAACAAGCGCAAAGTCCTCGGGAAGGCTCTGTACTTGATACGCATCCCTACCATGGCACTCGACGACTTCGCAAATGGTGCTGCTCAGTCTGGGATTCTGACTCTGAACGAAACCAATGATATCTTCCTCTGGTATACGGCTGCCAAAAAGCCAGAGTTACAGTTTGTAAGCAAGCCCCGGAAAGGGCTCGTTCCTCAGCGATGCCACCGTTTCCAGTCCTGTGCTTACCGCAGCAACCAGTGGCGCTACAGGGGCCGCTGTGACAGCATCCAGTTTGCTGTAGATAAGAGAGTGTTTATTGCTGGCTTTGGGCTGTACGGCTCCAGCTGTGGATCAGCAGAGTACAGTGCCAAGATTGAACTCAAACGACAAGGAGTTATCTTAGGCCAGAACTTGAGTAAATATTTCTCAGATGGTTCTAGTAACACTTTTCCTGTGTGGTTTGAATATCCGGTGCAGATTGAGCCCGACACCTTCTACACAGCTAGTGTGATTCTGGATGGTAACGAACTCAGCTATTTTGGACAAGAAGGAATGACAGAAGTTCAGTGTGGGAAGGTGACTGTTCAGTTTCAGTGCTCTTCGGACAGTACAAATGGCACTGGGGTACAGGGAGGGCAAATTCCTGAACTCATATTTTATGCTTGAATAGAAGTGTGTGGAGATGAAGCATTTTGCTATGAAGAACCTGTCTGGCTCAGGCCTACTGCCGCTTAGCTTTTTATCTACAGATATGTGACCAGTACAGGTAATATGTAACTAAATGCTGTGGGCAAGTTACTGGCTTGCTGTACTTGTAGCATCGTTGGTGATAAAGTTTAAGTGTAATGTTTAAACTGGAAGCTCTTAGGAACAAGCAAGTTTTACAGGCTTTGTTAAAGGGGTGCCTGTTTGCTGGTGGTGCTGACCCTTTCTTTGATGCACCTGTGAATCACCAGAGGATGTCCCCTCTTCTTGTCTGATGCTGTCTTCATTTTCTCCATTTCTTGCTTTCTGCTTGTAGTTATTTGGGGAGGTAGGGGTAGAAAACGAAGAGCCTTATTTTATAGCTGTGTCTTCTGTGTGTTCTTCAGACTTAAGAGATTACAGTAAACTGAGCTGCTTTTGATAATGGGGGCTGAAAGAAGTGTTTCAGATGTAAGCAGAAAAAGCATGGGTTTAAGCCTTCATCCTGTGAGATTCTCCTGTGGCCAGCTGTTGGGGATAGCTACAGGGGAAGATGGAGAGAAGGAAGCAGCTTTCAGGAAGCTATACAGCGTGCTGACCATGTCCCCAGTGCGTGGACATGTTCACAGTGAGGAGGGGATATGGGCGTGGCAGGTTACCCTCAGAGGTCTATTTCCTAGGAATCCCACCATGAAGGCAAGAAAGTACTTGCACGTGTTCCATTTGTATACACAGCTCTTGAAACTCTACTCCCGTGACCTAGTTTTTGCTACATTGAAGTTCATTTGCTATTTAAATGGCTTTTCTTTGAACCCTTGCTAAATAAGTGGGAATTAGTACCTGTCATCCAATGCAGGATATTTTTTCGTTTGTTTTGGGTGGGTTTTTTTTTTTCTTCCTCCTAAACATGGTAGAGGCAGATTATAGAGGAGCAAAGGAACGTACCAATCCTGACTTGGGCTTTTTCCTGTAATACGAGATTTCTTCTTTTATTACCATACATTATCAGTGGAAGTTTAGACAAAGGCACAAGATTCCCAACTGTGGTCATATTACACTTGGTGTATATCATCAGATGATAATGAGGAGGAGGAAGTCTTCTCTAATGTATTAATGTTGGATCTCTTGAACTGCTTATGATTACACATCACTCAGAGGATTTTGTGGTACAGACCTTTTCCTTGTCTAATTTTTTTTCCCAAACTTCCTGTTATATGTCAGTATCATTTTTGGAAAACCGTTAGGGATCATAACTCCTTTTATCAGGGAAGGAAACCAGTATAAGAAAGAAATACAGGTACTATTTGAACATAAGAAAATCCTTCACTATTGCATTGGGACAGTTGCTTCTCAGAGACACACTACCTATTGTAAAGCATCTTATTCTTATTCCACCTGTGAAGTGGGTTCTGTTTGTTGCATATGTTTTACGGAAATGAGAGGACCAAATGATTCTTTAGGCAGACTGAAGATTAATGTTACGGTATATCAGCACATTAATGTAGCACAACCCTGAATTCACTTGTCAGTTTTGTAATAAAAATGTTTTTGCCATATGATTTCTTACCAGTTTAATACTATTACTCTAAGTGTTTCTTGACGGTTGGAATCTTGGCATCTGGCCATTGTAAAGTGCCAATACATCTTTACAGTGTCCAAAGTACCATCTGAAGTAAGTAAAACTGGAGTGTAGACATCAAACAGTATATGGCCAAAACCCAGATCTCTCTAGGTAATAAAAGGAGAGCCGGGTAAAAGACTGCCCCTGCAAGATCAATGCTTTTCACCCATCTTAGTGTTTAACATTCTGTATACATACATACATACGTGTGTGTGTGTAAGCAGTGTTCTGTCTGAAATGTAAATACCCTCAAAATATGTAGAAATATGTTTTGATTTTTTTCTAACAGATATACATAATCCAACTGTTAGTGAAATCTAAGCAGAATGCTCCATGGAAAACTCCCAAAGAGTGATTTAAAGAACCTGCAGTTAATTATATTTAGATCTCCAGCCTAAAATAGACAAGAGTATAAATTGTATGGACTGGAGGAAGAGTTGCTGAAGAGACTGCAAAAAGGAATCTAAGATGGTGATGAGGTAATGGTCATCTACTTTTAGACAGCTGAGCAGCAGTTCTATTTATTTAAATACATTTGAAAGCAGAGAAAGATGCTAATCAGCTGATTAAGTTTTCTTACAGCAAGCAGTTGATGTAGATGTAATTACTCTTGAGTGATGATCAGATTGACAAGTTGCTTGCAGTAGCAAGCTGCATTCTGAGTTGTTTGGAAAAAAATCAGGTGTGTCAGCTGGTGGGACAGATCATTACTGCATTGGTATAACTAGACTTGGGTTCTCACTTTATTTTTTTATTTTTATTTATCTGCAAATAATGATGAGGTATCTACTACATTCAGTGGCTAGAAAGGAAGTTAGGAGATCATAATACTGTGTAGTTGTAATATGTAGAAAATGAGCTGTTACTTAATTATTGTTTTTATTTGCTACTTTTATGAAATCTTCTTGACGAGGTAGGATGAAAGCAACCTAATTCCTCTGAGTCCATTCCACGCTTTACAAGCTGGTGCATGTAAAGTTTTTCAGTATGGATGAACAAACGTAAGCACCCCAAAACACATTTTGATGCTGACAGTGCGACTTCAGTCTCAGCACAGCTTGATGCTAACTGGTATTGGTGTGTGAGAAGGTGGCAAGGATCAGTCACCTTAGGACATCAGGGCACTTAAATAGGTGTCTAAATGTCGACTTGGTTGGTTTAGCAGTAGCATCCAAGCTGGAATACATTGATTGAAGTTTTGCAAGCATCAGCCATATCAACCTGGAATGTAAGCATAATGTCAATAGAGATCCGTTCATAGATTCTGTCTTAAACTGTACCCGGCCATCCTTGCTACTTGTATTTTGATTTTCCTGGTGGGGAGAATATGTGATAAGAGAGTATAATGTAATATACTTTCTGCATATCTAAAATAGTATTTAAGTAAACATTTTAATTTCTACATACATATTGCACTGAACTGGTTTGGGATTTTTTTTTTTTAATTTGTTGTGACAAACAGCTAACTTCAGGTCCCAGCACCCATTTGTGCTGGAGCAGTGTTTGACCTTAGCAGGCTTACAGCATTATTTATAAAGGACAGATATATATAAATATGAAGTACCTCATGTTGAATGTTATTGTACTGTATCTTTAATGTCACAGTGCAGATCTTGTTGGACTCATGAATGTGTATAATCACATTAAACATACAAATAAAAATGGTTCTTAAATGGTTGTTTCCTGCAGTATCTTTGAAGCATGAGCCTTTGCTTAGTTATCTCTTTCAGTGACGTCTATTGTGGTACAGATGTGCACAGATAGTTGTTGAGCTTATGTATTCAGAGATCTTTTGATCCATGAAGAAGTAAAAGTCTAAGGATAAAACAAGAACAATGAAAATGTTAATCAGTTACATTGTAAAAAGGTTGACGATTAAGCTAATGAGCTAGAGTGAATGAATTCATTTATGTGCTTTATGAAAGACCTTGTCTACTAGTATTAATATTTTAATGTTCTATTAATATTATTAAGCATGTGGAGATGAAGGAGGAGGGCCTCGTGTTAATTCTGAAAGACAGTTGACACAGGAAAGGCCATGGTTTTCAGTCTCTGATCTATCAGAATAAAGGACATGGTTAGTGCCAAGAGGTTGTTCTCTGCTGAAAAGTTAAATATGTAATATTATCCAGAATTCTGACTATTTTCTTACTCAACAGTTTTCTTCCAGTAGATTTGAAACGTCATTTTAAATACTTCTGTGGTCAGTGAAGCTGAAGCCCCACTTCTGTCATGCCTATCTCCGAGACCTTTCAGATATTACTAGCTAATAAATACTCCACACTGTGATACAAAGACATGGAAAATTGAGGAAGTGTTCCCCAGTAAAGACAGTGCCTTAAGACTTCATCCAAAATACTGATTAAAGCATGTTTACAGGCATCAAACTTGTCACTTTTGGTAAGTTGTTTTTCTAGAATTCTTACTGCAATACTTGGTACCACACTGCTACTTTTTTAATCCAAATTCTTTTCCATGTCCAGTGCTTCTCATTAGTTTGGAACTGGCTTCATACAGGAACTGCCCTATGCCTTGCTCTGTACTAGTGATACCAGCTCTTAAATGTGCAGTAGGTGTCAGTGTGATTTGGTGCAGGAAGGGATGTTCATCTCTGTTTCTGGCTGAAGTCTGTCAGAAGTACCAGGACACTTGCTTTGGAAATGGTTGATAACAACATAAGTAGAGCTGTGTCAGTCCCTTGCACTGTGTTCAGTGATGGCAGAGAAGCATGTGTGTGTTCACACCAGATAAAAAAAGGAGTTTGAAGTGGAAAGAAAAACGTGATAGGATGTTTCTAGGTTTGGGAGGAAGAAGACGCCAAGAGCTGAATTCAGTTGTTCATCTCACAGGTAAAACTCTGCTTGATGGAGGACTCGGTTCCCACTTAGTTGGAAATTCCTCCAGAGCTGACAGCCACTGCCTGTCATGAAAGCAGGGTCCCATCTAAAACACTTCTGAGTGCTCGACTCTCAGGAGCAGGAACCCAAGATTTCTTAGCCTGTAGTAGGCAAGCCTATTTATCCTACAGTCCAGGACAACCCTGTATCTCCTTAAGGAAGCTGACTGGTACTGCTGTAAACAGGAGGGTCTTTTTGGACCTCCTAAGCTCCGTACTCAGTGGAAGCTGAGATCCTGGAACAAGAGTGAGATGGGATCTTCAGCTCACCAGCAGTATTTGGCCACTGTGAAAAAGCAGCGGCTTTTAAGCCAGCCTATTCTACCATGCTTGCAAGCAATCAGTGGGAGCAGGAATACCTGATGATTTCCTGAAGGCAATGAAAGGAGCTGCTTTCTCACATGGCAGTATGACCATAATCAAAATAAAATTTAAAAAAGCTTTTTGGCATGCTGCTCCATTTGCAGAAGTCTGATTTTATTTTCTTCCCAAGAATTCCCCATAAAGTGAGGCCCTAGCCCGATTGAAATCTGTAGGAGTTGCCCTAGTGACCTTAATAAACCAAAGATTTTCATTTGCAGTGTTCAATTTGTGTGATTATTTCCAAAACAAAACATAAAACTGCCCAAGAAAGGGAAATTAATTTTGAAATCCTACTGTAATCTGATTATCTAAAATATAGGTAGAAACCTTTCTATTAAATCTTACAAAACTCCTGCTCATCAGATTTTATGTGCCTGCCCCCGAGGTTTTCTACTAGTATGCTTTATCTTCAGCCATGAATCTAAAGGCAGAGCAGTAAATCTGTATAAGGCTTTATGTAGATTTTTACAGTCTGTATGGAATTCATAGCAAATAAGATGCATAGTATGGATAAAGTATTTTTAAGATTAGAAAGTGTGTGTAAATTGCCCATAGTATGTTCAGCATGAAGGAAAAACAAAACCAGCTATTCTGCTTGAAGGCCCTTTTGAAAGAGCTTCTTGAAATCTGCAAGCTTGTTGATAGCATCAGAAATGTATTTATATTAAGCCTCTAATTGCAGCATTTTAAAGTTAGCTTTCTAATTGTTTTCTATACACAAAGATAATATAGTTGGCCTTCAGGGATCCTCCATCCTGGTCCAATGGGGTTTACATTTGAACAGATCCTAGCAGATGCAATTTTCTAGACCTAATTTTAAAGCTTTACAGTCGCATTAAGTGCTACTTGGGGAGCATCAGCATTTCAAGAATAGCTGTGGCTGGTTTTAGCCTAACAACAGACAAGGGCTTACATGGGAAGATGCCTTCAGTGGTGATGCTGTGGTTAAGTACAGAGGAAAAGTTTCCATTTCCCTGAGGGGGAAACACCTTGTGCAGCCTTATGCTGACAGCAATCAGATGCTGAACATCATGTCTAATAATTCAGCAGCCATGTGGAATTGGAAGGCATAAAATGCAATGAGGGACCACTGCATGAAGGCAGCAGTGGAAGCTTCTGGATGCAAGGCTGTTGTAAAGAAGCTGATTTCATGAGCCAAAGAACTGGGATCCTGTATCATAATGGTCTCAGTGACAGAATGTTATAGCTGAGCCACTGAATGGCACATGATTGTGATTTTTCACAGCTGTGAATCCCATTTTGCAGTGTATTATTCTGGAAGAGTCTCCAGCTCTCCTTTGCCCTGAGCTGCCTATTCCTGCTCTGTGCCACAGGCTTCCATGTGATTGAAGCCCATCGATGCCCTGTGTGCTGAGACTGAGGGGGCTGGGAGGGCCTGGTGGAAAGGAGTGGCTGAGTGATAGTGGGACATCCCGGCGAGCTGAACACTGACGTAGCATGGCAGGAGAGGGCAGGGTAAATCTTCTCTGTGTGTGCATGTGAGTGCATGTTTTTCAGTGTTTCCTAGCACCACTTTCTCCAGGCAATTGCTGGTTTTGTTTAAAAGGGAAGATGAGCATTGGTTTGCTTTATTGTAGGGTGTGAGAATTGTGATTCTGCAAAGGCTAATTCATGCTTCTGTATTTACAAAGTCGACAGTCCCAGTGGGCTCAGGAGAGGTGGTGGGGGACAGGACTCACACCTACCTTAAAAGCATACATGGAAACATCTGCTTTCTTCTCTAATGCCTTTTCTTAGGAAGTTGTGATGTAATAAAATCATAGAGAGCTGGAGCTTGGCATTGTCTGGCTTGTTTCTCTAGTAGGACTTCTTATGAACTAAATAACCAAGGAACAGTATTTAGCTTAGAAATACTAAATCCTGCAGAACTTCCAGAACATGGGGGTAACAAAATATAAAGACACATCCAGCTGTTGAGGCAGTTGTCTTTTAGTTGCACTCTTAAACTAAGGTGTGACATGTTTGTGCTTTTTCTTATTGATGAGGGCATGCTAGTAGTAGTACTGGCATCAGACACCATTAGTGCTTAGGGAGAAGCGATGCTGAGGGAAAGAAATGAAGGTCAGAGATGTAGGATACAGAGGAAAAGCATATAATCAGAAATACCAACTCTCATAAGGCACAGACAATAGACAGTAAACTGGCTTCAGGAGAACTCTTCAGGCATCGTTGGAGCCAAATCAACCAGCATAAGGTAAGAATACAGTCAAGACAACTATTTAAATGATTTTTAAAAGTTGCTTACGCTTAAGACTTTCCTAGAAACTCCAAAGGGTTAGGTTGTTTTACTACCTTAGAATAAAGCCCATACATGTTTTTGCCTTTGTCCTCCATACTTCATATAGTAATTTCTTTACAATATATGCTACATAAGCTGGTTTTCCTCCCCTCTGCCAGGGCATGAGCAGGGTGGCTAAACTGGCTTAGGAAAATGATTTTCAAATATAACCTGTAACTGCCATATCAAGCAATCTCCTTTACCCATCTGCACACAGTCTTTGTTGGCTCGTAATAAGATGGCAAGGAGCAGGAGTCCCGAGACAGAGTTGGGAGTAGAAGCTTTCCCTGCACCCCCACTGTTGTTTCCAAGGTTGGCAGTAGCAGGGTGCTATGTTCTCTTCTCAGATATACTGATGTGATGTGAATTGGGCATGGGCTCAACCTGATGCCTTTCTGGTGAATTAGCTGGGGCACGCAGGATGGCCTTGGCAAGTTCTGTGATTTCTGTGTCCCTTTTCTGCCAGCTGTGGGGGGATGGGGGTGGATGATCCCAGATCTGGCATAAAGCCTGCTAATATTTCAAACAAATATGAACTGACAGAGTGAGTTCACACTGGGTCAGCATTTCACAGCATTTCTGAGCTGGTATTAGGAGTTATAAAAATTACTGAAGTGCAACATGAGATACTTAAAAGGTTCTACCAGCTTATGGCAGCCACTTTTGTTCCCATTTTACAAGCAGAACTCCCCAACAAGGCAGTCACTGTGATCATGGGTATCACTAGCTCTGGGGTACTGGGAAAAGGCAGAGGCTTAAATCTGAAAACTACAGCTTTAAAGGCGAGTTGTGGAATGGTCACTAAAATCAGCTGAAAGATACTGTGGTGTTCTGATTCCTTCCTAGCATTTTGCTGTAATGCAGTCTGCACTGGCAGGCTTGTCGCTGTTTGAAGGTGTATTTTGATGTAATGAAATATGACTCCCAATGTTAGCAGGGCTGAGAGCAAACACCTACTGTTTCCCACCTAGGAAAGCTGGCATTCAGAGGGAGAGTTTCTTTTCAGCACTGCCAAAAAAAGTGAAATTAATTGAACTAAAGCTTGGAACAAAATGTGAGTGTGACTTGATCTGGGAGTCAGGCTTATAGAATGAAATTTAAAAATATGCAACACAGGAAAGAACTAGCACGTTGGGTTACAGTAGGACTGATGAATTAGTAAGGATAGTCTATCCGTAATTTCAATGAGCTCAGACAGGCAGGTAAGGAGAGAGGACGATGTGTATAGAAAGAGCAAAACCAGCATAGTCAGAGTGAGATCAGGACCTTTCAAAAAAAAAAAAGTCAGCCAAGTTAAGGGCAAAGAAGCCTCCTATCCTTGGTTTCTGCCATTTGTCATGCTGCTCAAGTGATTGTGTAGATGATGTGCTTTTGCTGAGCTCCTGTTAGGACACCATAGTTAGAGAAATGCATTACCCCCGAAGGCCAGAATGAGGTCTTTCAAAGGTCATTATCAGAACTGGTTTCTCATCAATACACTACTTGATTGGAGGAAAAGACTCAAAATTGCAGAGCTTTGATTGCTGAGGGGGAAGCTTTTAACTGCTTCCTGCTGTTCTGTCATTTTGTGCTAACCCCAAATGGCCCCGTTAAATTGATGTTCTGTTTCCCATTCACTGGCCACAAATCACTCTTCTCCTGTTAATATAGGAAACATTTGCACATGATAGGAATTAGAGTGGCTAAACAGTAAATCTTAAAGCCAGTAAAGAGCTCAAAAGCATTTACCTAATGATCAAGGTGTTGATGTTTCCCCCCAGCACTTCATAATATTCAGCTGTGAACTGTTATTAAAAAAAATACAGAACCTCCTGTTTGCCTTAAGAGTATCTTTGCACAGATACTGTTCCCAGACAATGCAATGTGAGTCAGTCTGATTTCTGTGTGACAGCTAATTTCTTGCAGCTAATCAGAAGATAAAACAAAGGCTAGGAGTGATGCAGCTGTTCAGGCAATGGGGTGTCATTGCTGGCACTGTGTGTCAGTGTTGCTGCTGTGGATTAGGTCAGCAATGAAAGCACAACAGCTCCGTTTTCTCAGGACAGCAATCCTGTTAGAGAGTGCCTAGAGCCTGGAAGCTCTTTGGGCTGAAGAAAAGCTGGCGGCTGAGCCCCAGAAAGGTTTTTCTTCACTTTGATGGATGTCTGAACTTACACAACCTTACAGATTCGGTCATACATGCGCTCTTCCAATCAGAATTGAATCGTGCTTCAGGTCCTTCCATTGACAGCGTTTTACTAAAGTCCACCTTTACTGTCAGATTGAAGTAAAAGATGCTGACTGAGCACTGAGTTATATGTGGTCCCTTTTTATACCTGCCCTGCTGCAGAGTTCCCGCAGCAGCAGAGGGAAGTGAAGGTAACTGGACAGTGAATCCTAAAACAAGACTAGGTAGCGCAGGAATGCCCTAATAATGGTCTCAAAGTACTTTGATGTAACTGGAGAGGACAGAGCAAGCAGCATCTGGTAATCTATAGTTTTTGTTGTGAGCAAACAAGAAAAAATATTAACCCTTCTTCTGCTGGCCTTCAAACAATACTGTTCACTCCTGCATATTTCTTTCCCCCACTGCAAAAATGGGAGGATGAAATTGATCACCTCTGTGAAGTGCTTTGATATCTGCTGATAAAACCACTTTATAGGCAGCAGTTATCAGGACAAGCGCAGTAAAGCCCTGCTTTCCTCAGGCAGCTGAGATCGCTGGTACGCTCTGTCACTGAAAGATTTCCAATATCCTTAAATGTCACTAAACTGAGAAAAGTTACATTACTGAAAATCAGGATGAAAGTGGCCTCAGATGTAAATCCTTTCTAAAATCTTTGTAAGCCTTAACTGCTTTAGTTCCAACAGATCTTCCCATAAGATGAACTGCCAACCAAAAGGTAAATATAAATGCAAAATATCCCCAAAGCAAGCACGTTACTGGCTTTTAAAACAATTCCATTTAAATAATGTGAAAATATATTAAAGAAACAGAATCTATTCTGCTTTATGTTTAAAGATGAATTAATGCAAATACCACAGGTTCGTCCTGCGTTACTCCCTTGAGAGGAGTCACTGGGGAAGCAATTTGTTTCTTGCTCGCTAAGACAGGGAGCTTTGAAGTTAGTGAGTAGTCTGTCTGCGAGTAGCCCATTTAATCTTGAGGAAAAGCATCAAATCTAAGTTGGAGTGATTTACTAAGTAACTTAGTAACTGAGAGTTACTAAGTTGGAGTAATTGCATTTAAACAATGCAATGCCTGTGCACTGTTTAAAGCTCTGGCAAGAAGAGGTCTTCAGCATTCCACCAACCAGCAGTATGAGGGACAGTGGAAATGGCACAATGACTTTTAGGAATAAATGTTTTATTGGCTATTAGCAATGGACATGAAGCCCTGAAGACTGAGTGTCATGAGGAGGACCTCTATTATGCCTCTTTTTTTTTTTCTTTTTTTTTTTTTCTCCTTTTGAACTGATGACTACTAGGCTAAGGGTTGTTATCGATTGCTTTTTGGTGGTAGCAGGTGAGGATGATTTCAGTGAGGGCTGGTTGCTGGGAAAGCCACCAAAAGTGTCTATTTTCCTAAAAGGCAGTCTCTATAGTTTTAGGGATGTTCACACACTCCTGCTCACTTGGCTGCACTCATGAAATTGTTTCTGGAGCTGTTCTTTAACTGGATTAGGTAAATGACCTAGAATTAATTTCAGCTTGGAATATTTTACTGATTTCATGTGTAGGATCACCCTGAGATCAGTTTGTTGGTACAGCTGTGTAGGCAATGAGTTGTGACTGGTTAGGTGATGGAAGCAGGTACCTCTCACAGGCACAGGCTATTTCCCTGCACAGAAAATTTTAAAAGCTGTTTTCTGAAACCCAGAGCCATCGAGCTCATAGGAGACTCCACCTTCATCCTGGAACTTTTTTTCAGAAGCCAATTTTTCTACTCTTTAATTATAAATCAGACCCTCAGCTGTCAATCAGCACAGCTCCACTGAGGTGGTATGCATAAGCTCTACACCCTGTCAGCTTCTAGCCTGAAGATACCAGCCTTGGGGTATCAACTGCAAAGAAAATCTCTGCAATGTGGATGGCCTATAAAGCAATTCAGGGAGGTCAGTGCATCTGAAGACAGCTCAAAACAACAGCTAGAGCTAGAGGGAATATACACTGTTTACTACAATTGGATTTGCACTGAAATCTACAGATGCAAAATTCATAGCCAACATGGATTAATTTGCTCCTAATAATTTTTTACAAAACCAGCTTCTTCCCCCTTCCTCTAATGACTTCTGTTTGACAGCTGTGGATTTGCAAAACAAACTGCAGTAGCAGAGTAGACGTTAACGTTTCGAAACAGCACTAAAAAACTGAATTGAATTGCCTTTGAAACTTTAAAGTTGCTGCCAGTTTATACCAAATTAAACTTGACAAAGTTTTATAGACTATACTTGATCTTTGAGCATCTTTCATCACATTATCACCTGTGTGTGAGGGAGAACTCTTAGCCCTATTTTACAGATGGAGAAATGAGGCACAGGACATCTGAGACAGTCCTGGAAATGACTCTGCTACGTAGCACAGTCTTACTCACAAGGAGGCACTCTCCAACCTTTTCATGTTTTTTGGATTAGCTGCAAGATCTCAAATTGGTTTTCCTGGTGTGCCACAGAATTTAGGTCAAGTTCCCACTGGGGACCACGCAGTAAGTGAGATGTGCAATGTTTCTCCTGGTTTGTACCAGCACCTCTACAGGAAAGGAGAGTAGGGTGTTGCTGT
Source organism: Falco cherrug (assembly GCF_023634085.1). Classification (NCBI taxonomy): domain Eukaryota; kingdom Metazoa; phylum Chordata; class Aves; order Falconiformes; family Falconidae; genus Falco; species Falco cherrug. Next base: position 9,026,380 of record NC_073709.1, read on the forward strand.
TTCAGAAGATATCATCCCTGTTCCTCCTCTGAAGGGTGAGCAGAAGGCTGTAGCTGAGTTAATGGCCTCTGCAAAAGCACCATAAAGTCAGTTTATGTAATGACCTGGAATTTATATCTTTGCTCATGAAACAGGAGCTGGTGGCTGTTTTGATGGCTAGCTTGTAGTGTAAATACCATACTGAGCTGGATTCTTTCTTCAGATAGTCCACACATGCTGGTGAAGTCAAGGAGAACTGGGCTGGTATCCAAGGACAGAAGCTGGTTGCTCGTCTACTTAGGCTACATTGAAAGCATTACGCATGAGATGTGAGAAAAATAAATAAGCCTGTTTACCATGTGGAAGAGAGCTGCCTTACAGAGGGTTAGCTGCAAAATGACTAGTTAAAGGCTGCAGTCAATTGCCCCTTCCAAAAATGCAGGCTCACCTGCCTTCCCTTCCCTCATCAACCCAGGAGCGAGCCCCAAGAAGTACCTTAAAAGAACAACTTTGCAGTATGGAGGTCTAGTCCAATGTACTCTTTAAAAGGTCCCTTTTGTCTGAGGAGCTGAAAGAATGGTGATATTTCTGTAAAAAATTACAGTCAGAAAAGAAATGCTGTAAGAATATTCTGTAGCTGAAAAAAACCCAGGATTAAATAGTCTATAATGTTTGCTGGAGAAACCTTAAAACAAATCGGAAGCAAATGAGGTAAAATGATGCTTTACTGGTAGGGATTTTGATCTTTTTTTCTTAAAGCCTGCCTTGCTGTACAAGCTTGTGTAAGCAGCTGGTATAGTAGAGCATCCTGGCTCTAAACTCTGACTTTGGTTTGGCATCTCTGGTACCATTAGCTTTCAGTGCTACTGCAAGGGGACCAGCTGTTCTGGTCCATTCAGTTACTGGTAAGCTAAAAGGAAATTTCACACCTGGCTGTGAAGCTTACAAGGATGGGGACCAGAAAGCAGGGAATTTCAGTTGTTCCATGCTTGTGTGCAGGATGTGAGCAAAAATGAGGGCTGGCTGTTTTTTCAGGCTGATTGCAATGAATCAATGCAGCGGGAGATCACCTGCAAACAGGATTAGGGTTGAGGAGGATACATATCATACAGAATCTTATACTCCAGAAATAGGGTATCAGTTGTGATGTAATTTATAGGGCTGGTTAGCGCTGAAAATGGTCTACAAAACCTTGAAACATGCATGGGATCTAACACAAATTGTCACGAGCAACTGAAGGCTAATTCAGGTTTAGAAATCTGTGCAGAATTAATTTTGTAGCTGCAGTTTAATAGTTAGAGAGCTGTTACATTAATAGTATAAGCCAGGCACTGTGCAGACTGGGTGGGAAAAAAGAGCTCCTATCTCTTGTGCAAAAGGGATCCCTCAAAAAGTGAGGGATTACAGTGGCTGTGAAGGGAAGAAAGGAGAGCAGTACAGGGCCATAGCTGGGTGGAAAGCCTTGTTAGCCAAAGCAGCATCTTCTCTAAGGCCTTCACAGCAGAATTAAAAATGCATCACGTCTAAGACTTTAATAAGTTATTTCCAAATAAGACCTGTGACAGAAAGAGCTCAACAGAACAGGCAGATACTGCTGGCACAAGCGGCTGCAAGCCAGTGTGGGTCTGCACTTCTGCTGGAAATAAATAAAGGAACAGTAGTAAAGGGAAGGTGTAAGTCATGAAACTCCCAGAATTTGTTTAATGTTTCTCAGGATTTAAAGCTAATCACAAGCTAAGTTTACCCTCATGATTCCTCCTCCACCCCATACCTCCAGGATCTTCTAATTTATAGCCTACCAGATTCCTCTGCTTTTTGTGAGCATGATGTATGTGAATGGAGCAGCCTAATATCTCAGTGGCTCTGGAAGCCTGGCAGTGTTTTCACATTGCTTCTCACTCCAATAAATCAAAGCATTCAGAACTATGGACTGCATACCCAATAAAAGTCCTATGGTAGGGAACGATGGCTGTTTATGCATTTTTATGGCTGTGAATCTCCTGGATGGCATTCCTGCTGACTGGAGTGCCTTGCAGCAGTTATATAATTGCAAGTAAAAATTTTACTGGTTCGCCAAATTACTGAACCAGAAGGGTTTGCTTACTAAAGGACTGGAGGGAAGAAACTCAAAGGGAGACATAAAGGCGAGAGGCTGTATAAACTGTTGGGCTGTAATCAGCATTTTGATCATTTTAGAAATTTGTCAAGGGGGAGAGGGGGAAAGTTGTGTGGTGAGAGATGAGTGAATAATTAAAGACATAATTTAGTCAATGAATTTTGCTGATTGGGGATTATCTACAAATGGATTTGTGTGTGTGTCACATGTTATGCAACAGCTCTTTTCAGTGAATAATTTTTGAGTTATAGCTTTATCCTAAGGAGTTCATTTGGGTATTTGATAATTAAATACTGAGAAAGAAGCAAGAGTACTAGCACACCAAGAAGTAATCACATAATTGATGCATGTATAGTCTCATCGACTTCTTAAGGTGTGAGATAATGTTTGTTTGATTTGATCTTTCCTCACTGTCTAGTCTCTGAAGAGGTCACTTTAAATCTTGAGAGCAATGAAGTTTGAGGTATTTGGATTGAATTACCCAGTCCTACCATCACTGGATAAACCCAGCATTTGGGGATCTGAATACCTATCTGCCTGGACATGACTTCGTGCAAATCTTGTACAGGCAACAAAGCCTATTTCTTTGACTTATTACTGCTGTTACTCTTACTTCCCTCCTATCCCTTCATTAAACTGCTGTGCTCCTCCTCGATTGCAGTAAAGCTTCTTCAAAAAGGGCAGTTTCTTGTAAAATGTGTGCAATAGAACCTAAGCATCATTCTCAAATTTAAAGATCTTAATAATGATTATTAGTACTAACTTCCAAGGCTCTGAGGAAGATGCTGATATTCTTTAACCTTCCCTCCTTGTGTAACCTTTACACAGATACTTTACCTTGGGCAGATTAATTGTTTAGAAAAGTGCTATTTTCCCTATCTTACAGCTAAAGCCTCTTTGGATGGTAAAAAACACTTGTGGTCATGAAGCAAAAATCTGAGGGACCTGCATCCCCAAATCTGCAATAGTAGTTAGGAGAATGCATGTGCCAAGTGTCTACAGTACCTCCATTCCACAGGTGCAGTATCACAGCAAAATACAGAACACAGTGATCCTCAGATGCTGTTGATAAAGTAAAACTGCAAGTAAAAAAAAAAAACCTAAACAAAAAAAAAGGTAAGAGTACACATTATTTAGGTGAAAGACTTTACTGGACAAGATGTGGATTTTTAAGCACCAGCTTTGGTGGTGATGGGCCAGTTGCATTTTACTTGTTTAATTTAATTTAATTGAATTTAAAACCAAGAAACCTCTGGACAGCTCCATGGAGCTCAAGCCAGAGCAAAAAATTGTCCTGAATTCAGAGTGTATAGCTTTGCTTTGTTCTATTAATAGTGAAATAGATGGTACATCCATCATTCCTGAAGGTGGAAGTTGAAAATAAAACAGAATTCTGTATTCTAATTCTATATTGCTGTGTAGCTTTTTCCTGCGGAGTTCACACTCTAAGTAGCACAACTGGCCTTTCAGAATAACATGTGCTCTGCTCAGCTTCTGTGCGTGTGCTTGCAGCTCACAAGCAGATTGCTAATGCTCTTTTATTGTTTTGTTTCAGTGCTTTCTCTTAGTAGGCAATGCTCATGACAGTTTGATTACTTGGAACTTGAGGTGAAAATGCCCAGCCAAAGAGATCAGTTGAGAGAGAAAAATCAGCAGCACATTAAAATAAGTCAGGCTTTTTGTGAAGAACACAATTGCTTGTTCGCGTGTTGCTGAAATGCAAAGGTACTTTTAATAACTTTTTAAACCTCAGGTTTTTCTAATAATCTTCATAATCCTCACCTAGGATTGCCAGGGAGTAATTTGTGGCTGCAGTGTGTATGACTGAGAAAAGCAAAGCTGCTTGACAGAACATCAAAGGTTTGTGCCACTGAAGTTTTACGCAACCATTGCTAAATCTTTCATGCTTGAAACAATGATGAAAAATGATTGTCAGCTATGAAACCAAAATTTTATCAATCTACCTCAGGCTTGCAGGTTTTTTTCTTCATTTGAAAACATGACCCAGCCTAGCACAGTTCACTTGCTAACCTCAGGTGTTCTGTCAGGATTGAAAAAGAATAGAACCGAGTCAGGAAGGGTGAATGTATTTCATGCTTCACAAATATGTGTTGGGGGTGGGAAGGAGAGAATGCCAAAAAATAGAATGAAGCAGGTCAGTGCCCAAATACCTCATTCTGATTTTCTTTATGTAACACCTGTAACAGACAACATAGCTGCACTCTGAATTTCCAAAGGGAATATTCAATGTAGAGTAGCTGAAATGGAAGTTAAATGTTACTGTAGGCTTTAGTTCCCCAACAATACTGCTGCAGGTAATTTTTCTAGCTGTAAATAAAGTGATCCTTAAAGCTGGACATTGAGAAACAGAAGTTTGGGGGTGGTTTGGCTTGTCATGTCTATCAAAATCTGGTCTTACTGAATATCTTGTTAGCTACTTCCACACCTGCTCTTTCCTCTGTGGAGACCTCTGGGATGTACCAAAGAAAGGGACCAAGTGGAGAGCAAGAAGAAAATATGAGGTTTAAATTACCAACTCTGTTTGCGTCATGTAAAGTATGCATATGTGCGTGTGAGAAACACGTGCTGCTGCAAACAGAGACCAGACAGCGTGCAGAGTGTGCACTCAATTTATGTTGTTGCATGTCCTTGGCAGGATGGGCTGCACTTAGCGGGGTTGCTGGAGGAGTCCTGTGAAAGAGAAGTCTTCAGGCATAGAGGAGGAGAAGACAAATTGATGCCAGCCTGTTAGGACTGAAGCACCCTGACCTGTTGTTCCTGTGCAGAAAAGTTGAATCACTCAGCACGTTGCTGCTGTGTGAGGCTACTTGTATGGTTCATTCTGGGGGCTTGCAAGAAGAAAAAAAAAAAATCCTTTCACCAGTCGTGGCAAGGGGACTTTATCTAGATAACAGCCATTCTGCATTGCAGGTAATTTTTTGCAGTTGTTGGAAAGAAACAGGAGAGACGCAGCCTGGCTACTACACTCCTCAGACATGAGGGAGAGGTCCCATCAGCCTAGCGCCCTCAGTGGTCCCTCTGCAAGGACTCTTTGCCTCCCTGGGCTGTGGGCTTACCAGCCAGAAGCTGATAGGAATCAGATTCCCCCCTCCAAAGCTCTGTTTTCTTCTCACTGATGCATATTTGCTGATCTTCTCTGGTGTTTGCTTAGCCAAGTTGTGTTCTAATATCTTGATTATAATTTGAAGCTGATTAGCATAAATGCACACAGTCAGCCTCAAACATATGGGAACCTTTCAGAGATTATGTTAATTCTGAAGAGATGCTACTCAGCGATTAGTCACAAAGTCTGTGGTATAAATTGATACTTCTCTGCCTCTGCTCTCCTTCCCATTGCTACTGCATATTTTCTGTACCACCTCTGGCAGAGGAGTTGGAGGTCAGACAAAGAAAGAAATGAAATACAGTTTAGCAAGAAAATGTTATAAAGATAAATGGTACCATTCAAATGTGATGCACTTCTAAGTGTGCTGCATAGTAGGAAGTGCTGCATGTTGATGAGCTGTCACCTTACTTGTTTGCAACGCTTTTTCATCTTCCATTGTTTTGCTGTAAAGCCAACGACAAAGATGACATTTAAGCAATTTTATCCTGAAAATCAAAATCCTTGATTTATACAAGACTTGTCCTGTTCTTTGTCTAGATAGGGCAGCCCTGTGCCAGAGCCTTGCAGAATTCTTCTTTGAGAATCATTTCAAGCAGTTAAATAGGTGGGCATTGTCCTCTCAGTGTTAACTTCTCTTTTGGGTGGGGGAAAAAAAAAAGAAGTGTCTGCATTATCAGATAATCTCTTTGCTCAGGAGGTTCCCTCAGTAAGATCTGGGCCTGTGAAGCCCTGCGTCTTTACTGCTCCTTCAGGGACTCCGCATCTTGGATGTTAGGCATGAAAAAATCAGCTTGTTCCTGCAGGTAGCATCCTTCAAAGGCAGTCCTTGTGAAGGGGGGGGTGCTCTACGGCATGGGGAGAAGGAAAGGGGTAAAGCAGCATGATAAAACCAGAAGCCAGCAGCTGGTATTGTTTTACTTGTGCATCTGTATTATAAGATTTTATATGATTAAATTGTTCCACAAGGTAGCCATAACAAAATTATAAAAAGTCTCATCAATGTTCCAGCTGGTAGGTAGCAGAATGTGAGATGCAACTGATGGTTAAATGTACACTCTAATCAGTCATGAAAAATTATGTTTAATTCACTTAGACTTACTTGAAAAAGACTTTAAACTAAGGTCAAAATACCCTCTCATTTTGAAACTTTTTTGGGCCTTATTCTTAAAATCTGAATACTCAAGAGCATTTTACGTTTGGCCTTTCAAGCCAGAACATGGCTGATCCTCATGGCTTAAACCTCTAATTATATAAATGAACTAAAAAAATTACTTCTTCTATAGTGACACTCCTTTTATTTCCACAGCTTTCTTTGGAAAGTGCCATGACTTTAAGTAAGAAGGGGCTCGTTATAAGGTTCTGTTTTAAGTCCCAGAGGATTTTTTTTCTTTAGTAAGCCTTTATGGAAAATGTGATTCTGGTTCTTTTTTTTTTTTTTTAATCTTCCTTACAAGAAGTCTTATTTTTAGAGATGTCCTACTTCTGTATCACTGAAGGTTGGTGCTTTGGACAGCATAGCCTGCTGAATTTACTCTTAGTGAGAAATAGGTTTTCTCTCTCGGCACCATCTTGTGTATGTTGTGTGTGAATCAACAGTGCCTAAAAGGGGGTACTGTGTTTCAGTGAATAAAAGGTAGGTGTTTTTCAGGGGGGGTTTGGTAGGGGGAAGCATCCACAGGAATAGTTGTCCTTCAGCATATGTTTACCATGCTGTAAGTTGTTTGTGCTTCTCTCCTGGTGGTTTTTAAGGATCTTACATCCTCCCCTCCCTGAGTACATTGCAACCCTCTGATTGCTGCCCCTCATCCCACAGTTCAGGTCCTGATGTTCACAGTTGCTTTTATGCCAAATATACAAAGGTGGTGGAGCATCCTGGGGAGCACGTGGGGAAGAACTGATCTCCGCCTCATTCTCAATGGATGTAACAAACCATGGAGAAAGTGTGCTTCTCACTGTTGGTCTCCTCTTCATCTGGGTATGGTTTTGCTGCAGTGGAAATCAGGATCAGGGCAGAAAAACATACCTAGAGATTTGAGCCAACTTAATTTTGAGTCAAGATGTTGCTCTAAATATCCTAATATTACCTGGATAACAAGGATAAAATCCCTATAATACTGTGAGTTTCAAGCTGTTCAGCAGTGATGAATTAAAGGAGCAGGAGGAAACTCAACAAACCCAGACCTAAGGAATAAGCACAGGTTTGTCTTGTGGATTTTCTGATTTAAATTTCTGATTTCTGGTTTAAATTCTGTGGGGCTGGGCTGGGCCATCCTGTCTTCAGCTTTATCTCCTGTCTGCCCCTATCATGGAAACTCCTTACTTTTGGCTGTGCCCACATTCGCAAGTTCTGAGACATAGCAGAAGTGGTTGAGTGGAGGGAGACTGCCAGTGCTGGGAACCCCATGTCCGTGATGTTGGAATTTTGAGTGGGTTACGGTAGAGCGGTTGGCATCTCACACTGAATGTCTATTCACAGTTGGGGCACATTAGCCACTCTACTGGAGTGTGTCAGGAAGAACTCCTACTGATTTATTCTTCACCAAAAATTGTTTTCTTTATAATGCTTTTTATTTTTGGAAAGAGCTACATTTAAAAAAATATTCATGTTTGCAAAGAAAATCATATCTATTTTTCCTTTTCTCCTTTCTTTCAATACTCTTATGCAACAAGTACTTCATTTCCTGTACTAATTAAAATACAAAAGTTGAATAACAGAGTGTGTGCATGGTAAAGTACCTGGTAACACTGTCAATATCCATAGTCATCAAGACAGCCAGACACATTTCATATTTAAAAGTGTATTTTCTCTGTTACTTTCACAGGAATAAACTTCCAGATCTAGTACTTCTCATACCACTGGACAGTACAACATGCCTGAAATGTTTGTGCAGAGCACTTCATAAAAAGAAAAATGAGGTAATCTGTCCTGATCAGGTCTTTTCCTGAACACATTTTAATGTTAAGTCCTTACATGAAACTAGTTTTCTTTCCCTTCCGTTATACTTCTTTTTATCGTTGGCTATTGTAACTGAATGTTATTGCTTCTGCAAAATCAAGTCCTTCAAATCTGAGTCTTTTTCCACAATGACACTGCAGCAGTGAGTTCCACTGAGAGTTTCTCCCTCCAGGTTTTTCTAATCACCAAAAATAACTCCTTTTTGAAAAAGAAAAATCAGTCTTTTGAAACATTTTTTTTTTTCATTTAAGAAAAATGAATAGAAAATTCCAGAATGGACTCTTCCTGTCCTATTTTTCAAATCCACTCACATTTAAGAAAAGGCTTAATCTGGAAGATGTCATACAGAAAGATAAAAGCTTTGAAAAGCTATTAGTGCTTTTTGTAGAAAGTGGTTGTTGTACTTAGAGAACCAAACAAAAACAAATTATCAAAGACAGAGCTTCCTTCTTGGACACCTCATCATCCAAGTTGCCAAACTGGGGTAGGAAGAAAAAGTTTTTCCCCATTACTGTTACATCAAATTCAGAGTTAATGTTCTGCAAAGGAATTACAATAATAAGGAAAACTAGGTCAAAGCAAGGAAATTAAGGAACAAAGGATACAGAAAGACTGGAAGCTTCATATCAGATAGCCCTATGGATTTTCTAATAGAGTATCTTCTCTTTCAGCAGGGCCCATTCCAGCCATGTCAGAAGATTGTTCCAGAAACTTTACAGCAGGACAATTTATAGAAAAATGTGCCTGCACAGAGTTTCTCTCCCTTATTGTACAGAGCTTGTTTTCTGCTGTTCCACCTGTTCTATGAAGCACATACACGTGTGTGCACACATACAAAACCCCCTCTGGGTGTTTTAGTTTGCAACACACTGTGGGTTTTTTTCACGCTCTTTGGAAGCCAGTTAAACAGCTGACCTGTTTGCTACTTTGTGGCATAGATTCCTCAGGCTAATAATACACTGCTGAAATGAACCTTTCCTTCAGTCATGTCTAAATCAGCTGCTTTTCATTTTATTGAGTGCCTTCTAGTTATTGTAGTAGAGGATGACTAGACATGCTCGTGAGACCTTCATGAAATTTTCATATTTGCTTCTATTTCCAAGCCATTTTAAGAAACCTTTTTTTTTATTTTAAATTTTTCACTTAAAGTTTTTCTGTCCTGAGTACTTCAACAACTGATTGAACTTTTATTGAGAGGCAGAGGGGAAGAAAACAAATCTAATTTAACCGAATGAGGGGGAAGCAAGTTCATGTTCTCAAACCAGAGAATTGTCTTCAAGTTCACCCCTAGGGGAAGGTCCATGAGTTTCAGCACTGCAAGTGAATGATTCTGGCCCAGAATGATTTCATCTATCTGAAAAGGAAGTTAAGTGTTTTGTCAATTTTGTCTAAACTGGCAGGTTTTCCTAGAAATAGTGCTCCAGGTTTTCAGAAGCCTGGAGACATTTTTGTCATTTCAACCTTGTTTAGCTTATTATATCCTGCCAGCCATGTGTAGATAAACTGCAATGAGGACTGCTGCCTCCATTATAAGCCCACATCTACTCTATCAACAGGCCTTCAGTATCACAACCATTATAAAAGCCCTAAAATTTGTTCTGCCATTGATGATAGGCAAGTTTCAATTTGTGGTTGCTAGCCTGCAAAAATGATCTACAAATGGCATGTTGCAGGCTGTTATTTTGTATCCTGCAGGATGGTGTTCAAGTCCTCTCTCTTCCTTTCAGTGTGAAGGTCATTCCTCCAGATCAGAAATTGTTATCGCTGTGAGTGACATGGGGAACTATAACAGAAGCTTAATTTAGAATAAAAATACAGGCAGTAGAATAATGTTCCATATCATTTGCTTGCCTATGATTTGACAAAAATGTTAATTTCTCACTGAGCTGGAGATAAGACCAGTTCTTAAGAGAACAGCGTATTTGGGAATATGTTTATTGTTCAAATTGGTGGATTAGTTGTCAAATGATTCTTGCTTTGTTTCAAATAGGAAATATTCTCTTGTTTCCTCCATTGCCTTTTTTAAAGCAGAAAAGTGCTTATGACCACCTTTTTACAGATTTTATTTTCACCAAGCTTTCCCAAGACTGTAACTGTTCAATAGGACAAATCCATGTTTCCTAGTATTGATGAATCTGGCTCTTGGAAAGTGTGCGTTACAATGATTAGCTATCTGATTAAACCAAGAAAAAGAGCTGCCTTGAGAGTTTGAAACAAGTGCCCTTCGGAAGATTTCATTTCATTATCTCCCTAATCAGTGTTTTGTAAGTTCAGTGTACATCCTATGCACATCTTTTAAATCAGTGCAGATTGCATATTGGTTTATATTGTTATCACAAATTAGCAGTGCAATATCGGTTTCTCTGATGTGGGGAACTCTGAACAGGAATCGTTTGCATTTCTATTTGAGCATCCTGGAGACAAATATAACAAAATGAATAGCCTTTTAATTTAATTGGCTTCCAGTGTGAGTCTGAGAATAGAAAGCACAATACATTGCACAGTTACTGTAGAAACGGTTGAGGTCAAAAGCTCAGCAGGCAGACCCTACATCAGTCACCACTGCTCTTGTGCAGTAATTTTTTTTAATTTCACTGCATCTCCATCAGACCCCAGGAAGCCAGATAATTCGGCGTTAGTATTCCAAGTGGAAGTACTGGGTCATTTGTCACTGGTCTGATCATGCTATGGAATCCATTTTAAAAAAGCTGCCAAAATGAAAAACTGCATTGTATCAGTGCACTTATATATTAGCCATAAGAATAAGATTGGGAAAAGAGGGGACGGGGTAAGAGAGAGAGAGAGGAACTCTTTCCTTCGTAGAAGAAAAAAAAAACAACAAACCAACCACAAAAAGAAAAAACAAACAGAACAAGGCAAGATGAGGTGGTACAAAATGGATAATAGTCTGCCAATAAACCCTCTTTCAAAAACATTTTCCTATTACAGATTACAGACAGTTAAGATTTATGTGTTATTTAGTGGAGCCAGCCTTGCTGAATGCAGTGAAAGCAAAAAGGGAGATAATATCATGCTAATATTCAAAACTCCTACACCCTTTTCACTGTAAAAATAAAGAGATATAGCTCTTGTAAAACTTCCTAGGCTAGCCTAGGAGCTCATCAATGAACATATAAACTGTTCCACATAGTGCTAAATGGAGAAAAGAGGTTTCTTTAATATTTTTGGATGGGCTAGTGCCAGATCCGTGCTGCCGCTTCAGCTTGAATTCATTCATCTGTCTGCAGAAAAGTTCAGGACTCCTCATCTGTGTCTGATCCCATATGTTTACACTGGTACAAAAAACTGACACAAAGCACTTGCTTATGTAGCAGACTCAACTGTTCAAAGGGAAGTGCACTAACCTCTCATTTAACTTGTGGATTGTTGATTTTTAAAAGCACAAAATTTCATTTTGGGAGGTCTTGCATGAACAGTTGTTGGCATTTTTAAAATTCTCTATTACTACACTAAATTATTACATAGAACTGTATTATTATTTGTTGAAGGAGATGGAGGAGGCAGTACTTTCCAGTTAAAAATATCCCAGAGGTCAGTGTTCTTTCCAAGGAGGTAGAGGACTTAAATCCAGTTTCCCTTTGTGTCTAGAGGAAATTCAGTCCCTTGCCTCCCGCCTGTGAGCCAGGTACCCAGGCTGTGTGCAGGCTCTGGCTCTGTCCTCTTGTGCAAACCCAGCTGCTGTACACTGGGCCAAAAATAGGACACATGTTGGTGTGTGATTTTGTAACCTGGCAGCGAAGATGCTCACTTGGGAAGGACAGGATTCGAAAGCAGTCTGATCATTTTGTCCGCATGGCTCAGCACTAGCAGGGAAGCAGTGCTGTGGGCACAGGCTGAAAGCCAAGTTCCCCAGGTATAGACACAGTTGTTGGGCTGTTTGTAACAAGGTGGTCTGCAAAGAGCAGATCCAGTGGGCCGGGATGAGGCCTCCCCAGTAAAGCGAAAAAGGGGAGTTGGTTGAAAGACACTTTATATGGTCATCTCTGGTGCTGGAATGTCTCAAAAGCAAAAGTGTGAGGAAGAGCTTTAGATAGTGCATGTCATTTAGGTTCCTGTGTGCAAATAATGGGAGTGGCATTTTGCAAGTTTAGACATGGCAGTGAGTTTTCTTTGTGGACAAGGAAAATGGACCAATATCTTCAATCTGTCCCTTGTTGGCCCTATTCATCTGAGGGAGGACCGTGAACTTCCAGGTCAGTTTGCACTCACAGCCTGAGTCAGGAGAATGGCAAGCAGCAGTTTGCAACCCAGCTGCTCCTGATCACATTTAGCAGTGACACGTGAGAGCATAGCCTGGCTGCTCAGGGGTGCTTTGTCTGAGCTAAGCCTTGTGCTGTGGTAAGCCATGTTAATGCTCCATGTAGATGTCCATGGGGAACTAAAGGCATCACAGTTTGATTTAGGTATAGAAGTATTTGACATGTGTGCCTGCATTGAGTGCACAAACCAGTACTAGGTGGTTTTTTGTGCTGTCATGAGGAGGTTGTCCTGAGCAAACGTGCTATTGCAGGTTTTGTGAAAATTTGATGGCTAATGCACCCAGACAAACTGGATGTGGCCTAGATACATAACCTACATTGTTCACTGCAGAAACACTTTGCTTAATTGTGGTCAGGCTGCTGTGAACAGGTACCTGTAAGGTGGGCTCAAGCAGGTTGATTCCTCTGCCTTGAATTTAAACCCTTAATTGGTCTGAATTTATTTATCTCAAGTACCCTCATGTAGACAACCCTCAAGTCAAAGAGATTAGCCTCCAGTTTAACTGTATTGAAAAAACTAATTGGGAAGAAAATGAAAGGAAAATATGAAAAAGTGGATTTTTAAGGGGAAAGCTCCAATGCCTTTGTGAGAAAGAAAGTCACATAAGGTGAATTTGACACAGCTGGGGGGATACTGTGCCTGCAACGTAACATTGCATAGATGGTTTCTGTACCTGCTATGTTTCACCAAATCCAAAACAGGAAATAGTTGTCACTTTAAAACACATTATCACTTCTGATAAAATTGTGTATTTCTCCCTCTTCGATAACTGATGTTCCTCAGATAATGTTTGATCTGGAAGCAAAGTTTCTCTTTTTCTCAATATTCAGCTCTATTGAAAAATACTGGTCTTCTGTTGAAGAAGCCAAGCTTCACATAGGACTGTTTGCCCTAACCTTGACTACTATTTCTAAGTACTCTGCCTTTCAGAGGAAATCCTAGTGTAGTCACCTTTGGATTTCTATCAAGTGACATAAGGTAACTGAGTGTTGTAGCCTACCTGTAGAGAAGCACTCTCTGTAGAAGCAGATTTTATAATTATACAGAAAAGAGAATTTATTTTTCTGCGATGTAAAATGATTCACACCTGGTCTATCCTCACTCTACAGTATGCTAAATAATGCATGCATTTTCTTAAGGATATTAAGACATGACTGTAAAGAAGTGAAACTGAGAGAGGAGCTCATATAATGCACTACATCAGGGGGGAAAAAAACCACGGGTAAGTATAAACGGAGAAAATGGCTGTCAGCCCTCATGAAAATAACACATTTTCTTCATAATCTCCTGACACAGGGAACAGACAGCTCCAAAAAGCAGCTGTCTTGATACTGGGTTGAAAACAAAAGGAGTCTGAAGAACGGTAGAGCCTGCTAACTATAATCTGTACAATACCTAAGCACTAGTAGGTTATTTCAAAGCATGAAATGCAGCAGAGTGTGTGCATATGTGTGTGTGTGTGTGTTAGGGTGGTGAAGCAGTCAGCAAGGACACTGTAAGTGACACCAGACAGGCCTGGGAGAGTGCCAGTGCTGCAAGGGTTAAGAGCAGGGGGGGGGCATTTCTACCAGAACCTGCTGCAGACTAATGGTTAATTGGCCCAGGTGCAAATCTCACTTCACCTCACCCCTTCCTTTAAGTCGTGGTGGCCCTTTGTCTTGTGATTTCAGACTTCAAAATCCAGTCAAGCTACCTCTGTTGGGAAAAAAGATAAGTATAGGCAGAGAAAAAATTCCTTCTTCCAAAATCAGCTTTACACTGGAAGACAGCATAGCTACTTTATTGTGGTAAGTCTCAAGGCAATGGGTGTCATGGCAAGAAGTACAATGGGATCTCTTTCAGGCAGTGCAATGTATGCTTCCACGCTCTTTGCTTTTTAAGTTCATACTTACTTTTGCTTTTTCCTCTTCTTAGCATTCCCTTTGCAAATTGCCTCATTCTCTCAGTTATGAAACAGTGGTTTTTAGGATGACTCTGTAGGTTCATGGGCCTTGGGATGATGTGCACCTCTCACTTCCCAGGGAGTAAGGGTTCCTCAGGGTGCTCTTGTCTCTGCAGCAAGTTTAATACAGGCTGACTGGCCTTGCTAGGAGTGGTGTGATGAGTGCTTGATTGCTGAGGGCTGGGTGGCAATGGGAACAGCACAGAGCTGTGATGGCTACATGGAAGTGGGTAGCAGCAGCAGAAGATAGGAGTAGGGCTGAAGGGGTAAGGTGGAGAATGCTTTCATATAGGGCAATACAGGGGTGGCTTTGTCAAGAGTAGCCGTTGGTAGGAGGTTGGATGAATGAATGTACTCAATGCATCTTTTATGAGCAATTCCTTCCAAGTACTAGGTAGCTCTGTAGGCCACTGTTTCACTTTTAGGAAACTCAGCTCTCCTGACAGGTATGTCCCTTTCATGGGGTATTTTTCTTGCCTGGAGCTGTAAAAAATAATGATATCAGCTCATCTGGTAAGAATCTCCAGTCATGCTCTGTTTCACAGCAGGAATGTGAGGGGGTGGACAATGAGAAAAGAAAGCACCTCAGCCTCCAAACACACCATCCTGTAACACCGAGGCTGCCTGTCACAATTCCAACGTAATTATTTGCTAAAAAGGCTGAAGTCTGCCTTCCTGTTTTTGGTACTGTTCCTGGGAGCAGCTGCTGTTTTCCATTGAATGAATGCCTGTGTTCAAATTTGCAAAATATCCCATGTCCTGTATGGCATATATGCATTCCGTAGATTTTATCCTGGAAGGGAGGTGAAGAATCTAACAGGTCTAGTCTGTACTGTAATCAAAGATTTATGAGTAGCCATGCATTTTTAATGCATATAAAGTAATAAGAGCTGTACAGTAAAAGCAGAAATGTGACATTAAATGGTTGCTCTTGCCAATTTTCCACAAGGTATTATCAAAGCACCATTTTAGCAGCAGGGTTGCATGACTGCATCCTCCAATAGGAAGATAATGATTTGATCGGGCTCCAGTAAGGCCACAAGCATCCTGTGCTTGAGGGCCTGCTCAGCTTCTCTCACAGAATTTTAAAAGAAGCTCAGCTGGTCAGACCAAATGACTAATCAGAGATGTTTTGTAACACATCCTTTTATTTCATACCCATAACTGACAACTTCAAAGCCAGTATTTAAAATAAATAAAAAAATAAAGGTGGTGGTGATCAAAGCGGAAAGGAAGCATTAGCACAGGATGGATCTGTCACCCTCTTGCCCCGGGTACTGTTTGGCAGAGAAGAAATCTTCTGCCCTTTCTTTTCATATGTATCTTCTAGTGTATTAATCTTTTTTTTCAGTGTTTTCTTTTTCCTGAGAATCTCACTTTCTTCTTTTGTAGTCAGCTGCCAGAGAGATGTATTTTTTTCTTACTAGCTGCATCAGAATTTCCTACGGTTAGGTGAACTGGTGCTTCAGGGGAATTATTGAATTCAAGTTATTTGGTGGTACTCCTTCCTGCTTCTGCAAGCGTTGCAGGACAGCTAAGACATACATCATTTTATTTTCTGGAACATTTAGGTCACTGATTTGTCTGCTAGCCTGGCAGTGTTTTATTTTCAAATTGTACATGAACAAGTGTAAGGATCTGTGAGCATAATAAAATCAGCGAGAAAAGAGACTAAGGTTCATCACAGGATTTCTTGCAAGTTAATTGTTGGAAGCATTGGCATACAATCTGGCTTGCTTATCAAATTGATTAAAATGGCTAAAGCAAGAGGCAGCATTGTATCTAAATTCAGTTGGATTTGTCTTAAGTAAAAGTTTGTTTAGAGATGTAACAAGAAAAAAGTAAATGCAAACAGCTGGTAACTTGCCCTTCTGTGACCTGCCTAAAATGATCTGTTTGCAGAATCCTGTTAATGGGAAAGGTCTGGTACGTGGTACTTTGCTGAATGCTGCTTGATGCGTCCCTTGTGTTACCTTCTGTGGCCTAAATGAAGTTTTGGTTCAGCAGTTATAATTTGGGGAACAAATATTGATTAACTGGTGTCCAAAACATGCCAGATATATTCTAGTTTTGCACTGATTTCTACTATTGTACTCCTTGCCTTTATGTATTCAGTGATATGTGTTTTGGAGTAGCTGCAGTATCAAAATTGTTAACTTTCTGCCACTCGGCACATGTGCTGGTATGCCCTCCAGCTTTTCCTCTTTGGACCCCTGGCATCCTGCTTTGCTCACGTGTTTCCTGTGGGAGAACTAAGCTTGCCTGCGTGGCCCTGGCTTGTTTCTATTTGGCCTGAGAAGTTAATCTTTGCAATTATTGTCACCAATTCAAGCCCATCCAAGTAGCTGGCTTCGAGAATATTTTAAATACTGCTGCCACTGTTTCAGAGACCCAGATGTACTAGCTTGAAACATTTATGCTATTAAAAGAGCTGTGAGAAATGTTGGATGAGGCTCATGTTGACTTTGCAGCCAAGATTTCACCCTTTCGTTATAAGACTAGCTTTCAAACTTCTGATCAAACCATGGACTAACAGATTTATTTCCCCCACCCCCCAAAATCTAATTTGCAAATACAATCTTCATCCTGAGACTCAGACTGCAATTGATGCTGATTGGAATAGTGTGAGGGAAATCGGTCTGTCTAATTCTTTATTTGGTATCATTGAATGAATGCCAGCATTAGTTAAAATATCCACCAAACACCAGAGTTTTATACCTTAAGTCATTAGTCACTAATTGTTCTTTTCTATTTCCCTGAGGGTAGAAAAGACTTCAGTCAGAGAAGAAACAATGGCATGATCAATCACAGGCTTCTTGAATTGCAAATAAGAATCAGCAACCAGCTCAGTAAACATGTTCCCACAAACCTCTAATGCTGGTCTTTTGAGCTTTTCATTCTCATATGACTCTTCACACACGGAAATCTTTCTTAATTTTTTTGGGGTGGTAGGGGTTTATAATGCCAGTAACAAAATGTAAGAATGTGTGAAATTGTATGTAATTTGTCCCCAGTAAAATGGTGCTTTCTGACTTGCAGAGACTCTTGCAACGGAGATGCTCTACCTTCGTATCAGCACAATACCCATCATGTCAGAGCCAAGGTGACATGTCTCTAACAGAAGCCCTAACATAAAGTCTCTTTACACCTGAATACAAGCAGTTATTATCTTTTATATTATGATAAGAAACCAGTAGTGGTCTAAGAAATGGTGCTAAGCTGCTGGTAGAGTTAAGTACTTGGTGTTTTTACAACTATCTTCTAAGTATGTGCTATGCAGCTGGGTATTCTCTCACCTCGTGTACTGGCGAATGCCAGTGCAGCTCAACTGGGATCTTAATGCTTTAGTGTCATCGAGGCCTCTGTGACACAGCTGTCATGTTGGGAGTTGCCAGAAGGGACTGCCTTTGCTGCAGAGGTGCTGCTAGGAATATCTGCAGCTCCCCGTGGCCTTCTATTCCATTACAGGGAATTCTTAGATGTTCCAGGCACAGAACAACAAACAATGCCTTGATCCCCCAGAGTTTTCTTTTTTGCCATCTGAGAAATCATTTAACAAGTTTCTGCTATGCATTTGAAACAGAAGCACTCAGTGAGTCATGTGAATGTTCCCCCCTTTGCCTCATTCTCATGATCAGAATGAGACTGAATGCCGCCTTTGAAAATATGCTTCAGACAAACCAAACCCGTTGAAGTCCTACCTGGATTCCTGGTGGAAACATAAAGGACTAGGAGACATGCAAAGTAACAGGATAACTAATCTTTTCTTCTGTCTGTAAGCTGAAAAACTTGATGTAATAATGTGTGAGCTATGGCTCCTGAGCCAGGCAAGCTTTGTTCAGTGGCACATTTTAGAGATGTGCTGCTGCTGGTTTCGATTCTGTTGAGATCTGGCTGTTGGAAAGGGATAAAATGTTTTATTACCCTGGTCCTGGATAAGGGCATGTCTAAATAAAAAGCCATTTGGGAAAGGACTGTTCCCTGTTCTTTATTTTTTGCTTGAAACGTTTGGCAAAATTGGATTTTATTCTTGACTCTGCAATAGATGAAGAATATAATGAGATAGCAGCAAGCAAGTTGTGTGTAAAGTGATTGTAGTTGTCTAGCTTTAAGGCTGTTTTCATTGAGGTGTCTGTTACAATAATGTAGTTATGCTATGCTTCCTGATCAGATTTTCCTAGAGATCTCTGCTGTATGCAAACATAAAAGAACTTGGAAGCTCCTAAGCTTTCCAAAATGTTAATGTAAACATGTTACATATGTAGGACTAGTGAGTATTTTCTAGGCCAAATGCATATTGGAATGTGATTAACTGATTAATTAACTAATAATCAATTGCTATTGGTCTTAGACAAACCTGTACCACATGGGTTTGCTTTGCAAGGGTCATTAAGCATGGCACTTCTACCCTTCGCAATGGAGGTAGCTCCATCTGGACTGGTAGCTGGTGCTCTATTTTCAGAAGTGGGCAATAAGCACTTCTAAGGAACAATTTCCCTGACTGATTTTAGGCAATACTGCGTCATCTAGTAGCATCTATTCCTACATATAGCAAACCCAGACTTCTAGTTCATGTATTAAAACCTGTGTAGATGAATTCTGCCTGACATCTGGTGAGTCTGCAAAACTACAAGTAGTGGCAGAATGTACCCATTGGTAATGTGATTATTAGGAACGCTTTTTTGCTGCTTGGCCTGGGTGAATCATCCAAGACTTAATTCTCATCTTTTGCCCAGTAGCACAGGAGACTGTGCCCAGGGACGGCTTCCACAGGAGTCGGGTTCCCAAGGAATGTGTTTTTTAGATGTAAATAGCAACAATGCTGGTGCCAAGAGGCTTGTTTCAGGCTGGTTTAACTTGCCTTTTTTCCCTAGTTCATTCATGGTTGAGAGTAAAAACAGTGATATCTGGGATGGTTTTGTGCAGCTTCAGCTCTGTCCCTCTTATCCATTTTGCTCAAATGTCAGACTCTGCAGTAGTTCGTTCTTAGCAGGGGAAAGGCAACTGGTTTGTTGTGTATATAGTGATTACTTGACACTTAGCTCCTTGCTAAGTAACGGAATCGGTCATTGCAAGGAAAGCTGCATTGGTATGTACTCATTCATTCAGTTTCCTTCAGTGTTCAGTTGAAGAAAACAGAGTATTATGCTGTTAGAGAAATTGTGTAACCTGGCAATTAATAATCTCGCTCTTACAGCCTACCTTCTGTCTGAAACTTAACACATCATTTAGATTATATATATATAACCCCAACCTTACTTTGAGTTTTATTTTAACAGTCCTTAATGCTCCTGTGTATGTACAGCTCTAAAAGACCACAATAAGAATATACCAAAAAGGGACTGAAATGTCCTCATTGATGTCCAATTTTAGTACAATACTGTGTGGTATTAATGTCACTTACAATCATGTACTTTTGTCAGGGCCCTGACATATCTGGACGTAACAGCATGACTTTTATAACCTTGTTACAGAAAGCAATTAGGGGCAACATCCAGCTCTGTAGTTACGTATCACATGGAGATGTAAGGAGCTTCCAGCAGTGAATTTAATTAGCAGGAAACACAGAGTACTCGGTGACCTGCGGTGCAGATAACGCCGTTCCTGTCCAGCGAGATCGGTCTCTTTCAATAGAAGGGTACCTAAACTGCCCTAATGCCAGATGCATACACAACTGACAGGCTTCCAAGGGACTGTACTTGGAAACTTCCAACCTGGAAGGCTGAATTAGGAAATGCAATGCCAGAAAATCCAATCTTGTACCAAGTAACACCATGGTCAGCTTTAAAATGCTGAGGAATAATCCAGAAGGAAGTATGAGCTAATACCAGCAGTTACCAGACATTTCTCAAGAATGTATAGAACAGATTGTGGTAATCAAAGCTGCGCTGCACAGAGGAATAAATGAGCTGATGCTCTGTATGTGTTAGTCCGTAAGGGTAAGTAGAGTCATGACATACAACTTTATATGAAAAGGAGTCTTGAGGACTCGCACTGGCTGTGATGAAGGAATTCCTTATCTGACATTGAAGGGATATTAAAAATTAATTAAGCTAGACCTGATTTTGTTAAGGTTTGCGGTGCTAAATTCCAATCCTCTGAAGTGTCTGAGGTTGCAGAAGAAAGCTGCTTAGTTACCCTGCACTTCTCAGACCAAAAGAGCTGATAATTGAAGCCATGCTCGGTTGGGGTGTAAATGAGGATGAGGTGAGACACGCTTTTGTAGGATGGGAAAAGCGTGAGCATCAGAATAGAGTGTTATAGTAGTTGGCCTTTACTGCCGATACAGAGCTGGTGCAAGTGCACTAAGCATAACATCCTGACCCAGCTGTGGTGGAAGAGCCCCAAGCTTTTCCCAGCTGAGTGTCCCTAGCCAGCACAGACTCGATTGAGAACATCTGGAGACAGCGACCAGGTGGCTGTCTGCTAACAGGTAGGGTCCTGGGAGTTGTAGGTTGTGTATCTATCTCCAGCAAATTGCTGAATGGCTCTGGGGCTGCTTTGCAGAGCCTCGTGGCATCTCCACTGTAAAGCAGGCTTAATGGTGTTTGCCCTGCTCTGCAAGGGCCTGGGCAGCCACACAGGAAAATGCCTCTTTTGGTATTTCTGTGATCCTGTGGAAGAATGATACCTGCCATGAGAAGAGCTGCTCTCATTTTGCTACTGACTTTCTCTTCTACTTTGTGCTGTGTGTTTGTACTAAATGCCTGTTGGATTTCACAGCGTTGATGCAGTCAGGTTTTCTGCCTATTTAAAATCTTCTATCCATTTCCCAGCTTGACAGTGTCTAGTACCTGACTTAAAGGGCCATTTTTGCTGTGATGATCCTGTTAAGACACTTGCGGGGAGTTACCTGCACGTAGCTAACTTTAACTAAGTTTGACCTAGAATAAGAGCAGATATTTTTAGGGTTGTTCTTGAGTGTAAGCTAAAATCTTCAATCAAGAGGTGCAGAAGAAGCTGGAACCGAGTATCTGCACAGAACCAAAAGGAACAGGATTTCAAATAATTTATTATTTAATAAATAAATTGGTAATAAGTGAGTTCCCTAATTCTCATCTAAGATGACTTTCAGCAGAATAACTGCCTTTAAGAAATGTACTTCAGCTCACTCACACTGGGATGTTTGGACGTGCAGAGGCTTGGATCTCTCCAGCAACCTGAGAGCAAAGAAGCTGTGCTGGAGGCTGTAGCCTGTTTTGGAGCACTTCAGATCTATCAGTTCACCTCCATCCTTTTTGCACCACCTCAGGAAAACAGATCAATTAAAACCTTCTCAGTGTAATTTCTAAGCTCTACACTGCAGCCAGCAAGTGAAAGGTATGAGACAACCTTGCAGACTGCTCCCAGGACCAGACTAAGCTTGGGAGCTAAGTATAGATTATAGGTAAATACAATGAGAGGGATACCAGCAGGGCTATGCAAGATTTCTCTTCAAGTCTTTGTCCTGATGTAGGTTTGTTCTGTGATGTTGAGTGAGTAACTTAATTTCTTTGGCTTCATATCCATCTGTAAAGGGACAGGCACAGGCCTTCATCTGCTCAGTGTGGCTGGAGGGAATATTGCCGTTTTAAAGCCTGCTCTGTGCTTGACCTGCCCTGGGGAGGATATGTGGGTGCCTGACAGAGGAGAAATGGGCAGAGAGGCATTTCTTGTTTGGTTTTAGTAGCACTTGGCTGGATTTATCTGTCTCCCAGTGGCAGGAAGTGTTTGCAAACACATATGTGTGTGAGTGCTGGGATAAGGTGTGTCCTGCACCATATGGTATGTGCAGATGTATGTTGGCAGGTGTGAACTGTGTAACTATATTTGTGTGCATTGAGGATGGTTTTGGAGGAAGAAAGAGGCTGCCGAGAACTCTGGCTAGGTACTCACTTTTCTTGTAATGTATTACTTTAATTTAAATTCACTTTACAGTCAGTGCACATGAGAATTATTTTGAAGGTTTAATTTGCTAGCTGCTGAAAGCAATAAGGTGGCTATCAACAGGAGAAATAGCTTGGCTGTTTGTTAATGCTCTTGGGCTGTACTGTAAGTACTCCCGGCAGCTGTAATGGTAGAGGAGCAAATAAAGCATTGTTGCTTTTAGAACAGTTTGTTTTATTGTATCAATAGTTTTCTGTTTCTAGATATTTACACGCAAAGTATTTTCTGGGGCAGATAGCTGGGGGAATCCATGTGGATTCCCAAAAACATTCAGACAGAAAAGCTGTTAAACCATCTAGAAAACATTACATTTGGTCTCTTATTAGTGGCAAAAACTTCATTACATTTATTATGTTTGGATTGGTGCTAATTTTCTGGCCATCTTGGTCAGCAGAAAGGGTACTGAATTGCCTATATTTGTACTGGGAATTTAATTTCTTAGGATGGTGAGATCTGATTTTATCTGCTATAAGCAACCATCTGGAGTAAGTTTATTTGTGTTACGTGGCTTGCATGTATTTATAGTTCAGACTGAGATCTCTTAAACTGAATTCTCTGAATTTTTACATATCACATAAATGACATTTGCTTGCAACACAGTGGAGTGATTACAGTGAATGCTAAAATGGCAACATTCTGCAGTAAAAAAAAATTACAATGTAAAATGAACATTCATTTACAACAGAGTGTAAATTTATACTATTTAATGAAATGCATTCGCTGTGCGGTGAAATACTTCTTGTGCCTATTGAAATACAATTACAAAGCACTGAAACTTATAATATTATAACAGAGACATTCTGTTACACAGTAAAAATTGTGTCATGTTTGTTAAAATTATATTTGATAGTGAAATAAACATGGTTTGTGCATATGTTTGTCTCTATAGAGAAAATTTTAAAATTGTATCATGTCATCAATCCGCTATAGACCAGAACTCCTATACCTGGGTTTATTCAGTATCGGTCATATTCCACCTCACAGCAGTCATTAATTGTTCCTTTGTGATTGAGAAGACTCCTTCCTCAGGAGGGGTATGAGGGGACACAGCTTGTCAGGGAGCATGGCTGGGTATAGAAGTTTCTGGAGCAGGTCTTGCGTGATGAGCAAATGCTTTTAGCTGGTAGGTTAACCTTCTTACCCATCTGCATGAGGTTGGTGGGACCAGGAGACATTGCATCTCTTAGAAGGAGAAAGAGAGATTGACCAAGAGGTTGCTTTACAAGCAAAGTGGCCCCTATGTGAACAGTTATGTACAAGTTCTCTCGAAGCGGTAACAGAGATCTCCGGATAGACATTATTTTGCAAGTATCCAAATAGAATATATTTGTGGTACTTGGCAATAAAACCCTATTGTCCACATGCTGGACTTGTTTCAGGGAGAGACTCTTCCAGCTCTTGCAGAATTGGCTACAGCAAAGAATTATAGCTGGGGGCTATGTTATTCACACAGGTGCTGGAGATGATTGAAACATAAAAAGAAAATGCCTTTGTTCCAAGCCCAGTACCATTCACTGCCATGAGAGAAGCTTGATAACACAAATGCATTTGCTCCCTCACAACTCTTGCTGTAGACACGCTCTGAGAAAATGTGTATATTTTTGCACAGATTCAGAAGTGGTTTTAATAATATATGCCCGGTAATCGTACTGATTCATTAGGCCATAATTGTGCTAGTGAAATAAAAGGTTTCTGGCTGGGACTTTCTGGGGTTGCTCTGGATAGCCTTCAGCCATGCTATCGAAAGCATTTTTTCCTTGGCATGCAGTCTTCCTTTGATATTCCTCAGCTATCCTGTAAAGCTTAGGGAAAAACATCCTGGAGACAACCCCAGCCGTCAGGCTGCACTGGCACCACAGCTCCAGCACCCGTCCCTTACTGAGGCTGGCACCGAGGCTTCCTGGTGCAACCGACCCTGTGGGGGGGCTTCCTGGAGGAGGCATGAATTACTGCAATCCTCAGGCCACTCCGACTGATTGCAAAACCTGCTTATTGCACATTGCACCTCAGGCTCTGGAGAGCACTGGAGGGTGATCTAAGATCTCCTTGGCAGGCGGTGGTAGGCAGGCGGTCACTCCTGTTGTTGGGGTGAAGGTCTGTGCTCTGGTATCACTGGTGCTAAATTAACAGCTTTATTTGTTGATACAAGTGTGACAATCCTTGCTTTTCCACAGACCCTGAAGAACAGGCAGGTTCTCACTCCAATAAAAAAGATTAAGCACCCCAGATTATGGTGCTGATCATCAACTACTGCAAGATGCCTTTTATTGGTGCAGATTCTGGTCTGCTTTCTCTTTGTAGCTGGTGTTAAATTTCTAGCTGAAGATATCATGGTTTGCATGCCCATTTCTATTCCATAAGTGTAAGGAGACTTGATACTCTTGGGCTAATGTCTGATCTGTTCATTTCTGTCTTCATCTCGGCTGAGGAAGTTGTTACATAAAATAAATGAAGTAAAGATGAAGCTGGCCATTCCTCCTCTCCTTTTCAAAGGCCATCAACTGATTATATTACCGAATGTTAAGACCTGATATTCTGAAATCACATCAGGTTTCCAGTTGCCCTTTGTATTTCAAAAGAGGAAAACTTGCTATTTAGTCCAACCATAATGTTGGTTCAAATTGAATGGGCAAGAGGTTCAAGAAGTTGCCTAGGTTAACTTGTGGATTTGCTGTTACTCATTTTCTCCAAGCTGCCTGTATGTTGCCTAGAGCAGCTTGCCAAGGCTCCCCGGAGTAGTCTTTAGGCCCAGAAGCACAGAGATTTGCTCTCTGCTTTCATTTAATTTTCCATTTCACTTCAGTCCCCACTTTTTTTTTCCTGAGGGGCTCTGGCATATATATTAATTTTATATTTTCAATAACGCTGGTCTTAAGGCTCAACGACCTCCTTGGCTGTCTCCTGCATAAAGCATGAGCAGTACATAGCAAGGGAGAAGTGGGGGACTCTGGGGAGACAACCTGGATGGAGCAATACAGGGGAAAGAAAGAGTCTGGAGGAGAAAACCAAGTGGAAGAGCAAGGGAGCTGTGCCCCGGGAGGAGCAGGGAAGGGAGAGGATGAACTGGGAGGAGGGCACGGGGTGCGAAAGGAGGGTGAGAGACCCTGAGAAGGAATGTGGTGTCCAGGGAAATGAGAGCTGGAAGGAGGGGGGGGCAGGAGGAATCATAAACTAAAGCTGATTTGAAGAAAGGCAAATTTATGAGGAAAGTGGGAAGAAAGGAGGAAAATGATGCGGAAGATGTGCACGGATGTGGCATTTCCAACCTGAATGTCTGCAGCTGGCAGAGACAAAGTTGCAGGAAGAGGGCAGGGACGTGATGAAACCTGCTCACAGGGCAAGGGGAGAAGAGCAGCACTGTTGCAGAGCCCTTCTCTGCTTACCCTCTCTGGCTCTGCAGTCCCCCACTGCCTTGCAGCTAAATTTATTCTGCTCCTAGTACTGTTTCTGTGCTGAACAAACCAGCACTGTACAAATTAAGAGGACAAGATGTTCAGAAGTGGCAAATTCACACTTTTTTTTTTGTTTGTTTTCCTAGCACATAAAAGCAAATTTAGATTGGTGGTGGGGAGGGCAACCAAACTTGGAGAGTGGGGGAAACTGCGCAAAAAAGCATTTCAGTACTCAGAGCTTGTGCAACGTATCAAAGCAGCTTATAAATGAGTCTTTGAATTAACAAGGTGGGTTGCAGCAGCACTGATGCTAATAATAAATAGCAAGTTTCTTCCCATAGAGACATGAGCAAAAACTATTTCTGCAAATACAGAACAAAATTTCCTAGCAATATTTGACCACTGTGTCCTCAGTTGCTGTGGGTCAAATGGCATTTAGCATTCTCTGTATCCCTGTTGTTCTGGCCCTTTGTTGACACAGGTTTTCTGGCATGGGGCACAATATTTGCCGAACCAGAAGCAATGCAGAAGATCAGTCAGAAATCTGACAGCAACTCAGGGCTTGGTGGTCGCTTTTCAAATCAGGGACCTGCTCAGTGCAGCTAGGAGCTGGCTCTCATTTGTGAGCAGTTCTGTGGAAATGAGGAACAGAGGAAAATCTGTCCTTTAACCTAAGCTCTCCCCACAGAAATGCCAAGGTGAACACATCTGGCTGTCTTCTAAGAGGCACACACTCACAGGGCCCGGATTTTTAGTTATGCAAGAGCCCAAAAGGTGCAGATTGCAAAATCCTCTCTAGGCTGAAAGTACCTGGTTTTCCAATTCCTCAAGCCAGAGGGACTTCTGCACCTAACTACTTCCGTAAATTCAAAGTTTGAGATCAGACTCTTGCAGCTGTGCCATAGCCATGGAGGGGTCTGCTAAGCCCCTTCCCTTCTCTGTGGCTCAGTAAGGATTACATTTTTTTAAGTGCAATGGTTAACAGTTCAAACAGAGGGAAAGGAAGCCTGAATAAGCTACTACCAATTGCTAGGTTTAATAAAAAAATTCTTTTGACCTCATTTTTCCAAGGAAAGTGGCTTTTCAGAGGAAATGGTTCAGAGTTCTTTCAAGGAGCAGAAAGGGAGGGGAAACCCAAACCTATTTCCCATGTCAAATCCAGCTGTTCAGGTTCACTGAAGAAGGGAAAAATATTTGAAACCTTAATTTCACATTAAGACTTCAAATTCAATTTTGTTTAAACTGGAAGCGCTACCCTTTTCCCCATTCCAAACACATGCAAGCGTTGACCTTGCACTGCCAGGGTGATGTTCACTTGACTTGCTCAGCCACCTCCAGTGACAACTTTCCTTTTATCAAAAAGGAGCTAAGAAGAAAGGGGACCTGTGAGAAACCTGGCATTAGTATTAGTTCCTTCTCCTTCAGGTTTTTCCTTCCAAGTGCTAGTTTCTGCAAGGTAAGTGGTGTGCATTGATACTCTCCCTGGTATGAACAAAAATGTCTCTTGTCAATGTAGTAAGTGCAGAGGTGCAATACGTTGTCATAAATCCAGCCCGAGACTCTCTTGCAAAATAATTACACTTGAAGAAAATTTTAATCTCATGTTAACAAGACCCCCTACAATCTTTGTGCTCTCAGTCATATTAGAAATTGATTTATAATTAATGACATCTGTAATGCTACTACCTTTGCATGAGAGAGATCTTTAGCTATCTCCTCAGAAGGGTTTGGAAAAAAATGAAAACCATGAGAGAAATGTTTAATGGCTGCTTTGCCATGTTAATAATAACAAGTGGCTCTCCCTCATCAGGTCCTGGAAGCACAGAATATATGAGCAAGAAAATAATCTTTGTACATAGAGTGTTCTAATTACAGCTGAAAAGATCTTATTTGCATAAAACCAAGAGTGTATTCTGGGTGGCATAATATTTAATAACTGTGTTTTGCCTTTAGAGAGGTACTGAAGTTAATACATTGACCAGGAGCTGACAGTTTACAGAGTTCATATTCAAGATAAGGATGTTTGCAGGATGGATGTTGTTAAGAAGCCTGTTAGATATATGTTAGTTTAACATAGAAATTTTTTCTTGTTATTCTTGTTGCTTTCCATTCTTTTTTTTTTTTTCTCCAAGATTTAGCAAATAAATAGGCCTTTAATGTAGCTACATTCTTCAACAGCATTAAAAAAATCTGGGTCTGATTAATTAAAATCTCATTATCCATCATAATTGCAGTAGGTATGCAAAAATATAAGATTTATTATTCAAGGAATTAATGCATTTCTAGAACTCTTTGGAGTTCATGTGAGAGTTGGAAATGAGCACTGTATAATAATTTGTTTCAGGAGAGCTAATTAAGTCAGTTCATTTATTCAGTTATCTAAGCCTGGTCTAATCCCATATACTGCTAAAACCTTGTGATGCTCCCAACTTCATTACTGATTTGAATTAATATGAGGACGCAAACAGAAAATGTTCCTTCTATTCAGTAATGCACGGGAGGTGCCAGGCCCAAGGTCCGCAGGGTAAATCTGTAGCCTGCTGAACTGCCTTTTTCTTCCCACCAAAGATCTGGACTCCTTTTCATAGGCAAGTACCTTTGGTCCTGCTGGAGTCTCTCCAGATCAACCCAGCTAACGCTACCTATATTGCAGCTTGGCTTTCAACCCCACGGGGCCTCGGAGGGGAGAAGGGGGTTCGCAAACAAGCTGTGATCACAACTGTTGTTACAGTTGGCATTTACTTTGCACAAAGGGTCTGTGTTGTGGAAAAAGAAAAGCTGGTTCTTGTGGTCATCTTTATCCCTTTCTGCTTCCCTGCTGCATGCCAAACGCTGGGGAGTATACACAAACAAGGAAAGAGTCCACTTGTCAATAAACAAAGGGTATTTGTTTAAGATGAGGATTAATTTTGAGTCCATCTGACAGTTCTGTGTTTGAGGACGCTTGCTGCAAGGGTGAGGGAAAGGCCACAAGATCTGTTGTCTGCTGTCTCTTGTTGAAAAGGCTATTGGTTACTTTAAAAATGTAAAACCAATATACTTTTTAAAAAACAGTGAAACAAATTATGCTGATTATCTCGCTCTAATTCTGGGAACTCTTGCTTTGCAATTGTAATATTGTGAGATAATACGTTAGTAAAGATGAGAAGGAGGCTACTTGGTGTTTGCAAGGCAAACCCAGTGTTGTCCACTCAACTCTGGATGCCAAAACGTAATTCATAAACAAGCTAAAAGGAACCATTAACCACAATCCCATGCAGCGAGTGCAGTGGTTGAATATTTTTTATTTTTTTTTAAGTCAGTTGTTCTGTGATGCTGGCTTAGTAAATTTGAGAATTATGTCCAATAGATTAAAGGTTTTTATTCCTTCTGTTATGGTTCTACTCTGTTTCCCCCCAGAACTTTCTACTCCAATGTAGGCAGTTGAATAAGAACTAAATTCTCCCAGCCCGGCAATGCCAGGCTGCCAACAGACAGGCAGCCTCCCAGAAGACATAGGTGCCTAAAGACCAGTTTAACCGCCCACTTGGAAATGGAGCTCTGCCGAAACAGAGCTCCAGGAAACCAGCGTTGGTACGTACTATTTGGAGTTGATAAAGGGTAGCAGAGTCAAACGTTTATGGGGAAAGCTCTGGAGACTTCAGACCTCATGCAAACTCACCATATAGGCGCGAGCCATTTGATTTCTTTTCATGAAACCATGCTGTAAAACTTAAAGATACTTAGGTCTGAAGCTTTCTGAGTATGTTGTGTGCTGTTTCTTAAGGACATCGGTTCTGAATATATTGCATTAGGTAAAAGGGATCTACAGGGAACTACTGTTTTGCCAAGGAGGACTGAAAAAGTATTTCAGTCCTTGCATTGCTGTAGTAGGGAAATTATTTATTAGCAAGCTGATATAATAGAGCAGTGGGTGTTCTGAGTAAACTGACTTACAATTAGTTATTTAGCATGTGAGTCTGCAGACCTCCTTTCTGATGAGCTGAAGTCATAGCCTCATCAGATAGATGAAGTGATGATGGCCTTTTAAAATTCTTCTTGTTTGTTTTTGGCTGTGCACAACTTCATAAATTCTACACACAGTTCACTCTTTACAGCCCTGGATGCTATAGCTTTTGATTAACTAGGGTTTGGGTTTTCTCTTCCATTTTGTAAAGAATCTCCATTATTAGATGCTGACACCAATTGATTATCCCAGTTTATTGCATTTTCTAAGAATACATAGCCAATTAAACCTCTCTGCATTTCTAAGGGTGAACAAGCCAATGTAGACTCCTAATAGTCCCACCACAGCATGTTGTTCCTTTGTTACTAAGGCAGCAATTAACAAGTTTTTAATGCAACAAAAGCTCCCAGAGACAAGCACAGCATGATAATAGGAAGGTGTCTACTTTTTCTCTTCTCAACATGGCAACATCTTGTATAAACCTTCCTCTCTTCCCCCGACTTGGGTTGAACAGCCCTGTCAAGGTGCTCAGTGTGAGATTTTTACTTCTTCACTATCTGCCACAGTGCATCTAAAAATAATGATGTTTACACATGTTCAATTATGAAAGGTTTCTAAAACATAAATCTGAACTGCAGTCCTGTAAAAAGCAAGAGGTGTTTTAACGTCAGTAAAGGGGAAAAATTACCTTTTTTTACCAGGATGATCTCTGTGGTGCCATTGAATTCTGCACTGTCAGGTTTTGCTGATGGAGTAATTGTTTTTTCAAGTGATTCAGTTCTTAATGTCATGTTTATGCAAATTAAAAACACAGCAAGAGAAAGGGAGGCCAAGAAAGAGACTTCTCATCTTTCCAAAATAATCTATATGATTATTTTCTTAAATAAAAGTCTCAGTTGGGAAATAATTGCCTCTGTGCATGACATTAATAATAACTAAGTAATTTGCTATTGTTTTTCATTAAGAGAGCTGGTTTTCAGCTGAGCTACTTAAAAATCTAAAAAGGTGCCTCCTGAAATTCTGGCTATTTTTGAAGTAAATGAGACGTCTTAGGGAAGTTATGAAATGCAAAAAACATCTTTTTCCCCAGTGAACTTTAACCTGTCTGGGCTTAATTCTGTGCAATGGTGTATGCTAGGTATTTTTAGATCTGAAAGAAACAGGACTGTTGCATCTGCATTACTGGGGAGCCCTAGAATCCTGGTCTACTTTTAAGTGCCCTTTCTGCATGGGAAAAGGATGGGCTGGGCTGGTGGGTGGGTGGCTGAAGAAAGGCTAGTACAGGGGTCAGTTCTCCAAAGGGATGGAGGAGTCCTGGGGTGGATGACCAGACTCCTTTGTGTCCTGGTTTCATCTGGGATAGAGTAAATTTTCTTCTTAGTAGCTGGTGCAGTGCTGTGTTTTGGATTTGGTGTGAGAACAATGTTGATAGCACACTGACTTTTTTTGGTTATTGCCGGGTAATATCTATACGAAGTCAAGGACTTTTCAGTTTCTTGGGCCCTGCCAGCGAGAGGGCTGGAGTGGCACAAGAAATTGGGAGGGGACACAGCCAGGACAGCTGTCCTGAACTAGCCAAAGGGATATTCCATACCATGGGACGTCATGCTGAGTATATAAACTGGGGGAAGAAGGAGAAGGGGGTGACATTTGGCATTATGGCATCTGTCTTCCCAAGTAACCATCACAAGTGATGGAGCCCTGCTGTCCTGGGGATGTCTGAACACCTGCCTGCTGATGGGAATTGGTGAATGAACTCCTTGTTTTACTTTATCTATTAAGCTGTCTTTGTCTCAACCCATAAGTTTTCTCGCTTTTACTCTCCGATCCTCTCCCTCATCCCACTGATAAGGGAGTGAGCGAGTGGCTGCATGGTGCTTGGTTGGTGGCCAGGGTTAAAACACAACACCATGAAAGATAATACTGTTGTCCTTTGTCTTTTTTGAAAACGAAGACTTAGGAAGGCTCAATCAGTCTCCCACTGAGTGGCTGGACAGTGTCTGCCTTGGCCTCAGGAGGTAGGAAAAAGGAGGAGGGGATCTTGTCAGTTTGGAGAAAATGGACATATTTATGGTCATTAACTTTCCCAGTGGAAGGTAGTGTTTCTGTCTAGGAAAGTGTTGTGGTTTAAGGATGAGATGTCACAGGAGATGCACTTGGGTGTTTGTGGTATAGCCCATGGTCTGTGTCCTTCAGAAAAAAAACCTATAACTGTGAGAGACCTACGCTAAAACCAGACACCGTGTAAAATGTGACTCATTTCAGGCTGTGCTGTGAACTTAGATCGTGTTGGGAAATTGTGAAGAGAATCTGTCCTGAGCTTTGAGATTTCAAATTAAAGGTTTGCATGACCATGTGCATGCATCTCCACTTATACCTGGATCTGAAAAGATGCTGTTTTGGTTGCTTCTGGTTTATTTCTCAAGGAAGTCCTATAGGGAGCTGGTGCTCTTCCTTAGTACTGGTGTACCCATGGTTTCTTTTCCTTCTTTTCTTTTTTATTCTTATTTATTTGTTATTTTAAACTAGAAAATAGTAATTGACTCTAAAGATTCTGGCAAAAACTTTGGCCTGCCAACTTTGACAAAATTTAGATTCACTGTAGAAGGTTGTGACTTGAAACTAATTTCTTCCAGTTCGTTACAAATTTAATGGGTGAACTACTGTTATCTGTCAATGCAATAAGTCCAGGGCGGCGGGGAAACAGGGGCTCATTTCTTTTGGATAGTCCTCTGTGTTGGACTTTTGTCTCCATAACCAAGTGCTTTATCAGTATGCAGGAAAAAAGGGTCTTGTGCTTCAGTGCTGTCACTTTGGAGTGATGCTTGAAATGTTTTAGCAGTCATGTAGCTGCAGCAAACAGAATGTTACTACAGTGAGAGACTAGAATAAAACATGAGGTATAATCACACCCTTGTAAATAACTGATGATATAGCTTCATTGGGAACTCAAGCTATATTATCTCCAATATAGCACAGTACTACAGAATGAGCAAGGATCTGGAGATGTGAATTTTAAATGTAAATTTTCTGCTTGTTTCTAGCCTTAGCGATGGAAAAGTCAATTTTAAGCAGGAGATGTATCCGAGGGTCTGTGTAGAAATATGAGTGACGGGGAAGGTGCTCTTCTGCCTGCCCTTGCTCATAAGGCATTAAGAGGGAGTCAATTATACTGGAGGACAACAAATTGAAATTGAGAGGAACTGTCTGCACCATTAACCAGTGTGACTCTCCAGGACTGTGTATACAGCTCTAGAGAAACTCTGAAGAGGAATAACCTTTTACATAGGCAAGCAGATTTATCTGGCAGTATTGGTCCCTGGTTCTATAGGACTGGGTATGGTGAATCAAGCACTCAGTGATAACATACAGGAGAAAACTGTACAAACTGATTGTTTTGTGACTCTGCACACCCATGTTTCTCCCAGCTGAGGACTCTGCTTCCCTGCAGTAATTGAGTCTTGCTGCTCCTGTTTGTTTGCAGCATAAAGTGGCAGTAAAACTTCACACCATCATGAAGATAGGGTAGCAAGAGCCTGCGATCAGGCTAGCCTTCCCCTAAAGATTGTATGGGATGTATGGAAGTCAAGCAATCTGACCTGCCATGAAACATGCAGCTTAAAAAGTCTCCTTGAGCATCCCTTGTCATGTTGTTTCCCTTGTCTCCTGTGCAAGGAGAATTGAATTGGGTCCCATATTCACAAAGACCTTTGCCCCTGCACAGTGCCCTGGCCCACTGGGTGCATGCAGGTGGGAGGTGTAAGCCCATGGCTAATTTATATCAGATGTTTCCCTCACAGTAACAGAATGTGAGGTCATTTCAATAACTTGATACACCTGCGCTTTTCTGAACAGGCTGTTAAACCATTTCAAACTGTCCAAATCTCCCTGTGTATAATGGGATATACAAAATTGTGGTAATGCCATTTCTGAGAGGAACAAACTGCTGTCAGATTCCCCTCCATGTTCTCAGAGAGCGAGTCTACAACTGCAAATCCATTGAGCTGCACTCCATTATCTCTTATTAATGGGAAATTGTCCATAAATTGCTGAGGCGTGACTGGTTTCTTTTCCCCAACACAGCTGCAGTCCCTTTATACTGTGATGTTTCAGCCTCTCAAAAATAAAAAGAGACATTGGGGGGTGGGGGGGGGTGGGGAGGGATAGGAGGAGGAGGGGGGCTTGAAACCACTTGCAGCAGCATCTTCCAGCAGCATCTTCCAGCAGCATCTTCCAGCAGCATCTTCCAGCAGCATCTTCCAGCAGCATCTTCCAGCAGCCCCTGGCAAGAGGAAATTCTTCCCTGCTGCTGAGCTGGCCCAGCATGAGACTGTGGCTGGACTGGCTTCCCAGCAAAGGGGTGGAAAAGGGAGATGAGCAGCTGGCAGGGAGATACAGTAGCTGGAGTGGGAAAAGGGAAAGAATTTACTGTGGTGCGGTGAATGCGAGGCTATATGAAGAGAAACTGTTCTGTTCACAGCACTGTTGTGGACCACAAACATTGATGGGATGCCCTTTCAATAATGCTGGCTTCCCTTCCTCCTCCTCCTGATAGCTCTTCTCTGCAGAGGGACGATGTGTATGGATGAGCTCAGAGTGACCCAGTGTTTGCCAAGAGCTGTGGAAAGTTCCTTCTTACTTTTTATATCAGATCTTGTAGCTCCTGGGAACAAGAAACCAGCTTGATAGCTGGATTTTCAGAAGAACTCTGTGCTCCTTGGTACAGAAAAAAAATCTGCCACGAACATTACAGAAGTAGATGCTAAAAACTGAGAGTATTTAAATCTAGCCCAGAGCTGCTGTAATTGGTGGCTCAGTGCTGCTTGAAGGGGGAGGATGGGCTCTTAAACTGCTACTGCTGTACTGAGGCATGTTGAAGTTGGGTCTTGCAGTGACTGGCTTTGCAGTCCCAGTTCCTTCTTTACATTTTAGAGCCCCACGAGTTATCTGCCCAGACTTTGTGTATCTATACAAGGACACAAATGCTTCTGAATAACAGGAGGCATGGGGCAGAACAGAGGTCCAGGTGTGTTCGGTGGTTGCCTTGTCTGCACAGTCTCTTTCCTCCTATCCTGTTAGTATGAAGAAAGGAGCTACCTTGTGTGGTGTGTAACAAAGGCTGTACAGTTCTCCCTGTGTTAATTATACTACAGACTGTTTAATTCTGTAAACGAGCTGCTTGGCAAGCTTTCAGAACAATTACACAACTCCCTCTCCTGCTTTCTGCGACAGCATCAAGAGCAGCTCAGCTGTGAAGCTGCTGAGCCTCAGCACCGACCACCTTGTGGCAGATCTCTGATGGGAGTCTCTGTCCTCCCAGTGTGCAGAGCAGGGGCATCCTGCAGGGCCCCTGAGCTCACACACCAGGTGGGTAGGGCTGAATCGTGTGGAGGAGAGAGAAGACAGGAGAGCTGTGCAATGCATGACCTGATCAATGGGATACACAGGCTAGAAATTTTTAAAGTGAGATATTTAATTAAAGGCCATTGGAGAAAGTCCCTGTCATTGTCCGTATGGGCTTTGGGGCAGATGTCTAAGTCCTTGAGAGGCTTGAGTTCTGCATCTCTTTTGGTCATCAACATGTGGCAGAGCATGGGCAAGTCATCTGTTTGTGGCTCAGCCCCTTCATCCCAACCTCCTTGCAGAATGCTTTGAGATCAGCTACAGAGAAGGATACCAGCAGGTATCATCAATGCTAAGCAGGGAGAAAAGGCGGCAGCCTCCAGGAGTAACGTATAAAGGACCTCTGGTCTTGACCAGGCTTGTTAGGGAGAGACCACTCTTAAATAAAAGGTCTGTGCCTTTGAAGGGTATGGCCAACACAACAAATCAGCATTTGTGCAATTTCATAGTGAAACACAATCGGGACATGAGCAGGAGTATTACGTCCAGGTTCCCATGACGACTTTTCACTACAATAAATGTTACAGAACACAAGGTACCATAAGCACGAGGTTGCTCACCCACTAATTACTGTACTACTGTGCTCTGAACTCTTTGCCTGATGTCTGCAGTGCAAAATGTACTAGAAAAATGGTTGGGTTTTTTTTTTTTTTTTGTTGTGGCAAATATAACTTTGTGTACATTGAGCTCCAGCTCTTTCTGCCAGGGAAGTTCAATGCAATTTGTGAGCTAGCGAAATAGATCCAGTCATCCAAAGTACAGTAGAAGATATTAGTCTTTTATGAGGATGTTCAATAGCAATGAAAGGATTCTAGAATTTGTTGAAAAAATTGTGGCATTGAAGAGAGAAGTGGCTTTTAGTCCTTTGATACATAAGGGTTTATAATGCAGTGTAATAGAGGCCTTTTTCCCCAAAGAATACATGAATTCCATTACATCCTATTACTTGCCATAAATTTAATATAAAAAGCCTTTTATTTAGAATGACATGTAGAGATGGATATTTATGAACCAAATTCTTGGCCGTTTGATATCAACATGACATCACTTGAAAGTTTGGCCTTTAAGTGCTGTTTATTGATTTATTTATTTTTTTTCAGTATTTCCCCCTCGTCTGTTTTCTTTCATACTACATACAGACTTCCCCTGTGCTCCAAGTGTGGCTGGAGACTGACTGTGAGATGATATTAAATAACTTAGTGTCTCTCATTCTAGAAACCAGGGCTTGGGCTGAGCCCAGCCGTTCAAAGACAACTGTCACTTCCTCCTTGCATTTTGTGACATATTGTAGAACGCTACTTCTCTGCGCAGCAATTTTGTCATTATTCAAGATAGAAAGAAAAATGGGAAATCCATTACAAGCCAGACTTTGTTATGACACAAGAGAAGAATCCCCTGGGAAGTTAGATTAAATTCTCTTTGAAAATAGAATAAAAATGCCACCATGCTTGACAACATTAGATTTATTATATATTTATATCAGAAACTCTAGGTATGCTCTTTGTCAAAGTTTCTTTAGATGCTGAGATATGCGAGACAAAGCAAATCATTCCTTGAGTCATTGAAAGGGAAGTTTATTACTGAATTGGAATTAAAAGATTTGAACAAGAACAGAAATCAGCAGTTTCATCACCTAGTTGGAGGCTGACTGCTAGCTGCTTATGTGAGCCATTTAAAACCACTCAGCTGTGAAGTTGGTATATACAGGCAGAGGTGTGTGCTCTGAACTTGTTGCATTTCACAGTGGTTTAAGCGAAGATGTTTTATTCCTTAACTGGAGCAAACTCCAGAGACAGCTCAGTTAACAGATAAGGCTCATCTAACAGATGGTAACTTGCTGCACCTTAGTGACTAAATTGCTCTTGGTTGTATACCCATATCTTGAAACAGAAAAATGCTATTTTGTATGATTAAATCCCAGGGACGTTGTGCATGTTCAAAGATCTTTCTATGACTAGTCTCAGTCCTACAAGGCATGCTCACTTCTGATTAACCCATTTCATAGGCACCTAGCATATTTTAAGATTACATCGCAGGCCTGAGAAATTGAAATTAACAGAAAGACCTTACTTTCCTCAGCTGTGCATTACCCAAGGTTGTGTGTCTCAGAGGTACTGGCTGATTGCATGCCATGATCTGCTCCCAGAGGTTAGGTGAATGCATGAGGAAGGTGGAGTTGTTGCCAACATGAGGGATTGAATTTTCTGCAGGAAAACTTGCAGAAGGAATTAGGAGTGAATTACAAATGGCATCAGGTTAGAAAGGGGGAAATAAGATAGCCTAAGAGGAGCAGACACCACCTGGGGAGGGTACATCCATGTTGGATACCTGGTCTTTCCCAGCATCCCAGGCACGGCAAGGAAGGAAGTGCAGAAAGTAGGTGCCTGTGCAAAATATATTTACAAAAAATAAGATTGTAACAAACACGCAAATAAATTCTGGACGCTAGCAGTGTCTTTGTAGTCAGCAGTATTAGAGCAGACCATGTCTTTAGATCTGTGGGACACCTTTGTGAGGTTGTCAGTTTGGCTTGCTTCAGGGAACTTAGTTGTGAGCCTCAGAAAGCAGGGGAGCAAGAAGGTTTTTCTTGCTTTTATGGCGTTTCCATTGTTCAGGAACAATAATGCCACAAAAAAAGGCTGTGGTTTTTTTATGATTCCCGTTTGTGTCAATAAAAGGCCTGTGGGGGAAAACAATACATGAGAATACACAAATAGTAAGCTCCAGAGAGACAACTCTGAAATGGGAGGGGAAGAAAAAAGTATGTTCATTGCAGGAGCTGGTATACTGGCTAGAAGGCAAGAGCAGTCGGGGGTGGGGGAAGAGGAGGACAGTAAGGAGGCTTAAGAGAAACTTGAAGACAAGGAAAACCGAGGAGAGGTGAAAGAGGCTACCTGTGTAAATCAAAGAAGAAAGGAGACTTAAGGCTTACTAAAATAAAATATTTCTATCCTCGAGGTTTTCTTTCTGTACATTAAAAAGCTTATGAAAGATTCCGGTTCTAGATGTGAATTTAGCTTGACTCTAGCACTTTGAGAGAGCATTAAGAATCATTTAAAATCTTTTATTCCTTTTGATGCAATAAAACCTATATAGTACTTTCTTAAATGAGTACCCATTAAAGGGACAAAGCTATGAAAGAGTCATTTCCCACAAAATATGAAATCCAATAAGGTTTATTACCTACCATTTAGCGAATGGCAGAAGCCTAAGAAGTATATGAGTAAGTTTTCAATCACCAATTCATTTGTCTCCTAGAAGATGTACAGCATGCAGTATATCCGGCTCTTCCCCTCCCCCACAGGTCAAACATAGCACCACATTTGTTTATGCACCATTTAACTTTCTTATATCTTACATGACATTATAACTTTGTCTTTTATCTTCCTGCCACTACTGAAAGGATAAATTCAAAATGCAGCTTAACCCTGTGATGCACTTGACAGCCAAACCTCTCTGCATGGTCTCTAGCTCCGTAGGCACTCAAGGGGGGGCAGCAAGCCTTTTTTTCCTCTACTGTCTCTGTTTATTCAGCAGCATGGGATTAAAAAGCTCTTTTTTGTTTATATAGATCTGCAGGAGTTGGCAAATATGAACTATTAACGAAGGCTCCACATACAGCACTAATAGGACAGGGGCAGGGGAGCTCTGCCAGTTTGGATCACAGGGAGGAAGGGAAGCGGCCAAGGTGCTGGTGGTGGTGGTGGCAGCCACGCCACAGCTTGTTCAGGGTAGGTGCTCGGAGGAAGGAGGAAGGCTGTGGACTTCTCCTAGGGCCAGTTCTCCTCCTAGTCTTGCTCAGGTGGAAATGCTCTCTGTCGGAAGACTGATACCCACGGCTGAGGCCCAAGGAATGAGACACACGTCTGTTCTCCAGATCTGTGGCCGGGGCTAGTTGCAGGAGGTGGAGGGGATAAGAGTGGTTGTGTGACACCCCCCTATGCCCCCTTCAGCCAAGCTCAGTCTCCATACCATCTGTTCTGGTGGTGGAGGCCAAAGTTCTGAGAGACTCCTGTCACTGCTTTTGGTGCCTAAATTCCTAGTAGGATTTTCCAAAAGCATGAGGCAGATAATTGCTGGTGCACCTCCCTTTCGTCTTTGCAGAATGCAGAGAATGTTACTTCCCTGACCTGTAGCACTGTGGTGAAGATATACGTGCCAGAGACTGCAAGGTCTAAGATACCATGGCAGCAGGGAGATCCATGCAAAGGTTGCTTGGGGCAAGCCATTTGAAGAAGAGCCTGTCAGTGCAGCTAGTGGATTATTTCCCATGGTGTTTGTAGGCTCATGAAATCTTTGTTACCAATTATAATTGATGTTGGCACTTAGCACCAGAAGCTGTATTCCTGGAGACCAACCCCACTTTTTAGCTGCTTTTATGGTGTGGAAAGGGAAAAGTAGTGTAGGATTGACTCTTCCTGTCATCTTGAACTATGAGATTCAGTGAAATTAAAAGCTTCTTTCATTAGACTGAACCTTGTCCATATTCTTCTGGGTGTCTCAAGTAATGGCAGAGGATAGGAAAACTCTAAAACATGAAAAAGTAATACTAACTTTTTTTAAAAGGCAGAGGACCTCTAGGGTTGATAGTTTATGTAATATTTAAGTGATGGGGTTTCATGTTGACAGGCATTCTTTATTTTGCTTTTAAAAAGGAAAGGCATTATGAAGACTTCTGGATAGAAAGAAAGGAGAAAAGAGCACAAATAGCCTTTATCTCTGAAGCTATTTGGAGTTGACAGATTCAGATTTAAATGCAGAATTCAGGAGAGAGCTGTTTTATGAAAGTTTGTACTGGAGGAAAGGATTTGAAATTTTTCATCAGGAAATTACATTTTTGGGGAAATTACATTTTTCTATAAAAAGCAATGAATACAAATTTTGTAATACTTTCCAGTATTCCACTCACGAGCTACAACTCTGTCCTGCCGCCCAGATGTGGGCTGGCGGGCACCTCCTGAGAGCCACGGGGCATAGGAAAGTGGGGGGATTTGGTCTCTCTCATTCAGGAGGCTGTCAAAGAGCAAGCAGATACATAATTCTGCACCTTTATTTTATGGAAGTGTCCTGATTCTTGGGTGGTTGGGTTTTTAAAATATCTTTTATTCCTGGCTTCCTGCTTTGATAGCTCAGAGAAAAAGAATTTATATGCAGCAATTCACAACTCAGTCTGCTGAGCAGGGGAGGTGGGTGGTCGGTCCATTCTCACCTTGACAGGCCCCTGCAGAGAAACTCCCACTACTATTAGTGGGAGCTGGTGACACGCATGAAAGAATGAATTCATTGCCAGGTTGTTAGGTTTGTTTGGGGTTTTTTATTATTATTTTTTATTGTGTATTTGAAATGCTGTTGTCAGACAATGCAATTAGAGGATTTGCATGGTAATATGACGCCTGATGGATTTCTTGCAATAAAATCCAACAAGCTGGTTTATGAGGTACTTTATTTATTTCTTATTTGTATTACAGGCGCAGCAAGGAGCCTGGGGGGGTGTGTCTGCTATATGAAACTCTTTGCATATATGTTACAAATAGTCATGCTCTGTATATTTTCTGTCTGTTTGGTTTGGTTTTCTCCGTCTTCTCACTTACTGTGAAGTAAGCACATATAAACGCAGCACATTTGTATGGATGGTATTCATCACTGTTTGTCCTGTGACAATTTGAAAAAATAAAACCATATCAAAGATACATGTGAGCATGTTTCAGTCCTGACAGGAAAGACTCACAAAAATGGATGTCATGTTATGAATTGACATGAAAAAAGGATCCAATCTGAATAATAAAATACAGTATTTTTTCCCCAAAGCACTGGTTTTCACACTAATGCAAGTAAGCCACATGTGCAAGCACTCAGCCCTCATTCTGCTTGCCAGTACCAGGGAAGGTGTGATAATTTTGTCATCTGTGCCACTTGGTTTTCCTGTGTGTTAGCTTTGCTTCTAAATTAGAATCCACGCTATTAATGGCTC
The DNA here is from genome assembly GCF_023634085.1 of Falco cherrug. NCBI lineage: Eukaryota > Metazoa > Chordata > Aves > Falconiformes > Falconidae > Falco > Falco cherrug. The sequence goes on from NC_073709.1 coordinate 9,067,419, forward strand.
AAAAAATAATGTGGTAAGTCAGTTAGCTCATAATTTTAGGAGAAAGAAAAACACAAAAATCCACAACAGATTTAAAGGTAGTCTTTATACTCAGCTGTGCTGTATCTGCATACCTCCAGTGATCTTAAAATGTAATTTTTAGCTAGAAAGTGATGCATTTTCTCTGAAGACAATAGATCTGTTCTGATTTACATCAGCTCATAATCTGGCTCTGCTAACTTATATTTTTCCGCAAAGCAATGGCTGCTTTATTTTGCTTAGAAACATCAGCCCTGTTGAATTGATGAGCGTGTATTTGGTTCTGGGGAGAGGGTAAAGTCTCTGTAAGGAGAGACAAATGTGGGTTTGAAGCATGATCTGCTGTCTTCTACTTTCCTGCCCCAAATATGTATCTTTACGTGTATAATTACCAGGAAGGAAAGAATAACAAGGGATGGGGGGGGGGGGGGGGGGAAATGCTACAGAAGATTTTATGATTTTCCCAGTAGGAAACAAATTCAATTTATGGATGAATTATGCACATAGCACTACAGTTAAGAAAGTAAATTTTAGGGAATTATAAAATTGAGTGGGCCAGGTCCACTGGGAGGAAGCAGTGAAAATGAAAGGGGTTGGGAAAAGGCTGGAGGATGTTAACTGGAGCAGTAATTAAAGCAGAACAGGTCTTAGTTCCTTTAGGAAAAATGGAAAGGGGCGGGGTGGGGGGTTGGGCAGAGAAAACTAAGATAAACCCTAAAGAAGAAGAAAATCCACAAGGGAGGAGAGTGACACTTCACAAGGGAGCATGCAAGAGTTGAATGAGAAAGCAAGTGCTGGGAATTGAGGAAAGTTAATAGGAAAACAGGGGAAGGAACAGAATAGAAAGCCGGAGTTTCAAAAAGCAGAGTGAAACAAGGGTGAGCAAAATGCAGAATTTCATCCTTGTGCTCTGAGTGGCACCCAGAGATGCCAGGCTGTGCCTCAAACACCTGATCTGGTACAGACCCTCTATGCCCATTCAAACTGCCTCCAAAAATAGTATTTTGTCTTTTCACCAGTTGAAGGAGAGAAGGAGATGGTAAAGGAGCTGGGGGTGGGGGGCATAAGCGATCTGCTGTTACATGAACTGTGGAGGGGAAGGAGAGCGTGCCAGCTATGAAGGGGTAATCAGGGACCAAACCAATATGAAGTAAGTATCTAATGGCTGGACAAGGACTTCTTTAGGAAAGTGAAGCATTGAGGTTACATGCAGCAGCGTTCCTCCTGAGGCTTTTCTTGAGGGTTTAAATTGTAAAGGCCTGTGAAATATTATAGTTAAATCAAATGAACCTTTCCTGAGGGATTGCCCAGTAAATTATTGCGCTGTTTCTCTTTGGGATGGAGAGTTATGCTGGGCTGGGATGTGGAGGCAGGGGAGAAGTAGCCTTTAGTCTGCTTTTTGTGTTGTTTATATATATATATAAATCCTTCATTAATGAGGCCAAAATTGTACTAAAATGTAAGTTGATATTGATGTTGAATAACACAAACCAGGATGTACCAAAAAAAAAACCAAACAGAAAGAACAGAGAATATATACAAATTCCTGAGAAACTTAACCTTGAAAATGGAAAGCAATGAATTTTTTAGGGGAAATTCAGAGGTGCCTAGAGAGACATGTAATTTCCCTGTAGCTTGAGTCTGAATTTGCCATACAGGATCTCTAACACATGTGAAAATGCCAGGTGCTAAAGGATGGCTGAATGTTCGAGGGGCCCTAAACCTCAGCAGCAGAAGATAGCTTTTTCCAAGGAGCTGTGTGGAAGTGGGCACAGCGGCCTTGGAAGTGACAGCTTGCGCTGCACTTCAGTCCCCGTGCTGGGAAATCACTCAGGACTGTCTGGAAGCAGCTTGTGTTTCTCAGGCTGGGACTTGTGCATGTTTGTTTTGCAGCAGGACGTGGAGGAAAACTGATTCACAATGAGAACTGGAAGGATTTCAAAGAGGAATGAAAAGGATTGAGATTACAGACAAGGGAATAACTAGTTGTTATTGAGAGAAAATCTGACCTGCAAGTAAGAATAAAGAAGTCTTAATTCTATGATAACTAGTAAGGACAGTGTGACATAAGGCAATAGGAGCATATATGGAAGCTATAAAACAGAGATGACCATATCGTTCGGACAGAGCTCTTTATAAATATTCATGCGCTTCATGGGTCAGTGCTGGGCAGAAAAGGGACATGTTATAATCTACCAGATGTCTGTTTTCTTTATTATCTAAAGATATATCTTTAGGTGCCATAGGCTTTGTCCTTCTATGTTAATGACAATTGTCAATGTAGGCAAGTGTCCTCAGCCCCTGGTCATCCTTCCCATGCTCTCTGGCAGCCAGGGGGAGAAAAGTGCCCTTCTGCATCCCCATGGCTGGACAGATCCCACCTGAACCCAAGGGCGTAGGGCTTCAGGGGGGCACATGTTAAACGTGTCCTGAGCAGCACTAGTAGGATAGAGGTGCTTGGCCAGGGGTGTAGCTAAGGGGCTCTTGAGCTTTGGGGGAAAGCAGGGGAGGATGACATTGGGGATAGTGCACCTTGAAGGCAGATCAGACCAGCAGCCAAGTGATGCTGTGGTCCTGGTTTTGCCATAGATGAGGACAGGAATGGGTGCTTTGACTCACAAGCTCTGGCAGGTGAAACTGGGAAAATTGGAGTGATTTCCACCTTTAGCTGTCTGCTCCACTTCTCTGTCACACTGATTTCCACTGTGTCCATCTGTGGGGCTGTGAGCAGCAAGTGTTGAGGGCTCAGACGTGCCGCTAAACCTGCCTGGGGATTTAGCTGCAACAACTAAAAAGGTTGTAGCTCCTATTGCCATGGACTGGCAACCTCCTCATCCTTGCTGGTTAAGTTTTCAGGGACTGAAACTGTGTTTAATTCCTGGGCAGAAGAGAAAGTGTTAGTGATTATTAGCAGTGCTGTTGCCCTTTCTGTGTATGCTCTAAAGCAGCCCTGGGTACCATCTCGCCCTTGAACCGAGTGCTAAAATGCCTGCTTTCTGTTGGGAAACAGCTACCTACTGACCTCCCTGTGCACTGGGAAGCCCTCAGGGAATTTTATTTTGCCTGATGCTTTTGACCTCTAAGTGATAGGAAATTGTTGCTGCTGGGAAATAGGATTGGATGCTAGAGCTGGCCTTCAGAGATGTCACTTGCCTCCTTTTCTTATCCAAAGTACCCTGTGTTTCTGAGGCCTCCCCAGCTGAAAGGCATAATGGTTCCCAAACTTCCCAAAGATTTCACTTTTTTGAGATAAATTCTGTAATTCTATATTCTTCACTTTTATACTTCTATATTTCAACAATGTATGTTGGTTCTGGAATATTATCAGTGGAAAGTGTTGCTGTGCCCATATGTACATACAACATATATGTAACTGTAATTGTGGATGTATGTAGAGGTAACTGACATTCATGAGGTCAAGATTTTAGAAGCCTTCAATATTTGGTGTGAATAGTGCCACTTAGTAATAAAATCTTCCAAAATCAGAATAGAAAGTAAAAATGTAGACCAGGTTTTAGGTTCTGAATGTACTTTGGGTCTGACTGTGAGCTGTTCTGAACAAGGTACATCTAAGTAAAAAGAATTTATTTGGAAAAAAAGGAAAATAGCTTGACATGTATATATTATTTAAAAAAAATACTTATAGGCAAGTTGATATAAAAAAGTAGTTTTAAAACTTTCTTATAAATCAGCCAAAACCCTAATAAAGCAACTGTGCAAGTAATTGTTCTTCTACACATCCAACAGTGTGGTGCTTCTTTTGATGTTTACCTCGATTTCTTCTTCACTTTTTATTTGAGTCTGCAATTAACACCCATAATGAAAAAGAAGGGGATGACATGCTGTTGAGAAATTCTGCTGTTAATTAAAATTATTAACAATTAGAGAAAAATAAGCAAGGAAAAAGAGGAATTTAACAATTTTTGTGTATTTATTTTTTTATATAAAATTAAGGTGGACTAAAACACAGAGACTGTGTTTCTAAAGAGCTCACTTCAAAATTAATTAAGAAACTTGGCCAAAAGAATTTACAGTGAAATCTTCTCTTTTTAGGAGGGCTGGCATCCCTCATGCTCTTTTCAATAGCATTTAGGTTTGCCAAGGCCTTCGTAAAAAATTTCATTTTTGTATGAATTACCCTAATTTACAGAAGAACAATAGGGGAAATGAGCTCTGACAACAATAGAGAAGGAATGGGAATGTGATTCATTTTAGCAGAGTGAGCATTTGGGGTTGGATAAAAGTCTGGTTTCAGAGAGGAGTGATGCAAAATGGCCCCGGGTGCCTTGTGAGCAGTTCATCCACCACGCTGCAGCACCATGCTGGCTGAGAACATCGCAGCGACAGTTAGCCCACGTCTGTGAGCCTTTGGGAGCCCCGTGAGTGCTCAGGGCTATCGCTGCACTCGCAGCCTCAGGCACTGAGAACCTTGCCTACGGCTTCCACCAAATGGGTGTTTGGCACCTAAACATCCCCTTGGATGTCGGCCCAAATCTGTTTTGCAAAGGAGTACTGGCCTCCTGACATCATTGCAGGACTTCCAAAAGTTTTACCTGTGTTGTGCAAAATTAATTTTGAGGTGCTTTTCAAGAATATGCTTGAAAAAGATCCAGCGAACAAGGCTGAAGAAGAGAGCAGCAACGGTGATGGGGGTGCACGCAGAAAGTGGCAGCTTCTACCATGTCCTTCTGCTTCCCGTGGAGCACTTTCACCCATACAATAAAATAGCTGTCACTTGCTTGGTGGTATTTGTGGGTGGTTCATCCATTACACACAGGGTAGAAAGCTAAGAAACACCCAGAAGCCAGTCCAGTACCTCGGGATATTACAAGGAAATGCTTTGGAGCAATGTTCCTATATTGTTTCTTATCAAAGTTATTACATTTGCAATATTAGAGAGTATGACTAATTACTTCCCCTCTAGAGAAGCTATTATTCAAGAAGGGTCATTAGTTTCCTGCTCAGCATAGATGCTTGAACGTGATGTGGGAGAAAGGGATATTTCTTGGTTTCAGACATCCTCTATGGCTTTCAAGATGTTACCTGCAGTTAAGACTTTCCATGGGAAATCCCATAAAAGAAGCGTTCTTGAGCTGACCAATGCTGAAGTTTGGAAGAGGCTGTCAGTCAAGAAGCCCCTGAGAGGTTCCAGGTGTCTGATTTTAAGTAATCTCTGCAGATTGGAAGCAGTCAAGCTGGTGATGAAAACCACGCTGCTTTCCCAAAGAGGGCTCTCATAAAGTGTTAAAGCCTCAAGGGGGCTGAAGATCATTACGCAGCCTTATAACTTTAAGACTCTCGGGGATCAAGAGAAATAAGCCTGATGCAAACCATCTGACCCAGAATTAATTGCAGTGGATGGAAGTAGAAAATTTGTCAGAGGAATGAATCTCACAAATCTGTGACTTTATTATTTTTTTTTCTTCCCTTTTCTTAGCTGCTGGGTTTGTTTCTGCTTTATAACGTGTTGGCTTTTTTACCCACCCTTTTAAGCTGTTCTTTACGACAAATTTTCAGCTTGTTTTCAATCTCAGTAACCCACTTCCTTCTTCTAGTGTCATGGCATCTTTCACTGTGGAATTAAATGTGACTGTTGAGAACTAAAACCCGAAATGTTGTTCCCTTGAGACCTATACTTGGCTTTGTATCAGTCATTTCTCAGTTGAAAAATTCCTCTTCGGTGAGAGTTCAGGTAAGGACAAGAAAAGTCCTCTGAACCTGAACATTTCTCACATCAGCAAGTAAATTAGTCACCTAATCTTGCCAGATCTTGCTGATGAAGAAAGACATTGCTGAAGAACTGAAAGACCCATAATCCCTAGCGTCTTAATCCTCACGGTTTGCAAGAGAAGTAGAAAGTTACTTTTGTTTCCTTTTAACTTCCCAGAGCCAGAGTAATGCATTTCAGATCTCTTAGAGAAGTGGCATTTAAATTTAGGATAGCTTAAGCCTAGGATCAAGGTCAGTCCCACTGCTCTGTTCTTTTTAAGGTAATACTTCAGCTTCAAATGTCTTACCTAATAACTATGGCTGTGGGGAAAAAATGTTTCCATGACATTTTAGAGCTGAGTAATTAGAGAGGAGGAGGAGAAAAAACCCAGGAATATACAGGCTTTATTGTGTAGATTTTTCTCCCTACTTTTGAGGACTTAATTTTGATATTTTTAATTTCTTAAACTTGAGGTGGAGAGAAAGACAAGCGTTTTCACCCCAGCTGTCCTCATAGGAGTATTTCTGAGTATCTCCTCTGAGCATCCTCTCTGGGAAGGCCACAGGGACTGCAGGCAGTGTGTGCTATGCTCCATCTTCTTAGACTCACTTTCTTCTTAGACTGACTTAAGGATGAATTATGCAAGGAGAGTAAGAGTATTGGCCAAGTAAAGGGTGACTGCTGGACCTGATGTACCCTTACATTGTCCTGTAGCATCTTACTGGATAAACAGCCTCCTCTGGACCTTGTGGTTCTGGAGGAAAATGTTGTTGTGATTACCTGGAGGTTTCAGCCTCGTGGTTCTGGGACAGAAAGCATGATAGCTTGCCCGCCCCAGTGCAAATGTAACCCAAGGCTGGCTCTGCTGGGGCCACCTTGGGTCACCCTCAGGGAGAAACATGGTATTTTGCATCTGTAACTGCATGCTAGTCCAAGGCTCTGATCTGGCTGCGTGCCAGATGTGCTTCATGTATACACTCATTTAACCCAATATAAATATAGATAAATGGTGGGAAGGAGCTGTCAGTTGCAAAGAAAGGGGGAAGTTTTAGTGGGGGTTGGCTAACCCACTGTTGACAGCCCAGCTAAAGAGCTCATCTGCATTTCCCCCCTGCCCTGGTTTAATACAGTTTCAGAGCCCTGCCTCCAAAGGATGATTTCTGCTTCATCAGAGGCAGAAGCAAGAAAGGCTTCAGCTTGCCTTGCATCGTACTCTGAGCCAAAAAGAAAAAAAAGGGGGCAGGCAGGGGGGAGCGCCTGTCAAGTTGATAGCTTTGTGCAGTATTAGGGATGATCTGGCAGATGCTGTGTGGTAAAGCCACCTCAGATAATAGAATTTGTGTGGGCTCAGCTAAGGCTACAGGGAAGTGTGGGAGTCCAAACAGACTCAATAAAACATAATAATATAGTAATTAGTGAATTTCACCGACTAGTCTGTCCTGTATCTGTAAAATAATAGCTTTTTCTGCCTAGTTGATCAGCAAGTTCAAATTCACATTGCTGCAGACACTGATAAATTAAATTCATCCTGACAACATATGGAAATATATTTGTGATTTCTGGTGCTGGGCTGACATCCTTCCAGGGAAGTTGCTTGCAGTTGCCAATGAGCTGACAGTGTAGCCTGGTCCTGTGGTAACACTTACGTGCCAGAAGTGCCCCTGAGGTGGGCTTTCCTCCTGGGTGGCTTCTGGGAAACACAGCCACCCTCTCAGGGCCCAGGAGGGTTTGTCACAGCTGCAAACCCTCTCCCAAGAAGTCCCAAGTTGTAGTTCCTTCTTGCCCAAAAAGGGAGGAGTCCAGGAGGGAAGAAAGATCATGATCCTTATTTTTCAGGTTAGCCAAAGCTATTCCAAAAAGTGGAGAAATAGAGTTAGCAAGGAAGGTCAGCCAGCTGAGATACACCATGTGTGATAGGGTCTTCCCCTGAAACAGCATCTATATGGCAGGTTGTTGTGCTGAAAGAGGTTATCTCACTGGCCTTTGGGTAGGCTGCGTTCATGGGGAAACTGAGTCCCAAATGAAGCCAAAGGCAGGGGCAATGGCTGAGTGAGTGTACCCACGGGGTATGAGTTGCACGTGTATAGACCGTAACGTCTTTCCAAACTCTGAAAAACAGCCAGTGCACACTCAACAGATTTCATATCTACTCTACTCCTATTCAAGGACTGGATCGGATCATCCTTGATCAGTTTTGATAGAAATATCATTCAAGTAAAAATTGCTTTTCATGGTACAGGAGAAACCCTTCAGAATCTGGCTCATTGCTTGAAATGTGAATGTCTGATTTATTTAGAAGTTTCCTGAAAACTCAAGAGGTTGTGACAGAGCTAAAGGGAAAGTCCCCCAGCTGACCTCTGCCCTCGCAAAGCCATCATACAGAAAATTGATATTGGCTCAAGGGAGCTGTACATTAGTGAAATGTAACGTCAGTTCAGATTTCATCACGTCATGCCATAAAAAAATCAATATGTTACTCAGATCAAATAAAAACAACAAAAAAAAAAGCAATAGCAGAAAGCCATTCAGGCATGAGCCATCTGGAAGGGAGAGGATATAACACAGGTATTGTTTGCTTTAAATCTCCATAACAGCTTCTCTTTTATTTTTCTACAGTTGTAGTCTCTGCACTTTGCTCCTTTTGGAATAGCAATTACAGTATGTCTAGTAAGAATTCACGACAGCTTAGGACCTTGCTTAATGGTGGGTTGTTTTTTTATTGACAAGGCAAGAAAAAGACATTAATACAACTTCAGATCTCCTGCCAAATCCCAGAAGAGATCCAAGCTATTAATATAGATACATATGTAAGACGTGATACGTTGGTCTGAATCTGTTGTTGTTATCAGAAGGGCTTGTAGTGATACCTGTAGCTGTCTAACACTCCCCATCCCTTACTATTATCTTGTAATAAGTCTACTGTTCAGGCAGAAATTTCAATTCCAAATGTTTCCTTCAGGTTGTTGGGTCATTTTAGAGGAAGAAGGAGGTAGAGGAGGGCTCAGCCAGAATAGTCCAGTGGTTTAGAAAAATAAAGATGCCAGCTAGTGAGGCTGTGTTGAAGTCAGAGACCCAGCAGTGGTCCTGTTGGGTAGTGTTAGTGTTTCTGCCTCTGGGCACTGGGGCTGAGTGTACCAGCGGTGCAGGTTGTGACATCTGCAGCATGTGCCATGTGGTCCTGCTGGCCCCACTTGGTGAAGCACACGCTGCTGAGACATGTCACACATGAGCATCAGCTGGCAGACAAATGCCAGGGACCTCTTCTCTGCTCTGAGCTTGCTTTTGGGTTCAGGTACCACACTCCTATGCAGTGGTTTGGCTAACAGTCCTCCCCTGTGCAAGGTGGCATCGGGTGCCCAGACACAAATAGCCTGCCTACCCCATTTGGTTGTGTGGTAGGACATCTCCATGCTTTGTTTTGTCCCCCAGGCAAATGCACTGCCCAGGGAGAGTCATTGCTGTGGCAGAAGATATCACATGCGATGATACCCCTGACATCTGCTTGCTATCTGGACCCAGAAGTTGAGGATTCTGATGACAAATTAAATACCCGAGAGTCAGAGGGACAGTCAAAGCTGAGGAGGGAGGGTGAGGCTTGCTTCTTGCCATAGGAGTATTTTATTATTTTCCTCATCTCAGATCTGTGGTCACTTTGTATTGCTCACTTGGCTCATCTTCTGAGAAGAAAAATGCAAAAGCTTGCAATGGGCCTTAAGGGGGTTTAATTGTTTTTCGTTTCCCCTTCTTTATATAATTTCAAGGTAGGACTCTTTTTATCAGGCCCTGGAAGCTCTGAGCATTTGCTCTGTCAGCTTTCTTTAACTTGAAGTCACACCTGTGAAAAATCAGATGCTTTCTAATTATTGAGATGTATACTTGCAAGTCCCAGAAACAGATTGGTGGTGCCCCAAACATCAGGTTTTTGGGGGATTCTGAACAGATTGCAAACCTACATTCAGGGCCAAACCTGTTCTAATTAATAATACAGTGGCTTTTTCCATCAGAGGATCTGAAAGCTGCTAACCTGTGAGCTGGCTGACTGTACCCTCCCACTTTTAGGCTGAGATATGAGGGATGCAGAGCTGTGAAATGCACTCCCTCCAGAGCAGAGCACACAATAGCACCACAGGATGGCTTGTGGCACAGAGCA